>NC_071404.1:27253928-27563571 GCF_017976375.1 Cuculus canorus | reverse complement strand
TTTGATGCTTGGGAAATACAGGAGAGCCTTCTTTCCTAAAGAGGAAGTGAATCGCATGTTGCAAACTATGGATATAGCCTTGCCTATCACTCAAAAAAAAGCCATGAAATCATGAGCTGAAATGGCATAGTCACTTAGTTCTGCCTTGGTTCTTCTCCAAGGGTGTTTGTCAACTAAATCTCTTGGCATGTAAGTACATGTCTTAGATTGAGTACTGTGTGAGTTGCAAACTTCCCATATAGTCTCCTCAGAACACATTATAGGGGACGGGGTATTTTTAAAATTGTGGATTTTCCTATTAGCTACCATAGGTCCTAGCGGGGAACCTATCATCTGAGCGGATTGTCTTTTGAGAACACATAATTTTTTTCTCTTTTTTTTTCTGATCACCTCCAGAATGCAGACACTTTTCCTGTGCTTATATCCCTGGGACTCCCTTGAATTTTGACTTGCCTCGCTTTGAGGTGATTTAAAACATGGCATCTGCAAGACTTTTCTTTGGTTTTTGTTTGTTTTGGAAAACTTACAAGGTTTCTGAAACATCAAGAATGCATTATAGAAAGCACACAGCATTTCCAAAACTAGTTGACAACCTTGTCAAAGTTCCTCTGTTGTGCCTGCTGTGTGTACATGCAGGAACACGTGGTATACTCTATTATAGTTCAGTGCTGTGCATTCTCTACATTTTGAAGAATTTCTTGCCTGTGTTTGGTTAAAAAAAAGAAAAGCAAGCAATATTGCAGAATGCAACTTCTTTTTTAATGCCTGCTTAGCTGGTTTAGGCAGGGGTAGAGTTAATTTTCTTCATAGTAGCTAGCATGAAGCTTAGTTTTGGATTTGTGCTGATGTTTCCGTTATTGCTGAGCAGCACTTACAGAGAGTCAAGGCATTTCCCGCCTCTCTCCCCCCTCTACCAGTGAGTAGGCTAGGGGTGCACAAAATGTTGGCAGGTGACGTGACTGGAATCACTGACTCCAACTGACTAAAGGGATGTTCCATACTGTACGACACCATGCTTAGCATATAAATCTGGGGGGAGAAGAAAGAGGAAGGCATTCAGAGCGATGGCATTTCTAGAGTGATTGGATTCTTCCCAAGTAACCGTTGTGCCTGATGGAGCTCTGCTTTCCTGGAGATGGCTGAACACCTACCTGCCAATGGGAAGTGGTGAATCAATTCCTTGTTTTGCTTTGCTTGTGTGCTTTTACTTTACTTTAGTTATTAAAGTGTCTTTTTCTCAGACCACAAGTTTTCTCAGTTTGCTCACTTTCACTCTTCTGATTCTCTCTCCCATCCCACCTGGGGGAACTGAGTGAGCAGCTGTGTGGTACTTAGTTTCCAGCTGGGTTTAAACCACAACAGCTGCAATCCACAAAATGATTCCCTAAAAAAATATATCTCTAAAAAACAGACAAAAGAAAGCAGAGGCACCATAATTCCTCAGTTTCTAAATTTAAAAATGAAAACACAGAGACATATTTGGATTACCAGGAGAGTGATAACTGTCAGCAGAAATTTCATATAAGGATTTTTAACTAAGGACTTTTTATGAAGACGTTCATCTGCACTTTACTGATCATTTCTTAGCTTCTTACATTGTACAATATATGCAAAAGATGTTACACAGATATGGACAAACCCTTATTCCAGTAAATATAGTTGAGGTTTGTGAAAAATCTGTTTCTACAACCACAGGATTTGATCTTTTGGAGAGTGCCAGAGAAGGACTTGCCACTGGGAAACTTTCTGTTAGCTCCTTGGGACTGGTATGTCAGATTCATGAGCAGACAGTAGTGAATGAACTGTTCATTTGTATCTGAATTTACAGTCGGGAACCAGCATCAAGGTGGGCAGCCTATTTCGTTTGAAGAACAGTTATCACAGCGGCAGCAGTACTTTTTTTTCTGAAATGTTAACTCTTTCTTTGGGGAAAAAAAAAAAAAAAAATTGCTGATGTGTTTTCTTGTTCCTGAGTATTCTGTAACTATTGCAAAAGCAGTTTTCCATCTTATATGATCCATATCTTTGGTCTGCATTGATGCATATTGAAATGCATTGCTGTTTTCACAAAAGAATAGGGTTTGCAAAGGTTTGCAGAAAGCACTACATTTAGCAAGCAGAGCATCTCCCTGCTGTGTAGCTCAGGAAACCATCTGCCCCTCCCCACTTTCTCCCTGAATCGTTGCAAGTCCGACTTCCAGGGACTAGATTTTATAACTTGTCTTTGGGATAAATACCATAGTCTCTCCATACAGCTGTAGCAGGCCAATATCATCACAAAGAAGAATTGAGTCTAGCCAGAACTAGAAGGAGGTATGTCGGGAATAAACATCAGGCACCAGCACATTTTGTCTGAGAATTACAGCCTGTGCAAAGCAGGTCTTGTAATTTCATAAGATCTAAAAGGTTCTCTAGTGAGCTCAAAATGTCTACCAAAACCACATAAACATCTGTGATTTAAGTTTGAAAACATTTTTCAGGAAAAATTGTGTTTCCTGCAGAGATATAAACTCCTGTTTATAGAAATGAGAACAGATTATTGTTGACTATATGTTATGCAAATATTTTATTAATTTCTAAGCATTTCAGTGTAATTCTCTCCTAATATTATATTGCAATTCAGCTCTATGTTTAGTACCCTCAGAAGGTTTGATTCTGCAAAAGGATAGACATTCTCTCATCTTAATGCTTTTCATAGGAGTTAAGAGTACTAAGAACTTTCCAGGACTGTGTGATTTAGAAACAATTAAGATCTTCTAATGTTTTGTCTTACTGTGTATGGCACTCATTTTTATAGTCATAGTATTGACTGTTGTAAAACACACTGATTCTCTTCCCAGTGTTTACCAGCTGCATCAGGAAGATAAACACCATGGAAAGAGGAAATCTTTTAAGATAAAACAGCAATAACACAGAAAGTAATGGATATAAATTCCGTTAAGAGATATAGCTTGGAAATTAAAGGAAAGTCATCAAAGCATAGAGGGTATGCTACAATTAAGTATGATCTGGTGTAATAAAAGTCTTAAATCCTTTGTAGATGAAAGCTGCATTTTTATAATGCTTATTGTATTCTATAGGTACTTATACTAGCCAAAATTGGAACAGTGACCCAGAAACTTCCTCGTCTGGGTCCTTTTCAGTGACATAGAAATTTCTAAAACATTCCCAAGGGAAACGTAGTCTTATTATATTGCAACTGACTCTGCTCATGTTAACAAAAAAGAAAAAAAATATTAAATCAGTTTTCTTTAAAGATTTTTTTTTAACTTCACAAAATGATTCCTCCAGAAAGCTACAATAAATATGTTGCCAGAAATAGATTCCTTACAACCATTGTTTTACTCATTATATTGAATGGTATCTTAGCCTTGTTACAAGCTTGATCCAAAGTGAAATACAAAGGTAGCATTTTCACTGATTTTGTTGGACTCTTCTTTCATTCTGAGAAACTCGATAGCCTCTAAGCATGTGTCATCTTTTACCCTTCACAAAGCTTGCACATCAGAGAGTGTGCAGAACAGGTTATTATTTACACCAAATTTTAGAAGGCTGCTGCAACCTTACAGTGCCTGTAAGGGCTGTCTTGCAAGTGAAATACGAAATAAATTCTAAAATGACTGGAAGATGCAAAATGAAACCTATTAACATTGATTTGCAATGAAGCCTATGTGACTAATCCCCCTTTGACAGCTTGTACTATCAAAGTCAGGTCTCAGATTGGCTGATTGGACTCAAAAATTCTCAGAGAATTTTGAGATGGCATTTGCCCAGCAGCATCAGCTTTCACGATACCGCTTTTGTTGTTCTTTGCCAATGTTGACCAAGCTGATAGACTGGATGTGGAAGGGATTTTTATCTCCATCTGTGTGACTGAAGTTTAATCTTACAGCTTTTCCTGAATCTTCTAAAACATGGTATGTTCAGGAAGGATGTACTGGAAGCCAACAAAAGGGGAAAAATAACAGGAATGAATGGCAGATCAACCCTCTCCTATCCCTCCCATAATGTCATATTCTTAGTTCTCTAGAAATCATCATGAGGAAAACAATGTGGTATGGAAATCACCCGAGCATGCTGGGCACTGCCCAATAACTACAAGGCTGATACTCACCCCACAGAATATACTCCGTAGAAATTCAAGATTTTGGCATTTGCCAGAATGATGTTTCACATACAATTGAGTTAAAGGTGAATTTCAACATAGATAACCCTACAGAATAACCCAAAAATACTGAAAAACTTTACTTACTTAGAAACAATTTTTTCAAAAAAATAGCACTGGTGGTAAACAAACTGCTTCCCAAGAACAAATCAGATATAAATTTTAGCAGTCTCCATTGCAAAAGAATTTTGAGTAACTGTACCTTTATTCAGATCTATATTATGTTTCTGCTGTTCCTTCTTACATGCAGTCTACCAAAACTCAGTTATAAATACTGGTGATATTTGAGCTCACACCTAAAGGAACATGAAATGTTGAAGATCATACAGTTTCCTTGTCTTTGTATGATTAGATTTTTTTCCTGGTGTTATTAACTTAATCATAGAATCATAAAATCAGAGAATGGTTTGAGTTGGAAGGGATGATAAAGATCATCTAAATCTAACTCCCCTGCCATGAGCAGGGACACCTCCTACCAGACCAGGCTGCTCATGGCCCCATCCAACCTGGCCTTGAACACTTCCAAGAAGGGGGCATCCACAGCTTCCCTGGGCAACCTGTTCCAGTGCCTCACCACCCTCACTGTGAAGAATTTCCTCCTAACGTCGAAATGTTCCGCTTTCTAGTTTATAGCCATTCCCCCTAGTCCTATCACTATATGCCTTTGTAAAATGTCACACAGGCCCAGTTCTCCAGCTTGTCCAGGTCCCTCTGGATGACATCCCATCCTTCCAGTGTGGCAAGTGCACCACTCAGCTTGGTTTCATCTGCAAACTTGCTGAGGGTGTAACCGATCTCACTGTCTATATCATTGACGAAGATATTAAACAGCACTGGTCCCAGTACGGACTCTTGAAGGACACTGCTTGTCACAGATCTCCATCTGGACATTGAGGTGTTGACCACTACAGTCTGAATGTGACCATCCAACCAATTTCTTATCCACCGCACAGTCCACCTATTAAGTCCATATCTCTCTAATTTAGAGAGAAGGGTCTTGTGGTGGACCACGTCAAAGCCTTTACAGAAGTCCAGATAGATCACATCTGTCAGTTTTCCCATGTGGTTTTCCACTCATGTGGTTACCCCATCATAGAAAGCCATTAGGTTGATCAGGCAGGACTTGCCCTTGGTGAAGCCATGGTGGCTACCATTAATCACCTCCCCGTTCTCCACATGCTTTAGCAGAGCTTCTAGGAGGATCTGTTCCAAGATCTTTGCAGGCACAGAGGTGAGTCTGGCAGCCTGGTTGTTCCAAGGGTCATCATTTCTACCCCTTTTAAAAACAGGCACAAAGTTACCCTTCTTCCAGTCACCAGGGACTTCTGACTGCCATGAATTTTTCAAGTATCGTGGAGAGTGGCTTGGAAACCACATCAGCCAGTTCCCTCAGGACTCTGGGGTGCATCTTATTAGGTCCCATAGACTTATATATATTCAGGTTAATATAGTATTTCATATAGAAACCATATCTATTTTATATATATAGATCAGTTAATAAAATTATTCAAATACTTCCATAAAGTCAAATGAAAGCAATGAAGGTTGCATAGCCTGCTAGTCATCAACAAAGTATTTTGCTGTGAGTTTCTACTATGAATATTGAAAATTTTATTAATTGCAATTTAAGCTAGATGACTTTCTTAAGTTGGTAATTTGGCCTTATGTGTACTAAAGAAACTATGTCTTTTGGTTTTCCCTTATCTACTGTTCTTACATCTTTCCATGTGTTGTTCGAGAAGGACTATAACATTAGAAAAAATACAGGCCATCAAAAATACTGTAACTAAAACAGTTATGCACACAGGTAACTCTTTTGTTATGCCATTTTCTTATGGAAACAATTGGGTTTTTTTAAATAGGTTATCCATTGTCTGGAATAATTTTTTTTTCCCTGCATATTTGTTTTGATGGATTTTTTGCTGGGCACCTCTCCCAAGTCTAGGATGGAGTTTTAGAGCAATATCAAAAATAGATGGCAACAGTGCGAGAAAATGGTCCTTATCTGTCAACCAGTAGCATTTTGGCTGAAATCGTCACTTAGTCTTTGTGGGAGATTTGTACAATCTTTATTAGCAGATGATCTCATTAGATCTAGTCTACTGTGTCATAACAGCCAAACAGCCTGGACGTGGAAAATGAGTATAGCCAGGAATGTCAGGTACTATGATAAGATGCATAAACTTCCCTGTTGAAAGGTACATGTCAAGGACTAGATCTTGTGTCTGCTACTTGAACATTTGAAAACTACTGTTTGTTTTGGGATGGAGTACTTTTTCTATCCTTCACCACCTCTGCCCCTCAAAAAAAATTAAAATAAAAAGTCTTGCTTCATTTTTGTATGGAATGAATATCAGTTCTGGATATCTTGAAATATTTTATTTATTATGAAAAGTGTTACCAAATCAGCTGTAGAATTCCAAATGTATGAATGAAAGCAATCTTTCCAAGAGAACTGCATTACAAGATATCAGTATAATTTTTCAGAACATTAGGTAATTTAGGGTTAGTGTGTATATACATAAAAGAGAAACGTGTAAAATTCCATTTGATTGTTTGGCTGTTACTGTGGTGGAAATATTCTCTTCGGAAAACTGACTGCAAAATATCAAAGGTAAGCAAGAATAATGATAAGTATTAGGGGACTCAACTATATTTTATGTATGAACACTTCCTCGGCCCATGTTCTTAAATTGCTCTTTAAAAAGCAGCAGCACCTAACAGAGGTCTTTCTGACTCCTTCATAAAAGCTACAGGCAGATGACAGAAGAAATCACTGCTGGAAAAAAGGATGGTGGCCTCTGTTCATTGTAGTCTCTTATATTTCAAAGTTAACATGTTCAGGATGGCAAGAATGAAAACAAATTAACTTAAAGAACATAGCAAATCAGAAAACTGACAAAAATTAATCTATTTTAAAACCACTGAGAATGTAACAAAAACAGATTTTTAATTTTGAGACTAATATTTCTGAAAGTAATGATAAAATGAGAGAAAATCTGAAGGAAAATATGATCATGTCTAAACCAAAAAAGAAAAATATTAAATATGTTTAACCCAAAATTTTAACATTTTCAAATACATTAATTTAATATGTGGATATTGACAAATCCACCTTTTTTCAGTAAAAGAGATAATTTTTCTGGAAAAGTTGTAATAGTGAAGTTGTAATTAAATGTAATTAAATGAAGTCATGTAATTAAATATAGCAACATCTGAGGTTGCCTTTCACAGATGGATTCTGGTATAGAGCAAACCTACAAGTACTTGTGCAAATACAGGAGTGCCTATGTGAGGTTTTATTCTCCTTTGCAATAACCAAGGCTGCATAGTTAGGGATCAGGCTTTCCTTTCCTTTCTGGATTTCCTAATAATACTACAACTGAAAATTTGTCAGAAATAATTCTGTATCTTCAATATTAAGGAGAAATAATTTAATTAAAAAATCTTAATTTACTGGATCAAACAAATCAACCTGTCATAATGAAGGATCCTCAAGCTGCTTAAAACTTGAAACTCCTGTAGAAGGAGGGAAAATTTGGCATGAGGAGACATATAGACAACTCTTTTACATTATAGAAGTTTTTTGGATGAAAACGTCTTACTTTTCAGCATTATCGTGTTAGGATATTCCTTTTGTTTAAGATAGAAAAGAATAATTTTCAAACACAGTTTCTTTTGTCTAGGGTTTACAGGCCTACAGTGTAAGTTGCAGGACTTCATGATCTCACAAGAAGACGTGGATACATGAGTCAGCTATTGCTTCTACAGCTGTTGCAATGTAGGAAAGCGGCTTAAAGCACTCTTTGGATGACTAACATTCAGTAATCCTTTCAGCATGATACTACCACAACGACTGAAAACCTGAAAGACTGAAATAAGACTTTATTCAGACATGGCAAAAAAGTACCTTTCCTGGTAATTTGCTTTCTGATTCCTGATGAGGAACTACAGAAAATTAATGAGTTTGTTGATCTTAACACACAGAAATCCCCATGTCCAGCTTGATAAAGAAATGATACTTTTTCTTGTGGCTTGGGATGATGACAGCCGCTCATCTGCTTTCAAGTCATGACAACAAAGTGAGAACTCCAAAATTCTTTCTCTTGTTTCTTTTCGGAAAGATTTTGTTTTTAACATACCTATCCTCTTTTAATGATTCAGTGAAAAGAATTAAAAAAATGGAGCACATGATTTTTATAATGCTATTTAAAAGAAAACTGGACAAATAAAATATTCATAGATGCTTTTCGATCCCTAAGACAGTGCTTACTTACAAAATATTAGTCAAAAGAATCATATTCTGTTTGTGTATAACTATAAAACATATGACAGAAAATAGACTATAATGTTTATTACCACTACTGCTTTTTAATTGCAGCTCTATCAACCTTCGATTAAGAACTGAACACTTTTGATTTATCTCTAATTGCACAGTGAATAAATGATAAACCCAGCTGTGCCTGAACATTTTTATGATTTTCATCCCTTTTCCCTACGTTTCATATCTTCTACTTTTTTTTTTATTTTGAGAATCAGCTGATCTTCCCTCTGACTTTCAGCTTTCTTGATCAGGTGTTGTGGAACATAATTAACTTAAAATGCATGTAAGAGTGTATCTACCCCATTCTGCAACACACAATCACCTGCAGTTACCTTCTGTGACCTGTGATCAGCTGTTTCCCAGTCTTGAATTTTTCTCATGTAACTACTTCGTGATTTGGTCACAGATGTGTGTTAGCATTGGCAACCTGATTGCTCCGAGTTACTTTTATACCGTTTTTCCAGGCTGCAAAGAAGTTATGGGGAACAGAAGCATTGCTCTGCCTATTGGCATGTGTTTCTTGCTACCTAGCACATAGAAGAATATGCTGAAGTGATCCAACATAGCCAGAGGATTTAATCTGTTTAATTTCATTTCTCTGTGGCATTAGTTTTTATCATCTATGTTACCACTTTCCTCTTGTGATTTTACAGAGACAAATTCTCACCCACATTCCTTTGACTGCTTTGAATCTGTCTCCTAGAGTGTACCTTTCAGAAGTTGGAGAAATGATCTACTATGAATAGGACTTCCTATAATAGAAGCAAGTTCTTCTCCTCTGACCTAGTTCATGTGTCAAATATGGAACTCTTGAGCTTCTGCAATCTCCCATCTGTATGGCTCAGAGCAGGTACTGATCATTACAGTATGTGCAAGCATCACTCCTTCTCGTGTGCTATCCAAAGGTATGCCTCTATAGGCAGATGTGACGCTTTCCAACACTTCCAGCTTTGGAGATTTCTGTCTGATCCTATACGAACAATTTAGCTAACTGGCATACACAGCTTGTTTCTGGTTTAGCCTGTGGGACACCTGTTTTTGACAGTCATGTTTTGACACCTGGAGAACAGTGGAGTTAGAACTGTTCTTTGTAGTTGCACTCCTAAAACTGCTTGGTGTGTTGCTGGATTTCCCGGAGCCTTCCATCAGAGCTGTAAAGCTGTTCATGATGACAGAGTGTGTCTCCTGTTCCACAGATCTGCCTGTTCTGCAGTGAGGTGATGCTTTACATTTCTAATCATGATTAACATTCCCAAGTACTCTTATCTTCACCCCATACAACTGCATCCTCAAGTGTTTTCATTGCTTGGTATACTCAGCAATGCCTTCCTCACACTGTAGCTCCCCTTCAGCCTACTTGTGCCTGAAGGCAAGGTCAGGAGTGACATTCCAAGAATAAGGGTATTGGCTCCTTTTCTATGTGGATATATTTCCCTTCTGCACTTGTCAATAT
Organism: Cuculus canorus; assembly: GCF_017976375.1. NCBI lineage: Eukaryota > Metazoa > Chordata > Aves > Cuculiformes > Cuculidae > Cuculus > Cuculus canorus. The sequence continues at coordinate 27,553,629 of NC_071404.1, read as the reverse complement.
GAGGATCCTCAGCTTTTGCATTAGTGAAGTTTCTAAACCTCCTTCTAATAGGATGTTTTTCAATGTAATTCTGGCTTCTCTGCAGTCTTTTTACATGTATGGACATAGGTCCTTACCTGTAATTTTTTTCATTCTCTGTAAAGTTAGTGCTAAATTTAACCTGACTTTCCTCTCTGCATAACTCTATCTTAACTATCACAAAATTTCTCTCTATGATGGAAAGCTGTTGCATTTTGAGCTGATGATCTTAAAAACTATTTCTTCTAAGTAAAAAATACCATAAAGAAAAAAAAAGTCCTGTTTTTCCATATTCTTATTCAGTGTATGTTGGTGCAAGAGTTGCATCTTTGCAGATAATACCAATTTCTTGTTCAGTGACTCAGGCCAGACAGCTATAATTGCATTAACAGCACTTTTTAAGTGGGAGTAAGGGACAAACATTCTTAACATCAGTTTTACTTGTATATGTCAATTTCTTTGAATACATTTTATGTTTTGTATTTCTAACTGTCTCTGTTTTCCCAAGAAACCAAACATTTTTATTAACCGATCACACAATTACCTTCAAAAAGGCCTTTGTTAAAATGTAATGAGTTTCTTAAAAGACTATTGAATATTTTGTGCATATCTATAATAGATTACATTAAAGACCTCATGAGTTCATTGAGTTTTGGATCTATCTGATTGGTTTTCATTGTGCAAGAGCCACTGGTAGGTTTAATTTATAAAGTTTGAAAACGAAGTTTTCACACTATAAGAGATCTTGGAAAAACTTCTCTTAATTCCATTACGTTTTGTCATCCTTATATTATGGTAATTAGGCACCTTTAAAAGGCATGGGAGCATAAACATTGGTTTGCTCTATGCACTAGTGCTGAATTTTATGCTTCCTTTTGATAATCTGGTTTTAATATTTGCTTTTAGGCTTTTTATTTCAACCGTATTAGTTGTCTTCTTATTCTCTACTGCCTCACTGAGACCAAGCCTCTACTATTTTATCTTGACATATGCAGTATATAGTAGAGATCATGTTGTTTCTACAATATTGTAGGCTTAGTGACATTTAGTCAACACCACAGCCCTTCTTTTTCCTTTTCCAGCAAGCTGAGCCAGGAACAGTATGTACCCTTTGGGTTTTCAGTTTTCCAAAATGGGACATCACCACCTCTGCACAACATGTATTACTGCTTTCATGCAACAATTTACACACACATATCCACCTCCCCTTATTCCCAGAGGGTGTCTCATTAAAGGTTCTCTTCCTAACAAGATAAACAGATTTGGCTTTTCATCCTCCTTTTGGGATTCTGTTTAGCTCAAGTGCTTTGTATAAGGGAGGGGAACAGACTCAAACTGCAGGCTGGGTTAGAATGAGCTGATTACCAGTTTACAGCTGTCTGGTTTACCATGTACCTGCTGGCACAGGAGCTGATAACTCTATATGCGCTCCCCAAAGACTGCAGATAGAGAAGGACGGGCCTTGCCTATACCTACCTATTCACAAGACCAAAGACATATGTAGCTAGACAAAAAGCATGAGATAGTTAACACAAGAAGAAGGCAATAGTTGTCCCAACATTTCTGTGGGCCCTGAATACTGTCTTCTTCAGTTGTTCAGCTTCCAGGCTGCCATGCTCTCAATCACAGAAACACAGACTCATAGAATGATTTGGATTGGAAGGGATCTTATACATCATCTAGTTGCAAACCACTTGCCGTGGGCAGGGATACCTTCCACTAGATCAGCTTCCACTTGCTCAAAGCCGCATCCAACCTGGCCCTGAGCACCTCCAGGGAGGAGACATCCATAACTTCTCTGGGCAACCTGTGCCACTGCCTCATCACTCTCAGAGTAAGAAAATTCTTCCTAAGCTGTAATCTATATCTACCCTCTTTCATCTTAAAACCATTACCTCTCATGCTGTCACTACATCGTCTGATAAATAGCCCCTCCCCAGCTTTCCTGCAGGCCCTCTTTAAGTATTGGAATTCTGCTAGAAGGTCTCTTTGAAGCCTTCTCTTCCCTAGGCTAAATAAGCCCAACTTTATGAGGCTGTCTTCATAAGGGAGGTGCTCCTGAGCCGGGTGCGGGACCTTGCACTTGCCCTTGTTGAACTTCATGAGGTTAGCACAAGCACACTTCTCAAGCCAGTAAGGTCTCTCTGGATTGCATCTTTACCCTTCAGTGTGTCAACTGCGCCACACAGTTTGGTGTCATTGGCAAACTTGCTGAGAGTGCCCTCAGTCTCACTGTACATGACTGTCACAAAGATGTTAAACAGCACCAGTCCTAATATTGATCCCTGAGGAATGCAGTTGTTACCGATCTCCACCTGGACAGTGAGCTGTTGACCATAATACTTTGAATGCAACCACACAGCCAATTCCTTACCCATCGAGTGGTCCACCCATTAAATCCATATCTCTCCAATTTATTGACCAGAATGTTGTGTGAAGCAGTGTCAAACGCTCTGCAAAGGTCCAGGTAGATGGCGTTAGTTACTCTTTCCTTATCCACCAATGCTATAGCTTCATTGTAGAAGGCCACCAAATTCATCAGGCCCTCTTTCAAGAGGGTTTTGTTTCAATTTTTATAGCACAATGACACCGAATAAAGAAAGAGATTGTATTTTCCTTGAGAAACAATAGCACATATTTAGCACAGTATCTTTGTCTGTCCTTATTATAATTCTGAAAGAAGAGAACAACCCTCCCTCCCCTTCTCAGACATTAGGAGGAAAACAGCTTTTAGAAACAATCTATTCTTTCTCCTTGATATCTGCCCAGGGAAAGAGTAGTAGTTGATATCAAGATGTATTTTCACTGCTACTTTGAGCAGCATTGTAATTGGAGAAGTAGGGGGTCTATGGCATGTATACATAGTAAGCAGATATTTATTAAGAGTACTGTAATGTTTTAAATACCTCACCTCCTTTTCAGGGCTTCAGTGCTGGTTGTCATGGAAACAGAACTGAGAACCAGAAACTGGCAGCTGAAATTGCCACATCTGCTAGTGGCTATGTCCATGTCTAGTCCTGCTTCCATGGAAACACTTGTCAGAGCAGCAAATGCAAGGTAATGGTTTCCAAACACTGCCTTAAAAATAACCCTGAGCTTACTGTTATTTTGTTCGTGATCCCTCCCCACAAGGCTTCTTTAAGTAGAGCTTTTGAAGTCTGTAGTATTTACATGTTTAAAATAACTAAAGGGGGATAAAAAAAACCCATAAACCCCAGAGGTATCTGTCCTCTTTGATCTCCCTCACTAGCATAATATGGTTTGGGGAGACAAACTGGTTAACAAACCTTGGCCTCCATAGTTACATCAGCAACTCTCAGAATTATCTTTCGCTAATGAGGTAACCTTTCTAATAGTTGTTTATGATGAGCATTCTAGAAGCTGAGGAATGACTGGCACGGTTTAGTTTGTTAACTAAGCCTCGATGGTTTTCTGTTGGTACTTTGCCATATCACCTGAACTAGAATTCCTCAAAAAAAAGAAAAAAAAAATTCAGATTCAGGTAATATTTTTAGTTTTCAAAAGAACTAAATTCAAACAAGTCCAGATCATTTTCTATGCATTTTCCCCCCTTTTTCCTCAAAAATTGTAATCACCGTCTTTACAAACTTCTAGACTTTTCAGGTGGCTCAAGCTCTTCTGCTTTGCAGCAGACTTGATGTATTTAGAAGCCAGGAGGCTGACAGTGGCATTCCCAGAAAAAAAAGGGTGAATGAGTTGCCACACGTTTAGTTCAAATACCTGTTACCCTGTTAGCCTCCTTTCTCATGTGTAATGTTCTGTTTCAGAGAGGTGAGGGGCCATTTTTTATCCCCCACTATCCCAGCAAATTTTCTGTTCTTTGTGATTCTGGATGGCTTAAGAAAGGCTAGCAGAATTTTAAATTATACATGAATCGAGTAAATTTTTCACTGTTGTTTTGCTGACATCAGTATCTTGTAAGATATAAAGTGTTCTAGAATTCAGGTGCTTGTTCCAACTTGCCGTTAATCCCGAGGAAATGTTTGTGTCTCAGTAGCCCATAAAGAAAAAAGAATATCAACTGGTAGTCTTTGTTTAAAAACAAAATAAACCCAAGCACTCAATTGAGAAAGTGGAATAAGTTGCTGTGAATCAGAGCTTGAGGCTTTTGTATAAGATCCACAATTTTTTTGGTAGCAAAGACATTAAATCCTTAAGGCTGCAGGTTGACTAATGGAAACAACACCCCCTTTGAAATGCCCATTTTATTCTAAAGCTTTCTGTGTAAGTCACTATCTAAAACCTCTTAGAAGAACACCATCTACCAGTGATTCATGCTTTGAGTTATATCTCTCTCCCTATCAATGTGGTAGGCCTTAGATGAATTACTGAATGTTTTGAAACAGAGAGTATAGAAAAGAGAGTTCTTTACCTGCGGGTTACTCTGGGGTTTCCTTACCCACCAGAGAAGATCACAGCATAATTTTGTTTTGAGTTTAGAGATGGCCAGCATGACCTTAATTGTGTAGGCAATCAGACAGGTGTAAACTGTATGCACAGTATGTTCTGTGCCTTCCACCAATGATTAATTTTTGCCTTCTTTTTAGCTGAAACAGATATTACTGTTATTCTGAAATTCTGTAAATGTAGCTGTGGCCCCACAGGCTGTAAACAAACTACATTTCATAAAGAAGAGAAAAATTCCGAACCATACTTAATAGCATTTCTTTTTCACTTTTTTTTTTTCTATTTGGTATAGCTCTTGTTCTACATCAACAGTTTTATTTCAGCTGGTTGTTAAAATTACTGAGAACTGTCACGTCTGTCTCCGTGCTTCTATTTTTTCAAAAGACTTCTATTGTCTTTTTTCCTATTTATTTATTTATTTATTAGATTCTTGAAAGGGCCTGTGCCCTACACAGCTAAATAATATGTAGATAATGGAATGTTTGTGCTACTTAAAATAATTGCAGCAATACTAACAACATCATCTTTATAACATATTTGACCCAGAGCTCACATACCACTTTTATAACAGGATTGCTATTCTTCAATACAATTACTTTGCTCAGTATGTAAAGTTCCTTTATTTCTAGTCATGTAAATGAGCTTTTTTTTTATAATTTTTACTTTCCTTTCAGTATGTGTAAATAATTTCTGCTTATAAATTTATGGTTTTAACCTCTTTTTGTAATCAAACACATTTTATGTAATTTCTGTGCATGCTTCTCTGTCTGTATGTTCTGTAGCTTTTAAACACACTAAAAGGACAATAGAACATTATTACAAGGACAATGTAAAACCATTTTGAACTTTAGTAAGATATTTGTAATGAAAGAGCGGATACGTCTACTTCTTTGTTTTTTCAATTAACTCTTATAATTTACTAAAATTCAGTTAAACTCTTTCCCTATCAGCATGCTGATAGCATTGTCACATGCTGTGATCCATCTCAGGCAGTTGAGAGATTCCTTTCATGCTTAACATTATATATAAGACGCATGAAAATCAGATCTCTTGGATACAGCCTTTGAGCTTTGTGTCATTCCACATGCGATACTTACTTAGGCAAATTCTTCAATGACCCAATTTGTAGATGTGCATCTAAGCTCAAACTTTAATGTACTTATTGAGAAGAGAGAGGAAAAACACTTGGAAAATGGGATGCAGAACAATATACTCACGAGACACTAAGTACTTGCTCAAACCACGAAGGAATGCTCGAGAATGTCAGCTGAGCGCTGTCTGTGTGAAAAACTGAGGGTTAGGTGTGTATTGATAGCAGTAGTAAATAGAATTTTTCCAATCATGAAGTGCTAGATCTATGGAAAGTTGTTGAATATGTAATGGAAGTTAGATAATGTGTGCAGGACGGTTCTTGAAACAAAGTGCTAGTTAGGTTGGGTATTAGATCAGAAAAGGTATCATTCTCTTGGCTTTTTGGGTGTGTTTTCTTCCACTGCCTCTTTTTTCTCAAGTGGTAATTTCTTAGAAGCTCCTCCCAAACACATCATCATATGAGCTTCTTAGTTGCAGAAGTCCTCTTCACCTGTCCTCACATCTCATATCTGTGCTCAGGCAAAAAAAAAAAAAAAAAAAGATGCTAGTTTATTGAAATTGCCCAGCTTGAAATCTTTAAAATATGATATATTTTCAGATTTGGAGGTCCGTGTTTTCCTCCTTTGAGAAAGACAAAAAAGGCAGGTCATCATACATATGACTCATTTCTTAACAGACGGGAAACAGGTTAGAAAACTGTAGCTCAACCTCTCTTCTACTATTTCCAAGAACAAGTTAACTAGTGCATTTCTCTATACCCAGAGGAAGTTCCTGGCTCACAGAAAACCTTGGGATAAAGCAAGTGTAGAGATGATGGCAGAAGTGGAAGGATTTGACAGAGATGCTAATATAATGCACTTCAGTTAACAAAGTATGTGCCAGTTCAGATCTACCTCATGTTGGTCCCCTCAGTCAAAGTATCTGTGTATGTATCAAAGACTGATGATGAGGTCAGTCCATCTGCCTAACAGAAGCTTAGCTTTTCAACAGATTCCCAATTCTATAGAGCTGCTCCAAAACTGCCCTAGTTATTCCAGAATAGTTTCAGGTGTGAACAGAGAAATACGGGCTACTCACTCAGTAGGAGAATGGTCAGACTCTTGATCCTTTTTTCCTAAAAATAAGTGATTTTTATTCCTTATGGCAACATATGGTGTCTCAACATCATGGTTCTGACAGTTTTCATCTGTATTATTCATGTTATTGAAACGAAGCTGCAGCGTTCTTAAGGTTGGTGTTGAGAAGTGCTTGACACTAAAGGCCCCAACAGAATATGGCTTAATATGTCAATACAATTGTAATTGGGAAAGTTAGCTGAATACTTTTTTTGAAAAGAAAATACGATTGTGTAAGTTCTAAAGTTTCAATGTGAACACAGCAATAAGTAATCAAGACACCTGCATGTACTGGAAGCCCATTTCAAAATCTTCCTGTAGAAATTTCATTCTCTATTCAGACTTTGATATCGCTGATTTTTCTGACTGCACATCCTCGCCATTGAAGATACTTCTTTCAAAAGCAAAAAAGCACCAAAGGAATTCATTGCTTTATTTTACTTAATTACATTTAAATTAATATAAAGAAACAGAATATTGTAAGAATCGTAATAGCAATCAGAGTAGGATGCTATTAGGGAAGTTTCTCAGTGCTGTTTATCCTGCTTCAAACCATCTGGAGGCATCTGAATGTGCCATTGGAATAATTAAGAAATATCAAGAATAAATGGTTTTAAATGAGTTTTAATGGCAAAACTAATTAAGGGACCATTCCCATAACACAGAACAGTCACTGTATGTTACTAATATGTCACAAGTGAGATCACTTTTGAAGGATAAATGACATAATTTGCAAATTCATCTCTTAATAGTATCTTTCTGAATTTTTATTTTTATATCTGAATTTAGAATTTTTTTCTATTGTGACTAGTGAAGCTGAAGTGAATGCCATATTTGTGTTAAGAGTAGTTCTTTGATATTTTTAAAATAAAAAGGTAAAACCTCATTCTCTTCCACTGGAGGGTGGGATGGCCTAAGTATTTCCCTTACTGAATTTAGACATTTAGTAAATCTAAGCTGTAAAGTCATATACCCTTAAGTGGAAACTGTTTGCTCATTACTAGAATGTGTTCCTTCACCTGCAGCCAGTGAGACCTCTATTATGGGTTCTTATAAACAATTCCTGCTGCCAGCTAATTGAAGAAAATATTTCCAAAAGATGCAGTATGCTTTCATGAGTCAGTGGTAAGTGTGTGAGTGATAAACAGTCATGCTGATAGTTTCTTCAAGCTGCAGCCTCAATGGTGTGTCCACTATTCAAGTCCCTCACTACAAGAAGGACACTGAGGTGCTGGAGAGTGTCCACAGAAGGGCAATGAAGCTGGTGAAGGGGCTGGAAAACAAGCCTTATGAGAGGTGGCTGAAGGAACTCGGAAGAGGAGGCTGAGATGAGACCTTATCACCCTCTACCTGAAAGGAGGTTGTAGTGAGGCGGGTGTTGGTTTCTTCTCATCAGTAACGAATGGTAGATTGAGAGAAAATGTCCTCAAATTGCACCAGCGGAGGTTTAGACTGGATATGAGGAAAAAATGTCTTCACCAAAGTGTTGTCAAGCATTGCAACAGGTTGCCCAAAGACGTGGTTGAGCCACCACCCCTGGAGGTATTTAAAAGACATGTAGATGTGACACTTAGGGACATGGTTTAGTGGTGGATTTGGCTGTGTTATTTTTGTGGTTGGACTTGATGATCTTAACAGCCTTTTTCAACAAAAATGATTTTATGATTTTATGATTTTATGAAATTAATACGCATAAGGAAAACTGAGTGATTAACCTTTGTCAGATGAGAACATATATATAAATCTTGATGCAAGTTTCAGTGCTTAAGTATAATTGGTATCTGTTTAGATAAAAATAACAATAAGTTTGTTATATTTCTTTTTCCTTATGCTCATACGTTGCATGGAAAAAGATGTATTGCAAAGGCAGAATACAGTTAGTTTTGCCAGCCACTTTAAAGTGTCATACCCATATTAGCAGTCATTTTATCTTTCTTGGATACGAGATGAAAACATATCTTGTGTTGAAAAGCCTATCCATGCATCTGATGGCAACCCCTACTGCAGAGCATTCTGACAACCATCTGATTGTATTAGCCTCGACTCTTTACAGGTAACAAAATCATAGCCCAGAGGATGACTCAGAAAGTGTAATGTTTGAGTAATGTTTTAGGGATTATTAAAGACCTCTGCACTTGATGGGAAGTTTACAGTATCTATGCGAGTAGAAGAGCTGGTGTAGCCAGGGCCTCATCAGAGCAATATTTTTTTCTGAGTTACTAATCACTTTTTATCGCTGATATTGCAAGGATTTTACAGAAAACATGTACTCCCTAATCTTACTCTGGCTTGAAATCCATGTTTAAGATTGATCTACTCATCTTCTTGACTGTAATAATGAACCACTTGTTTAAACATCTTTTGACCTTATCTTACACATTAATAAACTCTTCAGAAATCAATCATTGATGTAAAATTTGATCAAACAATTATTCAGCTGCCATCAAAATTAGTTTGTATAAGAGTTCAATGATAATTTACATTTCAGGAAAGTGTTATTGTGTTCTTTAATAAATTTATGTTTATTTCACAATTAATCAATCTTTGAAACAAGTGTTTTTCAAAATATGATTTTTTTTTTAATCTTGCATCTCAGATCTCCCTACCAACATCTTTTTATACTATATATCTGGGGAAAAAATACTGTATCCCTAAGGAGTGCTGAAATATAAAAATGTCAAAAAGGAGTTGATATCCTTGCAAGAAGAAATTAAAAACATTTTTTTCATCAGAAACTGAAACTTTTTTTGTTTGTTTCGTGTATCAGACAGCTGGGCCATAATAATTTGTAATGCAATTCTGTAATCTCATTGCATTTAATATTTGAAGTCTGTCAGATTTATGTATTCATCGGAGAAGGCCAAAATAAAATATAAAACCCCCTCGCTTATCACTCACCACAATTTTTTCTTTAAATGCCATTGCAATATCTCTACTTTTATGAAACATGACTAATCTACCACAGTTATGCAGTAAATTAAACTTTCAAAGTTAAGCTATTTCTTACAGCTACCTGCTCTTCTCAGAAATATAATATTAAAAGGAACATAAAACTCCCTACTTAAACTGCATGTTACAGTAACAAGTCCTTAAATGGCATACACTGTCCTTTGCCATCACTGAAATTCAGGAAAGCTGAATCCAAGTTAGGTTAGATGTTGAAAAGGACACTGACAGTGATATGAGAAATGGAATAGCTGTTCTGCAGGAAGAATTTTAAGATGTCTACATGGGAAAAAATAATGTATTGTTAAATTTTTCAAGCTGGTAGACATTCCAGAGATAAGCTCTTGTAGAATGGCTTAACATTCACCAGTGTACGTTCGGAAACAGGTGCTCGTCTAACGGTGCTGCACCAAAGTGCAGGAATATTAGCTCTGATACAGTGCTATGAAAATGGAGATGCACAGTCTCCAGAACTGATTTGGTTTGTGTCCACATGGCTCTCTGGAGACTTTGCTGCCCATGTATTCATTTCCAGGGTTTACTATACCTCCAACAGTCACAGGTGTACATGAGCCCTAAAATCCAAGTTTGTTTTATCTTGTGTAACACAATTAAAGCTGGCTTTTACTCTAAAAAGATGGAGAAGACAAAAGCTGCAGTAACACAATTTAAAATGAAAGACATCTTTTATGCAGAGAAAAACAATTCGATGTCAAGCTGTCTGTAGATTAATTACACCAGAAATTAGAACAAAACATGTAAAGATCAAAGCAGAAAGATTTTGAAATTGTCCTCTGATCAAAGGAGTGGGTAGAAGTAACCTAACTTGTTTTTGAAGGAAAACCTGACCTATTTATGGTCAGGATAACGTGGCAAGGCTGTATGTAATCACCACTGTGCCTCTTCCTTTGACTGTCACTATGATGTCATTGTAAACACCACAGGATAAGTGAAAGTATATAAATAAAAATTCTAGTGGCAACTTAAGACATAAACTTCATTCTACATCTTGGTAAATGACAAAAAACCCCAACCCAACTATCTATTGAAAAAGTGGAACCAAAGAAGCAAAGATCAACAAATCTGAAACAAACCTGAATGGAAGAATTACTATTTTAATACAAGTACACTATCAAATATTTAATGAAAAATTAAAAAATAAAAAAGTAAATAAAAGGAACATGAGATATTTATAGATTTAGGTCAAAAATACATTTTCTTGAAGAAAATCCATTTAAGTATCTTCTCTTCAGACATGTCTTTGTCAACACAGCAAATATTAAGCTGTTTCACACAAAGAATTCTTCATTGTATTACTAGGTCATATATATTGGAGAACAAGTAGGCAGGATTCGGTCTTTAAAAACATGGCACTGCTTATGGTGTAATCAATCTGGATAGTCTAGTGTAAAATGAGAATGCCTTTAAGTGGAAAATAAAATATCTTCTTTCATTTATTTTTTTTGTTATATTTTAATGGAAAAGAAAACAGCTGTCCTTTAATTTTATTGTACCACGAGACTTGGTAGCCTTACGAGAATTCTATGTAGAAGATACATGCCACCATAAAAGTATTAATTTATCCCTGTCAAAACCCACAATTTTTTTTTCATTTTTCAAATGTATGAATTCTTTACAGCTATTCTAGAAATGGTTCATGAGGGGGGATTATCGTCCCACCTCTAGCTTGCAAGCATTTATTTTGAATACTCAAAATTATAACTATTTTATTAACTTCTGTGTGTTTGATTGGAGCCATCTCAAAAAAACCAACCAATTATCAGTAATGGAAAAATAAACTATTTTTTTTACTGAAGTAAGGCGTGCTTAACCAAATTTTCTTGGAGCATTCTTTCCAATCATGCTTGTAGGGGTCTTACCTGTGAAAAGCTAACCAAAAAAAAAAAAGAATGCAAACCTTATTTAAAAATACATAGCTATGCCCTGTTAACTTGGGAACAAACAAACCCAATCCAGATGCTTCTGACCTACCCAGATGGAGAAGAGCTCACGTGTTTTATAGGAACAGCCATACAGACATCTTGGCAGAGAGATATTTTTTGTATAAATAAGCCTTCTACCCATCAATAAGCAATTCAGTTGTAGTGGGCCTGGCCAGGATAGAGTTAGTTTTCTTCAGAGCAGCTTCTGTGGTGCTATGGTTTAGATTTTTGAGAAGAACAGTGCTGATAACAGTAGCTTTTGCTGAACAGCATTTGCACAGCATCAATGCCTTCTCTGTTTCTCACTCTGTCCCTACAGTGAAGACCCTACGGGATACACAATAGTCTGTGAGGGTACGCAACTAGGCAGATAACCTGAACTAACCGAAGGGTATTCCATACCCTATAGCATGATGCTCAGCAATAAAAGGGAAAAGATGGACTTCTAAGGAGCGAGCCGTCTTCTGCTCAGGGACTGGCTACCCATGGGAGCCTTTGCACCACTTGTTTTGTTTTCTTCCCTGTTCTTCCCCTTACCCTCCACTTATTAAACAAGTACTACTATTTTTTTTTGTGTGATAGTTTTATATTGACCCCCTCGAGTTTCATTCTTTTTAATCTTCCTTTCCTTTTCCCACTTTCCACTGCAAATGGGTGAGGGGAGTGAGCAAGAGATTGTGTGCTGTTTACCTGTCCAACAAGGTAAACCCACAACATCAGTGTTTTCACCAGACACTTTCTTGTTCTGGGTGAATAACTTAAATTCCATTTCTACTTAACTTCTCGTGTAGAATAAGTCTTCCCAGATAACACTGGACAGATCAGAGATCACAGGTTGTTGGTGATCAGGTCTTCTAGGGACAAGTCAGATTCACTACACGTGAACTATATAGCAGGCATAAAGCAGTGTGTATGTGTGTGTATGTATGTGTGTGAATACGCCTCTCTCTCCACATAAAGTTTTCAGAGAGAACTGGTTCATAGGCATTGCTATTTGTCAAGAACAGGACAGCCTTTAAGCAAAATTTTGCCAAGAAAAGTAAACTTAAAAAGGACATCAGTCAGAGCACTCTCGTCCCTGTGCTTAAGCAGCAATGACTGTTTCTTTCAGTGATTATATTTTTTCAGTATTTTTTTATATTTTCCTTTAGGAAAAACATAGTCACTCTGGAGCTGTGAGACAAAATATTTTCAGAGGGTCTCCTAAACCGAATTCTACAGAAGCATGACTAACTCTTGGTCACCACCATCAGAGACTTCTGCATGATATGTTTTCTGGAGAAGGAAAAAAACCCAGAAACCCAGAAAACAGCCTCTTCCAACCATAAATACAAAACGGAAGAAAGTATGTAAGGAGGGAAATCTGATTCTACCAAAACTAGACAAACTGATAAAAAAATACTACTAAAAACTTTGGAAAAGCCAGAAGAATCTGTCATGCTTTAAACTCATCTAACCACTAAGCACCACACAACCACTCACTCAATCCCCTTGCAGTGGAATGGGAGAATCAGAAGAATTGGGAAGAAATTTTTTCACTGAGGGTGGTGAAACACTGGAAGAGGTTGCCCAAAGAGGTGGTAGATACCTCATCCTGGGAAATATTGAAGGTCGAGTTGTATGGGGCCCTGAGCAGCCTGATCTAGTTGATGACATCCTTCTTCACTGCAGGGTGGTTGGACTAGACAACCTTCACAGTCCCTTCCAATTCAAATCACTCTATGATTGTATGAAGACAAACATCATAACTCTGAATATCCCCCCCTTCCTTCCTCTCGCCCTAGCTTTATATTCTGGGCAAGACATCATATGGTACAAATTATCTCTTTGGTGAGTTGGTGTCCGCAGCCTCAGCCATGACCCCTCTCAGCTTCTTGTGCATCCCCAGTCAAGTAGCTGACACGCTGGTGTGAGACCAGAAAGGGCCTTGACTTTATGTAAGAACTGCTCAGCAGTAAGGAAAACTTCCTTGTGCTATCAACACTGTTTTCAGCACTAATGCAAACATAGCCCCATACTTGGTACCGTGAAACCCATAAAGAACCCATTCCCACTTTTTTAATTTGGGAAACATTTGGAAAGAGATTGCAGAAGTTATTTCATTTAGCCCAAACAGAAAAGCACTCTGCAACTTACTGTTACATAACAATAGTTTGCTACTGAAAAAGACTTTGAGAAAAATCATCCTTTAGGATATATTCCCAGAGATTCACAGTTGCCTGGGAAACTAGCTGCCATGGGTGGTTCTCTTTTCTGAGCAAATGTTGAGTCACATGGATTTTCCACGTGTCAGGTTTAGTTGCTGAATTTTTAAGAAGATAATGTATACGCTTAGCAGAGCTGGATCCTACAGGCCTTTACAGTTAACTTTGCATCTGTGGGACTCAGTCTCTTTCAATTTATGCTCCTTGCATAAGTATTCATAATTAAGTCTTACATAAACAGGACTAGAGATTTTTTCATTAGTGTTTTGATGATGGCTTTCTGTTCTCAATTGATTTGTCCTGTTATCTGTGATATCTGCACTGATATCTCATAAAAATCTATGCAAGCATTGATTGCTAAGACCTTAAAAATCCACAAATTCAAGTGAAGCTCCTTGAGATTTAAATGCAAAAAACCCTATTTTTAGACTGAGCTTTTTTCTTGGCCTATTGACCCTTTTGGGATCGAGCACTGAATTTCATATTGTGTCTGAACTCAATTAGAAAAAAGTGTTACCTCTTCCACAGAAAAAAGATTATTAAAGTCCCTACCGTCTTCTCTCTATAGGCTGGCAGATGAGCCAGGTACCTTCTGTGAAAGTTGCTTTTTTGACTCTTACCTTTGCTTCTGGATTACCTGCTTGAAAACAGGACAGCAATAACTTGCCAAGCAGTGGTTGTTCACTGGCTCAGCAAAACATTTCGTGTTTGTACCTCGTGCCACCACAACTTGTTTCATCAAATGCTGGGAAACAGCTCACGTGGTTATCTGGGAATCTAGTGCACTGTAAGATTTTTTAGGGTGTAGTGGACATCTGCACAGCAATAGCACACATCTTGTGAGATACCGGTATCCTAAATTTGTACCTGGACTCTAACTGGGATGCTGCGAGATGTCTAATGCCTTATTATATCTGTGTTTATGTATCTGAACCATCTTCTAGATATTTAAGCTTATAGTTAATGATGACATACTATCAGACACCTACTACTGGGATTCTACCTGTAACAACAGGAACTGTGTTTCAGACAGAAATCTTCTTCCCATTTGAAAAAAGATTTCAGGAAAAACAAATCACAGAAAAAACAAAGACCTTCATATAAAGACACATCAATTGCATAGTTTCTATTCCTTTCTTTCAAGAAACAACATTAGATAAGTCATAGCCCTCACTCAAAGCAAAAGCAACTTCATTTTTCTTTCATGCATTTGAAGGTGATTCAGTCTGACAAGTCATAAGCAACAAAAGTAACAGATGTTCAAAAAAAGAAATTAACACAGAGAAATCTAACTGCAGAGGTAAAAAGATCATTGTGATTTGTGTAAAAATAATTAAAAAAAATCCCATTCGGCCTTTTATATCACTGTTTCAGTTTTTCTTATAGCAGTGGTAAAATAATAAAATTGTATTATATATACTATATATAGCTACTGCTGAGGCTATTATTGTCACATTCTAGTCCTTATTTGAATAAACTTACAGACCTGACCAGTGAAAATCGCGACGGTGTTACAGAGTTTTAGCAACAGCTGTACTGAAAGTTATACAAGCAACGGTGAAACATTTATTTAATTTGGTGAAAAGCTAATAATCTCAAAAGATAAGTGCAGTTTCACTAAAAAGGCTTTAAAATAGAGCAATAATCTCCACTTCATTGTAAGCATCTGTTCACTTTCCCTGCTGAAGTAATGCATCCAAGGTAATAATATACACTTAAATTGATACTACACTTCAGGCTTACAAATAAATAAAAAGGCAAGCAGTATTTGAGAGCATCTGTCTTCTCTGCTAAATCGTTGGATGTCAGATTGTAAACTGGGATGAAACTTCAGAAATGGATTGTAACCGCTCAAAAGGAGCGCTCATTGTGTAAAAGAAGAGATTACAAATATTTAACTACAGCGGCATTGATGTTTAGTGTAAATACAGTGCACTATAAATGTTATTACACTCTGTTTGTGAACAGTAAAATTACTGGGATCACTGAGTTTACATTCTCACCTTGTGCTATATCCCTGAAGTCGTCTTAAGCCACAGGTCAAAAACACACTTTGCTTGCTTATTTGGTTCAGGTTTACTGAGACTTAAATGTGTGAAGAAATACTTTGTTCATTTACTTAAATCTCATTTTCAAATGTATTGAAAATCAAGTTTAGATTTTAAGATCTTTGTCATGATTGCA
This sequence comes from Cuculus canorus, assembly GCF_017976375.1. Lineage (NCBI taxonomy): Eukaryota > Metazoa > Chordata > Aves > Cuculiformes > Cuculidae > Cuculus > Cuculus canorus. Next base: position 27,537,699 of record NC_071404.1, on the reverse strand, counting down.
AACATTTGTAGAAAACAACACAGCAGAACTTCACTATTGGCTATCTATTGTTAGCTAAGTACAGCAAAACCACCTTTCCTGTGGCTGTTATTATATTTAGGTGCTTGACATACATACACAGAGATAAAGAGCACTTTTCAGGCCAGGTGACCAAATTCATAGAAGCCAAATAATCTTTTGGTTTTGTTGTTTCCTTCATGTGATCTATGCTAATTACCTGACTTTATGCACTATGCCTAACTTCAAATACTCTAATCAGAATTACCATTAGCTAGAGAAGTATAGAAATGTAGTTTGTTTAGGCTATTTGTTGTTTTCTGGTGAGTTTCCTTTTTCTAGCTTAACAAGAATTTCCCTTCCCTGTGAGTTCTTCAAACCCAGTTTAAGATGGAATGACTCACACTCTGGGATGCCTGTTTCTCACCCTGAGACTACGGGTGACAGTTCAGAATAAACACTTCCAGATTGCTACAGATAGCCCAGATGAGTTCAGCCTGTCATAGTTGAATGTATTCAGTCAAGTGGAACCACGAAACTATATAACAATAAGGGCTTCTAAAACTATCCAGTGTTTCCAACCAAATCTTGCCGCAGTCTGATACATAAACAATTATCCAAAGCCTGTCAACGTATTCCCTTGACTTGAGAGACAAAAATCTGAGGCACAGTCCCCCTGATAGCTGCAAGCTCTGTCTAACCTTGCCCCCATCCAAATTATCTCCACATTAGCGACGTGTGAATGTGCGCAGTTGTGCAGTTCAGATCAAGTGTCAGTACTTTGTTTCTTACAGTGCCTGTAAGTGGATGGCAGGTTGAGAACATCTTTTGATACCTTCCCCTTAATTCTTTCTTAGATTCTGCATGTTATGAGGTCAGAGAATTTTCAGCGTCTGAGGCGGAATGTCTATTTAGTAGCATTTACTGGATCTCCTGTCAAAATGCTTGTCCAGTCTACTCTGAACATATGTAAATGTTCTGCCTCCAAAATTCTCGTGGCAAATTGTCTCACGGGTCTGCCACCCTCAGTGTGAAGAAGCACCTCTTGCTCGTTCTGAGCCTGGCTTCTGCTGGCTTCATCGGATGGCACCTAATTTTTGAAACAGTGAGCAGTCAATCTTTACCCACAGTCTCTATCTACACCAGGCATGATTTTTGCCTTATTTCTTCCAAAGCAATCTCCTAGCCTTTCTAAGGAATTAATTCCTTATAATAACATTTTTTTTTGTGAAACGTTGCCAGCTTTTCTGCATCATTTTTGAGGACACCAGAACTGTGCACATTAAATAGAGCGTGCACGAACTGTGATTTTATGCAGTGGCATAATGATGCTCTTTTTTATTTCTTTATTCTTTTTCACATAACTTTAAATATATGATTCATTTTTTCCATTCCTAACAAGCACTGAGCCGATATTTTCATCTGTCACAAACACAAAGACTTACTCCAGTGGCAACAGGCAGCACAAACCCTATCATTTTATGTGTGAAGCTACATTTTCCTCTGTATATATTACTTTGCATTTATCCTGAAAGAACTACCTTTTCATTTTATTTTATTTGACCTGTTGTTCTGTTATTCTGTCATTTTTTAAGACCAGGCTGCAATTGGGTCAGCCCTCGTGCTTACTGCCTTGACCTTTGAATTCTTTTATTGTGTGCAAATACGGTCACCTCGCTGCCCACTATATTTTCCAGGTCACTTATGACTACATTGAACATTGCAAGTCCCAGTCTCTGTGAAATACGACTGGCCATTTCCCTGTTTGTGAGATGCAATTATTTGTTTCTACCTTATTTCCTGTCTTTTAACCACGTATTTACTCATGTTATGACCTGCCTTTCCTGTTGTTTAGTTAGTCAACAAGTGTTTTCCATGAGACTTTGTAGAAAGCCTTCTGAAATTCCAAGCAGAGTATGCCAACTATATTATCCTTATGCACAAGTGTTTTGAACCATTAAAAGGACTCACAGAGGTTTGTAAGATGGGACTTCCCTTTGTGGAAATCATATTGATTATTTTCAAGTACCTTCCATTTATTCAAGTCCCAGCTAATTCAGTGTCAACACTTGTTATTAATTAACGGCAGGTTTACAGGTCTGTGCTTCACTCGGTCTCCCTGAAATGATTCTTTTTAAGGAACGTCGCCACATTTGCTATTCTCAAGTCTGCAGATGCTAGGAGTTCAGATGAGAGTTCAAGTTGTACTATTTCATGCTTGAGTATTGCTGGGACGTGTGGGTGAAAACCATCCAATGCTGGTCATTTGGGTTTTTTTCTCCTTTTGCTTACTATTATCACCTTCTAACGGTACTGTTACTTCAGTTTCAGGTTGATCATTCAATAATCCCCACGTCTTAACTCCCAAAATATTCTAGCAGGGGGATCTCCCCAGGTTTTTCTATACTAATCACTTTTATTTATCTCCTCTGAAGTGGTGTTGTCCAGTCCAAATGCATTATCATCACTGCAAGTGGCTCCAAAGACTATCTCAGAGTCTTTTTGCTCTTATTGATTTTGATGGTTTGGATTACATGACAGATTAGATTAGATTCCCTACTTACCTAAGGAAAAGTTCACCCAAAAGTTGCACAGTCACAGAAATTATTTCTAATTTGAAAGGTGGTATCTGAGAGTAATTCACTGTCATGGTGCAAAGCACAATCCCTTCGGTAAGAAAAAAAAAATACTCTTTCCAGATATCTAGAAAGAAATAAATGCTCCAGAAAGTGGAAGAGAAACTGTCATGTAAAATAACAACGGTTTGAAGAAGCATTGTTTCAATCGTATGATGTACAAGCGCTTCATTTAATAGTGAATTATTTTTTAAAAAAATGAATTTTCCATAGGACAGGCTACTCAGACCAGTTTAAGGACATTCTGATGTCTTTGTCAAGAGAAAGGAAAAAAAAAAAAAAAGATGTGAACTAAGGAAGAAAATAAGGAGAAAAATGAACAAAGTGATTTTAACTAACTATTAAAATAAATAAAGCTTTTCTTCTAAACTTGGCACAAAGTGCTTTTCAGTATCATCCTTGTGCAACTATGTATTATATTTGGCAAGATATTACTGTCAATTCACATTCAGGACACACATCTTGTATGTGCAAGATATAGTTCTATGATGAATTATGAATCCATCTCTTTCCTTAAGGGCTTGTTTTTTGATTTTTTTTTCCTTGCTTTTAAATATTTATTGCAAATGGACTTGGAGAAAAGTGTAGAAATGTCAGCTATAATCTACTTTTTGTATGCTGGGGAAGCCCTAGAAAGCATGTCATCTTTCATATCCCTCTTGCATCCTTTCTGTTGGCCTTTGGACCCTGCAGTTGGCTGAGGAGTTTTCTCACCCTCCTGATCATTTTGAGTCAACATTGTCTGCTCTTTTACTCCCTTGTCATTTCATATGGTTCCTAAGCAATATAGTGGCACAAGCTGGCAGCCTCAGGAATAGGAAAGTTGGGACCAGTGCAAGAATTACCTCTGTTCTGTTATAGAATAATGTGCCATCAGCTACTCCACTTGGGAAGCTGTATCTGTCACCTTAAAGTATTTTCTATTAGAACTTTCTCCTTGTCTTTAAGTGAAAGTTCATCTTTTCCCTTGAGAAGCAGAAGTTATGAAACTCAGTGTTCTGGCCTCAGAAACAGGTGGGAAAAAAACATCAGATAAAATTGAATAAGCAACATTGGTCTACCTTCTGAATTAATTTTTACCATCTCTTAAGGCAGTGCCTATGTTTGACTGAGCAGACCAGGTTCTCTGACAGGGGAAAGCAGGCAAGCTCGCTGACATTTCTGAAGTTCTGAATCTTTATAGTTGCTCTGATTTTGACATAGAACTTATGCAGCCTTTCTCTCAAACAATTGGAGCTTTGGATCTTAGTAATTGGGGTGACTTCAAGGAGGATGTCTTGCAGGCTTTCTTTCAGGAGCAAAACCCAGACATTTCCTTCGTAAAAATACAGTTCTTTCACAAGTCTAGCTTCCCGAAGATCAGGAGAAATCTACAGTCAGAGAAACTTTCTGGCTTATAATTAAAGCCTCTGCCTACTGAACTTTGGACAAAAGTTTTATTCATTGCTAAGAGTTTTGTGGGGTGTTTTTGAGCATTTTTTTTTTTTTTTTTAAAGTTATGTTGATGTCTAAGGTCATGCTATCTTGGTTTTATTACCCCATGTGCTTCCCTGGAGTTTCTGTTGCTTCTTTGAGACATGCAGAAGAAACTTAATCTACTTCTTGCTCTGCTATTTCTTATTGAGCCTACTACACGGTCCTTTAGCCATTTGACAGTGAAAAATTGTTCAGATGAAAACCTACTTTGCTTATTGACACCTGCTATGCTGACTCCTCTGTGCTTGCAAATCCACAATAACTTTATGGAAATATAACTTTGTCCTATATTGATTTTGCAGACACATTAACAAATAAAATGTTTAATTGTTGGGGCATAAATGTTGAGGTATAAATGTTGAGGAATGTTTTTCACTCCTAAGGATAGTTACACAGCACCACTTTGCCAAAAATCTCATCTGTTCTTAAAAACTGTCCAGGGAGAGTTCTGGTTAATACCTCACTTTATCACAGAGATTTTCCAGTCTGTATCATCTGTAGCTGAGAAAAATAGTTTTCTAACTCTGTTTTGGCCTTGACTTTATGTATAGATTATAGAATTCTTTCTAAGTAAAAAGTACTTCTAATCCATGTTCTGTCTCTTATGAATGGCACATTCAAGATGTCGCTTTTCTCTTACAGAAGATAGAGAAAAAAAAATCATTACCAAATTCCCACTCTTGTTTCATTTTTATTCTTATGCTTGACAGTGTGGCTTAGTGTAGGCTTAATGGCTACAGTCACATTAACTGCTCATTTACATCTCCCAGCTCAGATGAACTTTTGGCACTATCATCAGTCAAGATGGAAGAAACCAGGAAGAGTGTATGTTGATGCACATACCTGACACAACAGAGACTGCTCCCTCCACCACTGCGAGGGTGGTGGCCATATGGCGGATGAATCACAGAATCACTCGGTTGGAAGGGACCCATTGGGTCATTGAGTCCAACCATGACTACCATGAACTACCCATCAGGAATGTGAAGATTTCCAGGAATGGTATGCAGAGCTTACTGCTGGAAGTTAAAAAAAAAAACATAACAAACACAGAGATTCACAGCCTAAATTTTACTGTTACTTTTTCAAGTAAAACCAGATTCTGAGGTCTACAGTTTGCAGAATACAGGACACTACCTGACAGCTTTTATGTGCATGAGGCTTAGATGTCTGAATTCGTAACAGTCAGCCATCCAGGAGCTGGATAACACTCTGTAGTCTTAACCTGGAGAGGTGTGTAAGATAATGACAAAAACATTAATGAAGGCATTTGAAAATATACGTTCCTTGTGTGAAAAATAAAAATAGAAATTAAGTACTGCAAACTGAGGAAAATGGATTTACATCTTTAAAGAGCTTTATTATACAAAGATATTCACAAGCCAGCATGAATCATGACGTATAATCATTGAGTTTTGTAATAGAAGTCAAAATCAGTTTAAGAGGAACGACAAAGTAAGCAAAATACAAAGCCTTATGAAAAACATGGATTTTTTATTTTACATGGCTGTGCATCACAGTGCATTTTATGGCTGCCAAAAGAAACTCTCAAATGCTGCGAGGGAGACAAAAGTATTAAATTCAGTCTTTCAGAAAGTGTGTGAGAAATTCCCAGTAAGGAAGTATACTGTGATGTTCCCCTTAAATCACTACAGAAAAAGCTCAGAAACTAAAAAAAAAAAAAAAAAAAAAGAAAAAGATGAATTCTTGCAAATTGAAAGGTCAAGAATTTAAAATAAGATATCTTTGAGGAACCAAAAACTGATGAATCATAGAATCTTTAGGCTGGAAAAGACCTCCGATATCACTGACTCCAACTGTACCTGTCTACTACTAAATCATGTCCCCAAGCACATCATCTACCCACCTTTTAAACACCTCCAGGGACGGTGACTCAACCACCTCTCTGGGGAACCTATTCTAGTGTTTGAAAACCCTTTCTGTGAAGAAGTTTTTCATAATGTCCAGTTCAAACTTCTCATACAGCTTGACACCATTTCTCTCTGCAGTCTCCTTTTAGATAGCTGTAGAGAGCAATAAGGTCTCCCCTCAGACTCCTCTTCTCCAGGCTAAACAACCCCAGTTTCCTCAGCTGCTCCTCGTAAGACTTCTTTTCCAGTCTCTTCACCAGTTTTGTTGCTCTTCTCTGGACACGCTCCAGGACCTCAATGTCTTTCTTGTAGTGAGGAGCCCAAAACCAAACACTGCATTCGAGGTGCGGCCCCACCAGTGCAGCGTACAAGAGGAGAATCACTTCCCTGGTCCTGCTGGCCACACGGTTTCTGATCCAAACCAAGATGCTGTTGGTCTTCTTGGCCACCTGAGCACACTGCTGACTCATGTTCAGTTGGGTGTCGACCAAGACCCCCAGGTCTTTCTCTACGAGGCAGCTTTCAAGCCACTCTTCCCCAAGCCTGTAGCGCTGCAAGGGGTTTTTGCTTTCCAAGTGCAGGACTCTGCTCTTGGCCTTGTTAGACCTCACCCCACTGGCCTCAGCCCATCAATCCAGCCTGTCCAGATCCCTCTGTAGAGCCTCCCTACCCTCCAGCAGATTGACACTTCCTCCCAGTTTACTGTTGTCAGCAAACTTGCTAAGGGCGCATTCGATCCTCTCATCCAGGTCATTCATAAAGATATTGAACAGGACCGGACACAGCACCGACCCCTGGGGAACACCACTTGTGACTGGCCTCCAGCTGGATTTAACTTCATATACCACCACTCTTCAAGCCCGGCCATCCAACCAGTTTTTAACCCAGTAGAGGGTATACCTGGCTAGGTGGTAGGCAGTTTCTCAAGTAGGATACTGTGAGACACTGTGCCAAAGGCTTTACTAAAGTCCAGGCACACTATATCCACAGCCTTCCCTCATGCATCAATCAAGTCGCCTTGTCTTTAGAAGGCAATCGGGCTAGTTTGGCAGGACCTGCCTTTCATAAACCCGTGCTGAGTGGGCCTGATCACCCGGTTGTCCTGTATGGCACCCAAGATGACCGGCTCCGTGACCGTCCCTGAGGTCAGACTGACAGGTCTATAGTTTCCCGGTCTATATCTTCTCTCCAGCCCTTCTTGTAAATGGGTGTAACATTTGCCAACCTCCAGTCCAATGGAACTTCCCCCGTCAGCCAGGACTGCTGGTAGATGATGGAGAGAGGTTTGGTGAGCGCCCCCGCCAGCTCCCTTAATACCCTTGGATGAATCCCATCTGGCTCCATAGACTTAAAAATATCTAATTTGCCTAACAGGTCTCTAACCCATTTCCTCTTGGATCAAGGGAGCTTTGTTATGCTCTTCTTCCCTGTCTACTGGCTCATGAGCTTGAGTATCCAGGGAACATTTCACCTTACTACTAAAGCCTGAGGAAAAGAAGGCATTAAGCACCTCAGCTTCATCCTTGTCCCTTGTCACTTCTGTGCCCCCTGTGTCCAGTAAGGATGGAGATTCTCCTTGGTCCTTCTTTTGTTATTGATATATTTGTAGAAGAATTGTTTATTATCTTTCACAGAATGAAGTTAGAATCTGAGTTCTAATTGGTCTTCAGCCCTTCTGATTTTCTTTCTACAAGATCTCACTCCATCTTTGTAGTCCTCATGAGTTGCCTGCCCCTTTTTCAAGAGTTTGTATATTTTCCTCTTTTTTCTGATATCTGTCCAGAGCTCTTTACTCAGTCAGAGCAGCTTTCTTCCCCATCGGCAGATTTTCCAGCACACGGGGACAACTTGCTCTTGTGCCAGCAGGAATTCTTTCCTAAAGAGCATCCAGCCCTCGTGAGTTTTTTTTGCTCTTAATGACTGTCTCCTGTGGAACTTGATTGAGCAGCCTTCGGAACAGACCAAATTCTGCGCTCCAGAAGTCCAAGGTGGCCGTTCTACTGACCCCCACCTTGCTTCCCCTAGAACTGAGAATTCTATCATCTCATGATGGCTATGCCCCAGGGGTCCTCCAACTCTCAGATGTCCCACAAGGCCTTCTCTGTTAACAAACAGCAGGTCCAGAAAGGGCAACTTCTCTAGTCAACTCACCCACCAATTGTGTTAGGAAGTTGTCTTTCACACACTCCAGAAACTTCCTAGACTGTTTTCTCCTCTGTATTATACTTCCAGCAGACATCAGGTGAGTTGAAGTCTCCCACAAGGACAGGGGCTAGCGATCCTGAGACTTCTCCCAGTTGCTTATAGAATATCTCGTCAGTCTCCTCATCATGGCTGGGTGCCCTATAGCACACTCCCACCACGATATCTGCCTTATTCGGTGAACCTTTGATTTTCATTCACAGACATTCAACTCTATCATCACTGTTAACAAGTGTGACGCTTTGAAACTCTCTCTAACATAGAGGACTACCCCACCGCTTCTCCTTCCTCACCTATCCCACCTGAAGAGTCTGTAGCCTTCCATAGTGGCACTGCAGTTATATGAGTCATCCCACCATGCTTCTGTACGAGCAATTATAACATAGTCCCCCTGTCTTACAATAACTTCTAGCTCCCGTTTATTGCCCCTGCTGCATGCATTGGTATAGATGCACTTCAGCTGGGCTGTTGATCCCACTACGCTCCTAAGGGGAGCAGTCTTAATTCCTAAGCAACTACTCACTGAATTATCTAACCCTCTGTGGAGCCATTTGAAGAGCTATTCCTCAGTTCCTGTGAGGTGGCAGACCAAGGGTCCTCGCCAGCACACCACCCCTCAGAAACTGGAATGCTATTCCCAGACTTCTTTTGATCAAGCCTGGTTATGTCCTCCTCCCTCTTTACATCTAATTTAAAGCTGCTATCTTCTTGGTGAGTACCCTTTTGCCCCTAGGGGACAGGTGTACCCCACCCTTGGAAGGCAAACCTGGTGATTTGCCTGTCAAACCACCATCAAAGAATTCAAAGTTTTGCTCCTCATGCCAGGTTCGAAGCCAGTTATTTATTTCCCAGCACGTCCCAATCTTTCCCTCATCATTGCCAGTAGTAGGAATGACAGGAGAAAACATCTCGTGTCCCCAAACCCTTCAGCGTAATTCCCAGGGCCCTGAAATCCCTTTCAATTACTTTCAAATTTCTTATTGTTTTGTTGAGATTGTTACTATGAAGGAATTCCCAAACACAAGCTCAGCTGTCTACAGGCACCAGCAGCCCTGGTAATTATACTGCATTCCAAAAAAATAAATTTCTCAACTGCTACTGAGCAGTTAGCAGAATAAATTAAAATAATTCTCCTGCAGCATGAAGACTTGTATTATGAAAAAGAGACTGAGGAGTTTCTAGGAGAGTTTGCCAGGATTATGTAGATCCCATTCTACAACTTTGCCTTAGCATCATAATCAATTTTGTTGACGGGGTAAATGGAAGAAGGCTGATTAGCTCTGGAAGACTCCTACAGGCCCCACATTAAGGTACTCCAGAATAATTTATGAACAGAGGTCTGATGTTCAAAACACTAACAGGATAAAGCATTTTGCTTTCTCACTAACCTGAAAGGATGCTTCTACCTGAGAACTGAAATGAAATCTCATCAGTATTTGTCATTTAGTTCATGCTTGAATATCCCGGAGTCTGTACACACGAGATTCCTTACAATAGCTTGTTTGCTGCAGCGGTGAAAAAAGACCCAGGCTCTTAACAATGAGCCTCTGCTGCTCCTGTAGCTGCATAAATACCTTCAAAAGGGAATAAGAACCTCCAGTTCCTGCTTGATGTCCAAGTGAAGTAGAGAAGCCCAGCCACGGTCCAGAAACTGATCATCATGACTTCAGTCACTTACTTCAATTATGCTGATTTCATGCAAATAATTAGGGACTTTTTGGTAGCTTAGTCCATACTGTTTGGAAGCCTGTTTGTTAGTTTGAAAGTAAGCTGCAGCTCACTTGCTCTCCCTGAGCACACACCCTTGGAAGAAACTAGCAAATCACATTTCCATGGCAACACAGTTTCCAGAGGCTCCCCTACAAACAAAGCTAAGAAGCCATGGGCACAGTTCACCAGCCTGAACAAGCCAAGTCACCAGCTGTAGCAAGCCGTGTGTCTGCAGAACGTAGCCATTTTTCCAATTCAAAGAGTAGGGACAACTATTAGCAAAACCTGTTGAAGCCTATCTTTTGGCCAGAGAAAGCAGGTATTGAGCTGATGAGGATCACACCGCTCTTCCTCACACCAGGGAGTTTTACCCACTTTGGGGGTTCAGGGCCGTATCAGTGCTGCCTGCATGAGCTCAGAGGGGAACATATGTAATGCAGGCAGATGGAAGCTTAAGTCAATCAGGCTATAGATATTGGACCCTGCAAGTCAGGCCTCACCCCACGTTATGCAGCATTCACTCAGAAAAGTCTCCCATACGTGTTTGGTCTCGCTCCCTCTTTACATGCTCTCTCCCTCTTTACATGCTCTCTCCCTTTTTATTTCTGTGATCAAGCCCCATATTACATTTCCCCACCTTAGCAAATCCCTCTCTACAGCATTTCTAAGTGAAATATCCAACCTCTCAGACAATAATTGGTGGCTTTTAAATTGCACTTTCAGCCCTCCGCTGTAACTCTCCTCCCAAGCCTTTGCCCGTCCGTTTAAATGCCAGGTTCTTTGGAAGAAGGTCCTACCACCTGCCTGAGTGATCCCTGACACAGCGGGATCTGCAGATCATAGCAGTACTCGGACATAAACATGTTTACAATGTACTCATCTCTTCACAGAGACGAGGAAGAGCTGACAATGCTGTCAGTTGTTCCACTCTCTCCCCCTGTGCTTCACCTCTCTTTGAAGGAGGAAAATGAATGCAAAAACCTCACAGACACCAGAGACAGAGGAGACAGTCCTTGACCACAGACGCTCCCCAGCAGACTGTACTAAATACCATGGCATTTAGGAACACATCTAATCTCATTTTCAGAAAATAGCAAATTTGAAGAGCCTACTACCTCTCTTGGTAAGTTAGTTCAATTTTTAACAAACCTCACTGCTAGGAACTCCATTTTAATACTGAGATTGAAAATGGCACACTTCTTTAAGTGCCAGTCGCTGGATCTTATTACACCTTTGTTATTAGAAAGAATGGAAAATGTTTTGGTACTGCACATCTTTTTTGCACATCAAATAATTAAGTATCCTACACGCAAATAATTCTTATATCAAATAGCTCACTTTTTACAGCTCTATTTTTTTTAGGGGAGAGTGGGAGTTGACAAAAGTGAAGGATACAAATGTTGATTAGATATTTTGTTCTGATTTTTCACAGGATATAGAATTTCACAGAGATCCCCCTATGTAGAAGCAAACGTACTTTAGAGCAAATTGTACCAGTCCTCAGGTGACCTAACTGCGCTTTGACAGGGAACAGAGTGACTAAGATGTCACTTTCTTAATTTCTGCAGTGATAAATAACCGCTTTGATAATCCTGGGAGATGAATCGTGTCCTACTCAATAGGTGAATGGATAGTGGAAAAAAAAGTCAGCCTATGATCCTGAATGTGACACCTTTTAAACCCTCGAGTACACGGACAGGACACATATGTGGCATCACTGTTTCATGTATCATGATCAGCTACAGCCAAACTATTTTTGACGCTCAACAGAAAGAAAAAGAAGAAAAGGAATAGTACCATGTAAATTCAGCTGTGTACCAGAAGAAGAATTCATATTAATTATTGAAACTGATGAGTTGAGGTCCTGAAAGTTGAGATTCACTTACAGTAATGCCCTAATCAGGAAATTCAATGACCGTTACTGTATGGAGGAAAATATGGGGAATTTTTTCTTCCTATGACCCAAAGAAGAAAAAAACAAACAGATTCCAAAACTCACAAATTTGAGGTTTGCTGCCATCTCCATGTTTATCCAACTTAAACCACACACATAGGGGCACTCATATTTCTTTGTAAAACTGTACTAAAGCGGATTTTTGTTTACCAATAACAAACCTCACTTTAAATGCAATCACTTTAAGGTGAGTAAATCTTTCCCTGTCTCCCCGCTATGGGAGGACTGGCACAGCTGAGCTGAGAACTGCTGCTTAAAGTAAAATGCAAGAAGGAAATGCAAAGGCAGTGGAAGCAAGGACAGGTATCGTGGGAAGAGTACAGAGATGCTGCCCGGTTAGGTAGGGATGGGGTTAGGAAGGCCAAGGTGTGGCTGGAGCTGAACTTGCAAAGGGATGCAATGAATAATAAAGTCAGCCACAAAAGGAAGGTCAAAGAAATGATACCTCTCAATGAACACAACTGGCAAAGTGATAACAACGGACGAGGAGAAAGCTGAGGTACTAAACAACTTTTTTGCCTCAGTATTCACTGTTAACCTCTCTTTCCACATCCCTCAAGTGGATGGACTGCAAGATGGAGACTGAGGGACCAAAGTCTCTCCTAGTGTAAGAGATCAGCTTCATAACCACCTGAGGAATCAGAACATACATAAGTCTATGGAACCTCATGAGATGGAACCTCATGAGATGAATCCCAGAGCCCTCAGGGAAATGGTTGAAGTAGTTGCCGAGTCACTTTCTATGATATTTGGAAAGTCATGGCAGTCAGCTGAAGTCCCTGGTAACTGGGAAAGGGAAAGCATCACATCCACGTTTAAAAAGGGTAGAAAGAAAGACCCCAGGAACTACTGACCTCTCAGCCTCACCTCTGTACCAGGGAAGATCATGGAACAGGTCTTCCTAGAAGCTATGCTAAGGCAAATGAAGTAAAGGGAAGTGATTTGAGACAGCTGGATGGCTTCACCAAGGGCAAGACCTACCTGAATAACCTGTGATGACTCCTTCTATGAAGGGCTGATTACATCCGTGGACAACAGAAGAGATACTGAAGTCATCTATCTGGACTTCTCTAAGGCCATTGACATGAACCCTTCCCCTCCAGCCCCCACAACCTTCTCCCTGAATTAGAGAGATATGTATTTGACGGACTGTTTAGTGGATAAGGAATTGGCTGGATGGTGGCATCCAGAGGGTAGTGGTCATAGTGGTCAGCATCTCAATGTCTTGATGGAGACTGGTGATAAGTGGTGTCTCATGGGTGTGTATTAGGACCAGTACTGCTTAGCATCTACATAAATGACACAGGAATATTGAATGCGCTTTCAGCGGCTTTGCAGATGCCTACAAGCTGAGTGGTGCAGCTGACATGCCTGACGGACAGGATTCCACCCAGAGGGACTCAGGCAAGCTGGAGAAGTGGGCCTGTGTGAACCTCATGAGGTTAACAAGGTCAACTGCAAGGTCCGGCACCTGGGTTTGGGCAACTCCTAGTATCAATATTGGTTGGGAGATGAAAGGATTGAGAGCATCCCTGAAGAAAAGGACTTTGGGGTTCTTATGGATGAAAAGCTGGACAAGAGCCGCTAATGTAAGCTCACAGCCCAGAAAGCCAATGGTATCCTTGGCTGTATAAAAAGAACTATGGCCAGCAGGTTGAGGGAGGAGATTCTCCCCCTCTACTCTACTCTGGTGAGACCTCACCTGTAGTACTGTGTCCAGTTCTGAAGTACTCAGCACAGGAAAGATGTGGACCTGTTGGAGCACCTGCCCTATGAATAGAGGCTGAGAGGGTTGAATTATTCAAACTGGAGAAGAGAAGGTTCCAGGGAGACCTTATTGCAGCCTTTCAGTACTTAAAGGGGGCTTACAAGAAAGAAAACTATGAACTTTTTAGCAGAGCCTGTTGTGATAGGACAAGGGGTGATAGTTTTAAACTAAAAGAAGGTGGATTTAGTCTAGATATAAGGAAAAAAAAATCACAATGAGGGTGGTGAAACACTGGAACAGATTGCCTGGAGAGGTGGTAGATGCCACATCCCTGGAAACATTCAAAGTTATGTTGGACAGGGCTCTAAGCAACCTGCTCTACTTGTCCCTGCTCAGTGCGCAGCAGCTGGTCAGGATGGCCTTTAAAGGTCTCTGTGAGTCTATGAGTCTATTATTCTATGGTAATTGTTGTCACTGTGAGGAAACTGCATCTGTTTTTAAAACTGCACTTCTTTTACTTCACTCTCTAGCCATTTTTTCTTTCATTTGATGCATTTTTTAAACAAGACAGAAAAGTCTTTCAGTACTCTGTGTTTCTTCCACATTTAAGTGCCTTTCAAAACACAGAGAACAAGTAATCTACAAGCTTGTACATCAACGTGATTAAAAAAAAATAAAATTCTGCCTCCTAGATAATTTGCTCAAATTCCTCGAAATTTGTTCTACTACATCTGTGTACAAAGTAGGCACACAAGGTATATTTTGCCAATGATGTATTCGTCTACCCTCTCCTATACCAAAAAATCATATAAATATTTTTGACATTACAGGATTTATCTTCTACTAGTCATAAATGTTGCTATAAATTTTTCCTCAGATCTTCAGTTTCAAAGACTGAATTTCCCTCCTGCTGATCGTATCTTTACGATCGAAGCTGTGAACTATTACCTTTCCTCTGAATTAATGAAAGGAGACTTTAGTGAAATGAGACCATTTAGCAAGGCAATTTTGATCACTTTATAATAATATTTTGCCTTCATCTTTATAAAAGAATCAGCCTTTGCAACACACAAGCTTAACCAGAGAACACCTGGATCATCATTTTATTCCCCAACTAAATCACAAGTCTACTTGATAACGTATGCTGCATGTCCCTATGGCAAATGTCTTGGAGAAATCCAAGGGCAATGCCAGCATGTTCATCTTTATTATTCAAACGTAATCTCATGCAAAGGAAGAAAAGTATTCTATCAGACAGGACCAAAATTCCACTAAACTATCCTGTAGAGTTTAATTTTCTACTTCTTTATTTACAGAGCTCAAGCACAATTATTCCATCGCTATCAGAAGACATCTTTTTGTGTCATTGTTTCCATTTTAGTCTTCTGGTCTTTTTGTATTTTTCCAAGGTTTGCCAAATATTAACACAGTTCTTGGTGCCGCTAATGCAACCTGTTCTTTTAGTGCTCTGATTTGGAAGGGCTTTGGGCTCAGTGATTTGAAAATATTATTTCCAACACACTTTCCTTCACATCCTCCTTTGTCAAAATTGGTAAATTCCGCCATCAGATGGAGTGAACGTGTCTTCCTACTTTCTTCTAAATATGGAGAACTGTCAAATTGTTATACTTATTTTAGTTACCTTTGGCAGGTTTTTTCAGCAGGATTTAGCTCTACCTGACTGCAGTACTCATGTTTTAAATTACTTGGAGCATTAACCTTATTCATTACTGATAATTGTTGTCTCTTAGCTTCCTCTATCAGTCTTATATATGTCATAAATTGTAACTTAGCAGCATTTGCCATTTCCTTAATCTTTGGTACATCCTTTTATAGTGTTAGTGGTGGTGTTGCTTTCGTATAAGCTTTTGACCACTATCCAGCCCAAGTTTCTTAGTGTTTTGGAATTATGGTTTTGGAGTCCCAATCAGTTATGTTTATTTTAGTAATTTGGAAAATTTTTTTCTTTCTTTCTTTAAACGCTTTAAAGGTCTTTAAAAAGAAAGAGATACATACAGAAAGATAATTTTGCTCAGTATCAGAGTCATACAAGCTAAAGAATGACCATTAGTATCTAAGCAACAGACAAATTTTAGGTTTGTGCTTAACTCTTTCTATATGGCTTGAAGGGAGATTCGGCACTGACAGAAGGATTCAATTTCAAATCAAAACACCTAAACTTAGGCACCAATATTTGAGTTGTTGTCTAAGTTCTCACTACAGCCAAATGAGGTATAAGCAAAGCAATTAGGGGAGTGTGGAGAGGTAGTCACCCATCTAAAGGACTCAACTGTTTAGATACAGCTTTGGGTAACTTACACTGTGCAGTTGGGCCTCTCACAGCCGGGCCAGAAAATAACTGTTTTTCTATAGGCCATGTGTCGTGTTTCACAAATGTCCCTCCTGTGCAAACACATCATATATTTTAGGGCATTTCAAATGTTACCTATGCCTGAACAACTGAATCGTGTCCCAGGTGGCTGCTCAGAAGATGAACTCTCACGACTCCATGCCTTCCTGGTCTAAGGTTACTTAAGGGGTATATGAGACATTTCTATGCCATTAGCAGTTAGGGGACAACCTCTGAGAGACATCTACGCCTCTGGAGCAGCAGCTGAAGGGAAAGGCCTCTCGAATTGGTGTAAAAATCCTGTAGGTGAGCAGCTAAAGCTAAATTAAGTCTTTGATCTCCACTGACCACACAGAATACAGAAAAGAATACCTACCCCATATACAGACATTTAAAGATAGACATCTAAGTTTAGACGACTCATTTGCAAACTGAATCTCACCGTGAATGACCCTATGATTAGGATAGTATTTTCCATGTTGATTTATTATCTTTAAAAGGGTTAAAAAGATTTATGCTGGCTGGATCAGACATTGTGCAACACTGCCTCATTACAAACCCTGATAAACCTTCTTTATGAACCCTGCATAGTACGAAGAGATGTCTAAGGAAAAGTTAGTACTATTCTCTGGTGAGAAACCACAGCCGTTCTAGCTAGGATTTTACAGTTAGAACTTTTATTCATCATTAGTTGAGCTCCAGCAACTCCCATTTTTAGGTCGTCTTTTTGCTGTTTGCTTTCTTTGTAGAACTAGTCTTCCATTTTCCAGTCAGCTCTGGGAAAACAAACATGTCAAACCAAGTACCTCCCATAGAGCTATTTCATTTTGCCCCTAAGTAAAATTGACTCTCTTACACCTATTAATTGCAACGTTGTTTGAATGCCACTCCATCTGCCCTTATGCTCTCAAGGTCTTAAAATTAAATGTTGTTTCAATTGCTGTAACGAATCTTTCAAATAAAATATCTGCTGATAAAAGCAGGTATTTCCTCTCATAGAGTGGTGGAAATCACAAGCGGATGTTTGTTTTGGGAGTTTTGCTCTGTGAAATGAACAGTCTTAAAAAATATAGAGTCTTTTCTTGTTTCTGCACTAAGATTTTCTTTGATTTGAGACATTTTCTATTCAGCTTTTCTTTTGGCTACTGTCAGAGCTTTTTTGCTGTTTTCTGTATCCAAGATCAAAACCGAAAAAATCTCTGGAAGATGCTAGGGGAGACAGATTTCATTTATTTACTTCTTGAAATATTTAAATACTGGGAAAGTGACTACAGTAGAACTGCTTATATGAACTAAACTCTGTGAGAACAAGGACCTGTTCCACAAAGGTGCATAACTCACTGATGCCAATGGAGATGCTTAAAAGTGAATTAAGCATATCAGTCCCTCACTATTTTTTTTTTCTCACATTCACTGAATAATTGGAAAGAAACTCCCTCTGTCCCTCTTTACGTCTCCCTTGAGCACAGCAACAGTTGAAAAAGCATTTGTATGGAAGATAGTTCAGAAAGTTTGCATTACAGACTATGTATTTTGCAACATCAGCTGTAAAGCAGGCTGGCGCCAAACAACAGATGATCACGACAACACGGGAATGGAAAAGCAGCCTCTAGTACTCTGGAAAAACTCCTATGCAACATCTTGAGTTGAGGAAAGAGAATCCTAAGGGAGCTGCTGGTTTTTCTCAAGCATCACCAGTGTTTTTCCAGCATCCCTCTACAATGTGGTTCTATTTTCATGCACAGTATAACAGAGCACAGAATGTCTTGCATAGGTTAACATAAGCGAAGAAGATGTGCTTTCTCGTGGCCATAATTAAAACCAGCAAAATGAACACATAGCCAAGTAGTCAGAGAGCTGGGCCGATACGTAAGTCTGCACAGAACATACCTCTGCTCAGTGCCTGTGACTGATAACCATCAGAAACACAAGACTAGATTCCAAGGAAGGTGCCATTCCGCCACGCAAGCCTTGTGGCTCACAAGCCACATTCACTCACAAGACCTCATTTTCAGAAGAGTCCAGAGGGCACTGATTCCTCTTCAGCACAACTTAAATATGTCACTGCGAAAGGAAAAAAAACATTTCCAGTTCTTGGAGACACGTTGTACCTACTTAAATATTTCTTACATGTTTCTAATGTTGTCTCCTTGGAAACCGGAGTTTCAGCTTGTCTACTTATCCCTTTCGTCCAAGCTCAGGTACAAGAAATCGTTAGTGAGCTGAGATGCTGGTAGCTCTGACAGCTTTGCATCATTAGTACGTTAACAAGTGTGAAGTAGAAAACTCTATATAATTTTCTGCTTGTTCTCCTGTTTGTCCTGCTGGAGAAACGCGCTGAGGAAAGGAGCAACAGTAGCCTTTGAATTCATTACCACTCACATACGAGGAGAGACACATGCACATGCATATAAGTGTGGACTTGAAAAGTCTGTGTTATGCGGCGGATAAGGAATAAAACAACGAGGAAACCTTATAGCTGTTTAATCTCATGCGAATTTATTAAGGAATTGAAAGTTTCAGGAACTTTTGCATTTCGTTACATTATGATACCTACATGTTGATCAACCCAATAATATGCGATAAATGAAGTATTGTATATTAGACAGGTTACGGTCAGAGTAGTAGAAGCGATACTAAACCAAATCTTTCATAATACTCTAATTGCTAACATCCATGGATGGATGAGAAGAGCAAAGAAAAGAAAGAAAATCCTCACACAATACACTTTTGTATTTTTGCTGAGTTCCTTCCCACGTTTTCCTCAAATGCCCTAAAACCAGAGAAAATAATTACATAATAACCAAAAACATTATTTTCACAGTGTCCAATTTCATCTTGAAAATAAAGAGCTGAACATAAATAATTGAATTCCATTTCTTCTCCTAAAGCAGCCATTTATTCTTGCTGGATTAACAGTAAACACTGTATCCTCTTTAGTACAGAAACTGGGGAGTACTGCATTTAAAAGTCTTTCTGTAAAAGTGATGCATTCCATTTAACCTTCTTTAACAGTTAACTGTTGAACTTCTGAGTATTTATGAATTTAGTTTATGATGGTTTATTTGTTACCAATTGGAAGACAATATTTAAACTTTTATATCAGTCATTCTCACTTCATGGCAGCAGAGTGTAATTACTCTGGGCACTAAACCATGATGCTTTTCAGCAGGATGCGTTCCTTCGCTAACAAGGAATTGCTACGGACACCTCCACAGCTTCAGTCACTGATTTGGATAACAAAATAGGCTGAACCCAGAAGTTTCCATTAGCAAGACATTTTAATAGTTTGGGTTTGTTCAGAGTCAGAGGAAAAGAATATTCTAAGAATATTTCCCAAGAAACAAATTCTGAATTGATTTCATTCTAGAAACACTGGACTGTTTCATCGTTTTCCTTCCCCTTCTCATCCCCAGAAGGCCGGCAGCTGCTGATTGAAAATAAGGTGGTTCCTTGTCTACTTCACTTTGTTCTCTGCTTGAGCACTGAAAGAGACAAGTTGCATCTTTTTTTAGCCATCGTTACGCAAGGGGGGTCTCACAGAAGGTGGGGCTTCACTAAGATGTTTGCAAGGGGAAGAAGGAAGACTGGAAAGAAAAAAATGAAACACTTGCATAAGATAAAAGGTTTTTTTGAGGGGGTGGGGAGGACTGGGGAGGGGAAAGGAAGGAAAATGAAAATGAGCAGAAACATCACTTTCCTGGTGCCTTCTGGTTGTCCTTTGCACCAGAGCTGGGGCTGAAATAACTTTGAATGGGACCTGTGATCTGTAGACATGGAGCGGCTGTTTGATAAAGCGGAACAATGCTGAACGATCTCAGGAATGAAACACATCAGGGTAAAAACTCCTCTTCTGCACTCAAGCATGAGAATACCTGAAGCCCTGCAAAGTACACGAAGACTCTAGCTCAAATCTAGTTTCCATAAATCAAGATGTAATCAAAAAACATAACATGGTTTGTCTTTGTTAAAAGCATGTGAACACTTACCAGGGCTCAGCTGTTGCATGGGAACTGGTTAATCCAAAACAACTTCATCATGAGCTTTAGCAATCTGCCAGAGCATGAAGTGCGCTGAGTTTTGTGCCGTCGGCCAGGTCCCAGCTGCCATCTCCCCTAGCCGAGGACACTGCCTGTGTCATCCCCCAGCGATACACAACACTGCCTGAGGGGAGCTTGAGGCACATTAACCAGAAGTGTGCAGTGCGAGTTTGGGTTTCAGTTGATTTTCTTCTCGGTGCCCAGCGCTGTCATCTCTCCCAGTGGTGGAGTAATGTCTCGAGTTACTACTGCTTCTGCGTCAGTAGGCTTGAGGAGGGCTGCTGAGGCCTTACTTTCACTTAGTCCCACAAATCAGAGCTGAAGCAGAACTTTGCTTTAGCGGCACCCTTGTGTAAGCTGGGAAGGATGTGGTTTCGTCTCCTGATTCCAAGCAGGGTGCCCATAATCTCTTCTGGCAGGTAAAAAAGAACATGTTTTATCTGGAGCCACTGAGGCTCTGGACCACAGAGTACCATCGGTTGCAGCCGCTTTGCAGAGGTGCCACAAATTATACAAACCAGGAACGAAATCCTGGAGACACAGCACTAAGGTGTCTTCACTGGTATTAATAAACTAGTATTTCACCCGGTGTATTAACAGGATTAACTGTGCATTATGTGTTGGCATTGCCTTAATAAAAATCCCAGGACTTGTTCTACTATCATTAAATGTTTTCAGCAGGTTAAATATACTTCTATGACTTTCTCCAGTTAGAAAAGATCAAACAAAAAAGTTAACTTATCCTCTTGGCCCAGATTTCAGTTTAAATTGTTAAATTTCCTTGTTGTGCTTTAGTATTTTTCTCTCTAAAAGAAAATTAGCAGAGACCTCCCTCTGAATTCCTCCCATATGTAATTAGTTACTACTTAAAGCATTTCATATTATTTTTTACTGTGTTAATCTGTTCCAATTTGGTAATGCTTCAGGGCTGTTAAGAGGTTTTCACTACACATTACTCTAAGAAACCTAAGCATTTCTGACAGATATTTGGTACTGATACTTGGCATTTTATTTCTCATAGCTGATTTTTTTCTTTAAAACTGTATTTGCTACTTTAACTTATTGTAACAGTTTAAGATCAATGGTACATAAACTTGACTGCTACGTATTAACATCAACTCAACACTCTCGCGTGCATTCAGGATGGAGAGCAAGAAGATGAAACTGCAGTTGTCCTGGAGATGCTAATATTAAACACAGGTAGTTTTCTTTGCAGCAGGCCAAATTTTCTGTGAAATTCTATACATTTCTATATATTTCTATTTTATAAATTCTATAAACTTCACAGGCGAGCTGCCATGCTCCTTGCTGTAGCCCTGCAATGGAAAACAGCTCTAAGAATCCAGGAGAGCCCACTGGTTATTTTGGTTGTACGTACCTTTTTGTCACCGCAACAAAAAAGAGCAGCTACACTGCTCCACCAAATGATTCTGATGTAAAGAAACAACATATAGCATTTTTTTATTTGAACTGGTCATTTTAAAGACACTACTTTTATAAATTCTTAAATTGAGCCCATCTTTCATTAAATGGCCACGATATTGTGTTTCAATGCTATGGCTCTACTAAGATTTACGTAAATTTTAAATTGCAGTTGCTTTATAGGCATTAAAAGAATGAGGTCCATAGAGAAGGGAGCAGTAAATAAAGCCGGCAAGAGTGCAGAAAACAGTGTCAGAGTGTCAGTGGATTTGGAAAAAATCAGTATTTCTGGACTTCAAAATGGGGGTCCAGCTGAGCCGGGCTAGTCTTGTCTCCATTGTCCCTGGTCTCTATATTGAGTTAGAATCATAGAATCATAGAATGGTTTGGGTTGGAAGGGGCCTTAAAGCTCATTCAGTTCCAATCCCCCTGTTACGGGCAGGGACATCCCACCAGACCAGGCTGCCCAAGGCCCCATCCAACCTGGCCTTGAACACCTCCAGGGATGGGGCAGCCACAGCTTCCCTGGGCAACCTGTGCCAGTATCTCACCACTCTCATAGTGAAGAAATTCTTTCTAATGTCCAGTCTAAATCTGCCCCTCTCCAGTTTATACCCATTCCCCCTGGTCCTGTCCCCACAAGCCTTTACGAATAGCCCCTCTCCAGCTTTCCTGTAGCCCCTTCAGGTACTGGAAGGTTGCTATAAGATCTTTGAGCCTTCTCTTCTCCAGGATGAACATCCCCAACTCTCTAAGCCTGTCCTCTTATGGGAGGTGCTCCAGCCCTCTGACCATCTTTGTAGCCCTCCTCTGGACCTGTTCCAACAGCTCCATCTCCTTCTTATGTTGAGGATTCCAGAACTGGACACAGTATTCCAGGTAAGGTCTCATAAGAAAGGAATAGAGGGGCAGAATCCCCTCCCTCGACCTGCTGGCCACGCTTCTTTTGATGCAGCCCAGGATATCATTGGCCTTCTGGGCTGAGAGTGCACATTGCCGGCTCATGTCGAGCTTCTCATCAACCAGCACCCCTGAGTCCTTCTCCACAGGGCGGATCTCAATCACATCATCCCCCAGCCTGTATTGAAAATGGGGATTACCCTGACCCAGGTGCAGGACCTTACACTTGGCTTTGTTGAACCTCATGAGGTTCTCGGAGCCCCACTTCTCCAGCCTTTCCAGGTCCCTCTGAATGACGTCCTGTCCTTCCACTGTAGCAACTACACCACTCAGCTTGGTGTCATCTGTAACCTTGCTGAGAGTTATGGGGTTCTGCTGCATAAACAAATTTCAGAACAGACTCAAAGAACTGGATGCATGAGAAAGCC
Source organism: Cuculus canorus (assembly GCF_017976375.1). Classification (NCBI taxonomy): domain Eukaryota; kingdom Metazoa; phylum Chordata; class Aves; order Cuculiformes; family Cuculidae; genus Cuculus; species Cuculus canorus. The sequence goes on along the minus strand of NC_071404.1, from coordinate 27,515,005 downwards.
ACCCGGACAACATCAGCTTACTGATACTTGCCATTGTTTTTAAACTGGGACAGCAGATGGAAGCATTTTCATGGTCTCACCCCATCAATGCCAGAAAACGTGAGGGGAAAAAAATGTCTACTTATGAGATTAATTTCTGCTCAGCCATTCTGCCTTACAACTTTAGCATCATTTCTATTTTAATACCTGGCAATTGTGTAGTCACCCCAAAAAAATCCAATGCGCCTCATGAAGTTTAATGCCCTCACAGCAGCACATGCAAATGCAGGGAAGTTTCCTTGTGGGTTACTGTGTTTAGGTCTGACTGTTTCAGGTGATATAGACAAACATTTCATACCATTCTGATCTTTTAGCTTTAAAATCTCTACTTGAAATGGGGTTTTTTTCTGCCAAAAGGGCCTTAAAAGTTCCATCCAAAGCACTTCAGGGAAACACCTCTACCAAGCTTCTGTTCCAGAAATAATGAATCACATGCAACTTCCCATGCATCGTTAGTCTATCCAAGTTTGTGGGATATTATTCATAGCAATCACAGTTAGGTCAAAACACAAACCATCAGCTTTTTCTATAGGAGAGGAAATTATTGAAAAAAGAACACTTGTAATCCAAAACGATACATGCATTGAGGCAGATGGAAGGTGACTTCCCTCTCAGTGCTGCATAAATGTTCATTTGCAAACACTGATTTTTGGATACTGAAGGTGAGGGCTTTTTTTGTTAGCCCGCAGGAAAAGGCTCCTTGGTATAATTAATATATTCCTATGTCAGCCTTAATTTATTATTAAGACAGTGGTAATTTGTCAAAACTGAAATCTTCCAAGGAAACATGGATTTTCATTTTTCTTTTGCCATCAGTTAGAGTGAAAGTTGAAGATTAAATAATTTCAAAGTCAAAAACTTGTTTCCAAAGGTATTTTTCCGCACAGTTGGAGCTTTGTGCATTTTTTCTAGTGGGTCACAGTGTCCTCCATTTTCACCCTCCATCTTGTAACCCCACACAGAGCGCTATTCCAGAACAACTATTTTGCTCCACACCCACCCGTACTTGCCAAACTGTTCATTTCCCAGTCTCTTGATCAACTGTACAGATTCTCCTGGAATTTCTTTGGCTTTCACGGACAGATCAGTGAGCCTCGGCATTCTTTTACGACAGGGGACTACTAAGCGGCAGCAGTGACCTGCGGCTCTGTCTGATGGAGCCGGACGCGGAGCCGACAGCAAAGCAGAGGGAAGACAAGAAAGTGTGACATGAGACAAAGTCGGTAAGCACAAACCCAGTCCTACTCACAACAGCCGTTAGCTGCATACCTCGAAACATCCTGGAAGATTAGAAATTGAACAGCGAAACACATTCATTTGAGATGGAATAGGAAATATTTTGGTCTCGGCTTTCAGAGGCTGAAACGGAAGGTGTCTGCTGAGGCTGCTCTTGTGGAGCCTGGATTTGCCTTCCCTCACAACGCTGTGTTACGGTGACTTCAGGAGTAACTGTTACACTATAGTGTAGTATAACTTTTAAAAATCATCTGTGAATCCCGAACCAGATTGTTTGTGAACTGACTAAAAGAAACACAGACGAGATTCACTTTTTTCTGAAAATCACAGCAATGAAAATTTGGCAGACTGTGCAAGTTTTTTTCTAGGTATCTTGGGAAAATGTATTTTTTATACTCTAAGCTGTGAAAAGGTGTTTTTCTAGGTGTCCTGTAGAAGACTTCTGCTATTCTTCATAGCACAAACCGTGTGCAGCCAGTCTGTCCGACATTGTTTGGGGCAGATTAATTATACTTGTCTCTTGTAAAGCTTCACAGAAAACTGAACCGTGACAAAAATCATAAGATAGTTTGGCAGGACTAACCCCAAACATATATATATATGTGTGTTTACACACAAATGCTGCCGTGTTGTGTGCTATGTTGCACAAAGCAAACTACAATATAAAGGCTGCACAGCAACTTCTGTTGTAGAACAGCTGCAGCAGAGCAGAACAAAGTGGGGAACTGCAATGGTATCTCAGACTCAAACACAATCTTTATTCTCCTGTGCAAGATTTCTTTCTGCGCAGGTGAATAGGTTATTTCAGCATTATGAGGTGCGCAAGAGCCAACGCTCCTTGCAGCACCAAGATCCTCCTCAGCACAAATGTTGTGGGATGGTAGCAAAGTCCCTAAAGGCACCCTGACGTGGACCTTGTGTCATCTGTAACAAGACAACAAAGACCACAAAACAGGGAAGATGAGCTGACCAGCCGGCATGTCTTATTCTACGGTAATTCCATTGGGAACATTAAGAGTGGGACTACTCAAAAACTGTGAAGTGTCTGGAAAGCTTCCATCTGATGAGTTTGGACAGCTGCAGAAAGAAACTGGAGGGTTTTGAGACCTCCTTGTTTTCTTGAATTGAAAAACAAAGCTGGTGCTCCACTTCAGCACACACACGAGCTTACGCTTGACAGGGAAGCTGTTAAGGATTGGGTGAGCGGTGCTTCAGCCTCAGACACGCTGTTATTAGACTGCAGTCTGATGTGAGGATACTGTGGGGATCTCAATATTTTTCATTCGTAAATCTCATCTGTGGAAGTGCAGACACTGCAGTTAATGTTCTTATCCAGGCAAGGAGGGGCCGGGATAAGTGGGAAGGCTGGGTAATAAGGGTACTTGGCAGTGTAAAGGCAACACATTGCAGGGGTACTACCGGGACTGCTACCATGAGACCAAACAGCGCAGCATCTCCCTGCATCGCCCAGCCTTCAGCTGCCTGGACAGGAGGGGTCCTTCACTCTGGACAGCTATGGGATGAAGGCTGAGAGGTGGTCCCACTGTATAGACAGTGATCTGCAGTCTCAGTAGGGGTTCTTCAGGAACAACGCTGATCTTTACGGAGAAGTCTGGGCTTCTTTGATCTCTCCTTAGAAGTAACTCTAGGCACTCACAGGAGTTGTGCTAATTTACCCCCCTCAAACCAGAGCGCAGAGCAGGCAGTTCGGGGCTCTTTACGTTTGGAGTCAGTTTGGACTGACATAGAATCATTAAATGGTTTCAGTTGGAGGGGACCCTAAAGATCATCTAATTCCAACCCCTGCCATGGGCAGGGACACCTCCCACTAGATCAGGCTGCCCAAGGCCCCATCCAGCCTGGCCTTGAACACCTCCAGGGAACATGGGCTCTTGTGCTTATCTGGGTCTGAAGACCACAGCTGAAACCTCTGGAACGTGATTCTGTACCATGTCCTCCTGAGTTGCCCTACATGGATCCTACTGACTATTCCCCTATGTTGCACAGAAACGGCTACTTCCAGTTCCATTTGTTTCTGCATTTGTGCTTGGAAAATACATGACCCAAATAATCTGACCAAAGAAAACCAGAAGTTGATATAGTAGAGTGCAAAATTATCTTCCTTAGATGTGAGATTTTATAAATTATTTAGATTTGTTTAATACAGAGTCACCAGAAACAACTAGAAAGTCTCCTAGGCAGCATACACCCATCAGAAATTGGGTGGAGAAGGCAGCCAGCTGTCTAGTATGAATAGCATAAGAACACAGCAAACAGAATACAGAGAATACAGAAAAAAACACCCCACGGAGAAGTTGTTTTCCCAAGTGAAAATCATGAAGTTTTTGAGCAGCAAGCATCTGGGGTAATCGGTTAATACGAAAAAGCTAAAGTAGAGGAAAAAAAAACCCAGCAAAATAATTCAAAATACAGATTTCTGCTTACAAAATAACCGATGTTGAGATGCGTAGAACCCTTCTACACAAGAACTGGTTGTCCTCTGCGGAGGTCTGGGAGAGCTTTAACGTTGTAGCTGTTGTACACAATTGCCAATGGCAGCGGGATGGACGTCTGGGTCGAATGGCGCATGTCACATTTTTGGTGAGTGGACAAAAACAGTGTGCTTAAAGAAACACCCACCGTGACAGATTTAATTTTAAAGTCAGACTGATTAGAATATAAATGTTAACACTTTGCAGACTGAAGCCAAATCTAGCAGGAAAATGTGTTAGGTAGCATATGCAAACCTTTCGATCATTCTTAAGGTGGCCAAACTCCATGATGCAATTCCCTATTTGCTTTGTTAACAATACGGTGCTGCAAAATGTTACATTAACACTCGCTTATGCACAGGGAATTAATGCTTTGCGATGTGCCAGTCAAATTAAGCAATTCTCTTTGCTGGGAAGAGGGAAAGCAGGCAAAACTTTTACCCCAGTGGAGTGCTAGCTTCTAAAAGCTCTACACTGTGAACAGCACTCAAAGCCATTTATAACTGTAATGGGAAAGGGATAATGGACAATGCATTATAACAAGCAAGAGACAGTTCAAATTACTCTTTAGGGTGTCTTACACATAGCTCAGCTCAGCAGCAAACACTTTTGTTTCAGAATACTTCAGTGTGTCGTGTATTATCTGAAAAATTACCTGAATAATGCTGAAGCAGCTGCTGAAGAGTTTCAAACCCTGCCCGAGTTGTGATATAATATCCACCCATTGTCAAGTTGACAAATCTTATAATACTTGACATGATCTCCTTTCATACCACCCCAGTCTCGAATAGACGGAATAGGCACCCGTTCCAAGCAAAAAAATAAGAAATGTCTGTAGCTTTTAGACACAAAGATTCTAGTTTGCTGGTCAGTTGTTATAAAGTGAAAGAGAAATTGCTTCCAAAAGATGCCTATTGTTCCGTAAGAAAGAACAAATGAATCTAAGTAACAAGTATCACAGGAATCTTACGATGTTCACACCATGTCCTTTTCAAATCTTTCTCTAAAGAAATCAGGATTTCTGTGTGACTGAAAACTCACATTTTAACATTTATGGTTTCAGGCTGTTAAATTGACTTTTCCTATTCTAAGTGTTAAGTTACACTGCAAATACTATACTTTAGGTAATTCCCACTGGGCGGTAAATACCAAGATTTTTATAGGAAGCACTGGAGATAATGGCTTTAAGTATGTGCAGTGTTTTGGTCCAGATGGATCCCAAACTTCATTATAAACATTAAGCAGCCAACTCAGCACACTTTGTGTGTCACAGATATCTTGTGCACCAAGACCATAAACCAGGAGATCTGCAAGAACTCTAAGTTTTGCTTTCCAAATCCATGCTGGAGCTTTAGAGCTTACTGGTGGGATTCAGATGCTCAAACACAGGGGTTAAGTGCTGCGTGAGATGCCCAATGACATTCTGCTTGGCACATTTCCCACGGGCTATCATATTTGTCTGCTACAAGCGGATGCACTGCAGGCATTTCAAAAGGCTCTGGATGTTCTCGGGCAGACAAAGGAACTGCAGCTGAGGGGCTACATTGAGGCTCAGGGGAGCGGTGGCTGCCTGCAGGTGGGCTATGGGCTTGATTTAGATGCAAACATATGAGCTCCTGATGCTATTAGGGCAGCTGAATCCCAGTCCAGTTTCCGAGTGTTACGGCACTCTAGATACCGATGGCGTAAGGCAGGTTCGAGCACTGGGGGGCTGCGGTCACGGGCAGCTGAACTGAACCCCATCTTCCTGCTGACTGTAAAGGGAGCCTGGCCATCTACACGGGGACCTGCACACTCGGGTGTCTTAACCTGAAGTACAGTTCTTTTCTACCTACAGCGACATCGACATATTGCTTTTCCACAGTTTCAAAAGTGAAGCCACGTTTTATAGCACAATGCAGTTTCCAAGCAAAAGCACGGGCATTTCAAAGGCACTGAAGGAGACAAGTCTTCACTCATGGCTCAGGCGAATATTGTCTTTACTTGAAGGTAATTAAAATGAAAAATACTTACGGTAAACCGGCAGCTGTAGGCATCTCAGGAAAGTCTACCTGTAGCGTGAGCTGCTTTCATTGGTAACCACATCAGCTAAGGGCAGAAACGAAACCCACCAGCAGACAATTCTGGACAACATGATACAGGTCCGATAGCAGACAGAACCTGCTGCTGCTTATCCCAAGTCAGGATACTTTTCAGCACGCCTGGCAGATCCTCCAGATCCAAATCCAGCTGAGTGAAATGGTTTAAAGAACCCCCATCATCAGCGGGTGGCTGAGAATCCTGGTTTAAGATGTCTTTTCTAGATCTCTCCCCAGGAAGAAGTCTCCAGGACCATGTTAACCTGCAACAGGTCGTGCTGGTGGGTGGGTCACTGCTGAGGGAGCTCCAGTGAACAAAACATCTCCACCCTGACTCCAAGTGTCATGCCCTTGTAAGAAACACTCATCCACTGGTAAAATATGGAAAAGGACAAAGTCTCCCAAGCAAAGACAATATTATTTTTATTTTACAATTCTGCACCGAATCGGATGCCCTTCTGAAAAAAAGGCAATAACATCTTACAAAAGCAGCGAGTATATACACTCGTTTTAGACAAAGAACCGCGTAAATCCTCAAAGAATGTTCAATTCTTTTTTTAGATTATCCAACCATGTCTGGAGACTCCCTTCAGGTTACCCCCTGACCTAAACCAGCTACATCTAACAAGACAGATTTGTATGATGAGATAATTAAACATACAAACGAGCTGCAGCAAAACTCATCAATTAATTCTCACAATTCACCCCCTTTACTTAATTACATTTTTGCTGAAGCCCATAACTTTGTTCTAATTTACACAGTATCACTTGTACCTTCTTATCTTGTTGTTCTTCTTTCCAACCTCTTTTCTTCAACACCATCATTTTCTGGGCCGTGTGACTCCAGCTCGAGGCTGCCAACCGTGGACTTATTAGCTGCATTCCTTCAACTACACTGGAAATCAGTCTTATAAGCACAGTAAAAAGGAGTGACCCAGTGAGTGCACCTAACAAAAAGAAGCCTGCTTGCTTCCACCAAGCTACCCCGAGGGCATTATCCCACCACCCAGAGTCTACCTTAGATTTCCATTTCTGTACTGGGACGTGTACAATTTCTCAGTGGCGAGGCTCATTACCGCTTGGCCATTAGCATCTATTTTAAGGCAACAAGCAGAAATGTTCCATTTTCCACATACAACTCTTCTGCCAATAAATAATCCAATGCCAGTCTGTTCTGATACACTGCCCCTCTCATCCGTGTTTGCTGCTCCAACAATTGGAGGCCGGCTGCTGTCTGATTAGTAATTAATTCTACTGCTCCCTGTAATCTAATTATTCTATTCAACATGTAAATAGGTGTTCACCACCTTGTGCCCAAGTGGCTCATCCATACGTCTGTATAATTCTTTCTGGGGGCCATTAGTCTTCTCCCCAGGTTTATGCTCCTCTGACTTCTATGTCTGACTGCTTATTGTTCTCAAACAAGGGAATTCCTAGCTCATGCCCCTTCTCCAGGGGCAACATAAAAAAATCCCAGTTGAATTATCCCTAACATACAGCTCCCTTCCCAATTCCCAGGTAGCTTTGAATGGGCTCTTTTACCACAAATCCAGAATAACCCATCAGGGGCTCTCCACCAGTTCCTAGAAGTGTTTCCTGGGTTTTCACAAAACTTCAGGATCCTTGGTAACCCCTGGAACGCATTATTTCCAGCACAATTAAAAATTCCCTCCTCAGTACAATTGGTACAATTGTTATTGTCTTTGGACAAATACCATCAGGGTTCTTCAGGCCTCCAGGTCCCATCAGTGCTCCCTGTTCACAGCGGGGTCTCTCCTACCCACTCTCCGTATCCTATACGACTCGGGCATTCTATACCAATTACTTTAGAACTTAGGACCCACCCCAGTGGTCTCCTCCTTTCTTCTGAACTGAGTGAATGATTCCATTTTAATACACGGAGAGGATCCAGACTGGTTCCTTTCCAGGGCCATTCTTCACTCATTAAAGGACCTCCACATACCCAGCAACCAGAAACATGTAGTTCCTCGGTTATTCTTTCAGCCAGATCTGCAAATAAATTCTTTCCCAAAGTGGGGAATCCCAGTTGCTTTTGCAATTCCTCTCTGATTTCATTATATAATTTCCTGCTGCCTTTTGACTTCCCCAGCTGCACAGAGCTTGCTAATTGGTTACTTGTCTTCTGGTTTCCTGACAGGACAGAGCTTGCTAATTGCCATGTAACATTCTTTACTAACTGCTTTTTGTATTGATCCTGGATTCCCCCACCGTCTGATATGTCCGATTGTCCTTCGTTAGTGAAACATATCCATTCTTCTCCCTTAGGACACCTTACTCTCAAGCCTTGCTCCTCCTCTTCCCAAGTTTCTTCTTCCTACCCTCAATCGTATTTTCCCCAAGTCACAAGTGGTTAAGCTTCGTGAGTCATAGCAATACCTTTTTACATGAGGGTGGTAACCAAGACTGGAAGCCTCTCTAACATGCAGACATTGGTCACATTTAGAACATTCATTTGGAGAACCTGAGGTAGAGCTGGAGGTGAGCATAACCCAAAGCAGGAGAGCCCCGGCGGCCATCATAAGCCAAGGTCTGATATAGCATATATCTCTGTCAATCAACGCCTATTGGATTGCAGCCAACAAGAGAGTTTTAGATTCTTCTCGGTGGCAAATACAGAGGTTAATCCAGTCGTGCCCTCGGCTTAGTGCACATCATATACCTGAAATCACCGTTTAGATTTTCAAAGGGCTGTCACTTCCAATGTGCTCTACAGTACCACCAGCCTCCCTTGCAGTTAATTAGTTTTCCTAGTCCCTTATTATATATATTCCTTTACCACAAGAAACACCACCACAGGTAACCATCCTTACAGATTTCGCAAACCCATTCTGCTCAGTCTTGACTTATCCCGACTTATCGCCTCTATGTTAGCTTCAAAGGATCACCTCCTGGCTTCACAGTCGGCTCTCTGGAAGGTGGCGCCACTGGTCCCCTCAACTCTAGTGACATGAGTCCACCCCTTCTCTTCCGTCCGTATGACTGCTTCCGCTGTCAGAAGCACCAGGAAGGGTCCTTCCCACGTCGGGGCTAGAGTACTCTCTTTCCAGGACTTCACTAGGACCCAGTCTCCAGGTTGTATCCGATGTAGGCTGAAATCCAGAGGGGCTGCTTGGGGTAGCAAACCACGCTTTCTTAAACCTGCAAGCGATTGAGTTATTCACTGCAAACAGCCTTTAAGATACATATCATTGGTTTCAGAGATTGGTACCCCCTCTTTTCTCCCTAGATATGTAAGGCCAAACAACATTTCGTATGGAGACACCCCAAGTCTTTCCTTGGGGCGGTTCTGATTCATAATAAAGCTAAAGACAGACACTGGGTCCACGGTAAGTTTGGTTTCTGTCCTTAGCTTGGCAACGTGTGCTTTGAGGGTTGCATTCATCCTTTCAACCCTACCAGAGCTTTGAGGATGCCAAGGGGTACAGAAGTCCCATCATATTTCCAAGGCTGCACATACCAATTACAGTGTCTTAGAAGTAAAATGCGTTCCCCTATCAGGGTCTGTTCTTCCAACCACTCCCTACCGGGGAACTGTTTGTTCTAACAAAACCTTTGCAACATTAGAAGCAGCTGCCGTAGTAGTGGGAAAGGCTTCCACCCAACGAGTGAGGTGGTCTACTATTACTAGTATGTATTTCCACCTTTGTTTTTGGGAGTTCCATATAATCCACTTGTACACTTTGAAATGGTCTAAGAGCTAATGCTCATCCTCCACTGGGATTTTTCCTCATCACCTTCTTGTTAATTTTCTGGCGAACCAGACAGCAATCTGTTATTTGTTTAGCTCCTGTATCTACTCCCAAGCAGCCATATATTTTTAAAAACTGGTCACACAGAGCTTGACTCCCCAGTGAGTTTCTGAATGCAGCCTGGATAACATTCCCCTGGTAACCGCTTTGTTTAATATTTGTGTCCCATCTGGCAGGACCCACTTACCTTCCTGGGTTTTCACACATCCTCTCTTTTGGAGACATCTCTCCTCTTCTTCTGCAAATACTGGCAATTTGACTGGCATTTCTTTACCAGGTATGAAAATGCACATTGTAACATCCCCTCCCTCCAAGCACTGCTCCTCTCGCCTGCTCATCAGCGAGTCTATTCCCTCCAGCTCCTAAAGGAGCCCCCTTTTGACGTCCAGCTACGTGCACTAGTGCCATTGCCTCTGGCTTACTTAGGGCTTCTAGTACCTCCAGTATTAACTGTTCACGCGCCAGTTCCTTTCCCCTGGAGGGAACCAAACCCTCTTCCTTTCCATATTTTCCCAAAATATGGACCACTCTGAAGGCATACCTAGAGGCTTGTATACATTGTTCCATTTTTCCCTCCCAATAATTCCAGGGCTTGTTTAAGGGCATACAGCTCACACATTTGGGCTGACCAAATGCCAGTGAGTCTCCCTATCTCTCTTACACCATTCCGTATGCCGTCTATTATCGGATACCTACCTGCCGTGACATTTTCCACACAGGCATCGCAATGACCCATCTATAAAGACTCTCTCTCAGCTCCTCTAGTACTTTAGTTTGATATCCTATGATGTCTAAATAATTACCACATGGCATTTCTCCTGTAGTTTCTCCATATAGATAGCGGGAGGGATTGAGGCTTTCATCTGTAGTCAAGATCAAATCATCCTTCTCCATTCGGATGGCTTTAAATTTAAAATTCTAGAGTCAAGTTAGTCACCTGCTGGACTTTTGGCTCAAAATCGTCCTGACGACATGAGGGGTAGACACAATTAGCGCTCCTCCAAAGGTCAGCTTTCTACTCTCTCCCACCAGCCTGCGGGACACCGTTCCCAGCCACACAGATAACACTTCACAGTCACATTTCTTACCTGGGTCTCGTGTACGGGACTTTTCAGCTGCCATGCACAATTCAGATCTGTTAAGCCGAGCAATTTCCCTCTTCCCTTCTTTGCTTGGAGAGTCCCCCACCTGGATAAGGCTCACTGCTCCTCTGGGGCAGGACAGGGGACTGCTAAAATCAGCAGGGCACACCTCTCCGCTCCTGTAGGGTAACGGTTACTCATCCTGGACGAGCCCCCAAATAATGAGAACACTTATTCACTGGTAAAATACTGAAAAGGACAAAGTCTTCAAAGCAAAGACAATTATATTTGTCTAATTTTACAATTCAGCGCTGAATCAGATGCCCTTCTGAAAAAAAGGCATAACATCGTAAAAAAGCAGTGGGCCTATACACTAGTTTTTAGCCAAAGAAGCGTGTAAATCCTCAAAGAACATCCATTCTTTTTTTAGATTCTCTAACCACGTCTGGAGACTCCCTTCAGGTTATCTCCTGACCTAAAACTGCTACATCTTACAAGACACATTGATATGATGTGATAATTAAACATACAAACCAGCTGCAGCATAACTTAGCAGTTAATTCTCACACCCTGATCCACAAGCTACAAACTCACGTCTGGGCCATGCCCTGACCCACGAGCCGCGCTCTCATGTCTGGGCTTCTTTCGACCTGCACAGCTGAAGAAGGTGGTTGTTTTATCTGTGCAGCAATCCACAGGCCAACAAGGTCACTCTCAGGGTAAAAGCAAAAAGCAAAATTTGTTCTGGCTTCCACCAAAATAAACAGACCAGAAAACTGGGGTGCACAGCTCAGACACAGCCTACAACTTACCAAAAACTGCGGAAAAACAGATTTCAGTCTCCTCAGATGACAATCTGATCCCTGAACACGGCCACGGTGTGATCTGACACACGCTGGCGCCGGTCAGGAAAACACTGTCAGGTAAAGTCTATTCTGTGGGAAGGGGGAGAAGGGAAGGGAAACAGGACGCCTCAGCACCCCAGCGGGCGCACGGGGCGGCTCCAGCGGCAGCTGCTCCGATGGGAGCGCACACCGGGTGCCTCCTGGCAAGCTCTTGGATAGGGCCGGTCCGTCACCCCCTCCGCACCAGGGGCTGTCTCCCCCTCGGGAGGGTCCGGCGGGGCGCTCAGGGGGTGGAGGCAGCACAGGCCGCGGCACCTCCGCCCCCCGAAGCAGCAGGAGCGGAGCGGTGTTCTCCTGCCCGCTGAACCCGGAGCCAGGGACGAGCCCCTCAGGCAATACTCACACCTGTAAAGTCGGTCTTTACACCACGTACTCCTCAAATTCCCTGCGGTTTGTCCTGTAAATAGGAGGAAAAGAGCCAGCCCTTACACAGGTGATTCTACTTTGTGTGAACGGGAGACACCGCGAGAGGAGTGACTGACGGGGGGGGGGGTGGTTATTTCTAAGGTGAAGTTAAACCCTGTTTAGGATATTTTTCCGAGGAGGTTCTCCCAACCAGTAAATGCATTTCTCAGCTGGGGGTTCAAAGCTTTTTGGGGATTTGCAAGCACATCTTGTACGCGCATTGTACCACCAGTCTGGGTTGTACGCTGTCAGCCTACTTCCAAAATTTTCCAGGCAGCGTTCTCCAAGTCCACAGTTGTGAGTTTTGATCCACTGGCAGCAGCTCTGTTTTCTTCAGACGCGCTCCTCGCCTCTCTGGCCACTATTGTAGATTCTATTAGGAAAATGTAAACACTCCGTGGCTCCAAGTCTGCAATCCCGGCTGTGAGAGCGGCTCTCCACAGACACCCACTGACCTCCGATCAAGTTGCAGGACTGGAGCTTTAGTTCAAACCTGGACAAAACCAAGAGCCAAGATGGATGTCATTATTAATTTATTTAGGCTGTTGCTTATTTATGCTATTCATTATTACCCAACGATAAATTCATATATAAGAGATATACTTAACAAAAATTTGGATAGAGATGATATGTGACATTACAGTAGATCATTACTAATGATTTATTTGAAAAACAAACCTAGAAGAGATCTTTTCATACATGTGAAGCTTTGACGATGGTCAGAGGGCTCAGGAACAAACTGTAAAGCAAAGGCAGCACCCATCAAGAATACTGGAACTCCTCCAGTATTCTGAGAGGGGAGGAGAACACATCTTTCCACCAGTCTTCAACAGAATGGATATAGTTGAATGCTTTATATGTTTATTATAGATGTCGTTTCACTGTTAATCCATGAATTTAAAACTGCTCTACCTCTCCCCCGCTGTCTGGACATCCCGGGTCTTAGTGTTCCAAGCAGAAAACAGCCCTCGTGCAGCCCAGCCAGAGCGGCCCCTCAGAAGAGCAGGTACGGGGCCGCCTCGCTGGCCCCGGAGAACCGAAGAGAACCGGCGCCGGAGCCCCCAGTCGAGTGGCGGCGCCGCGACGTGGCCGGCCGGGGAGGGGCGTTGGGCGGCCGGGGGCGAGCGCTGCCCCCGGGGCCGAAACGCCGCCTTCCCCTATAGTACGGACCGGCAGGGCCGCTCGCGCCCAGCGCCCCAATCGCGGACGGGCACCTGCCGGGCGGGCGTGCCAGCCACGCCGCCCTCTACGAGGACGTAACTGGAGGCAGCGCCCGCCAGCGACCCCTTTCGGCCGCTCCGGGAGCGGGGCTGCAGCGGGCTCGCTGAGTGCTGGGCATCACCAGGCTGAGGGGGGTACTGCTTCTGAGCAAGCACAACGGTAGTCTTCTTGCCTGGGAGGTGTAATACAGGATTTTCGGAGAGAGGGAGCTACTGGTTTGTATTTTGGGAAGATTATGGGAGTTTCCAGCCTTTCCTCTTTGAAATCCTGGATCCCGGGGGAGGGGCGGGGCTCGCGGGACTCGTTGCGGCGCTTCTGCTGGAGGTTTTCTCGCTTCTCCCGTGGCGCGGCACGGGTGTTTTTTTCATCCCGTTGTTTGCGAGGGCGCCGGGCCCGTCTGCTCCTTGTAGCGCCACAGCTGCTGTTCTGAGGGGCCAAGAATCCTTGTTTGGTGCCTGACTTGGACAGTCAGAGGGCCAGGCTTGGCAGAGGGAAGGAAAAGACAAGGAAAGGGGCAGGAATATTGCTATAAATACCTCTAGAACTCAGCTACGTTCCCGTAAATATGTTTGAAAATGTGTATGTTAATGTTTTAAATTGATGTGCGATTATAATCAGGCTCTCTACTGCAATACCTGCACAACCACATGGCAGAAGGTTCTAACCCACAGCAAGTCTGCAATTCTTAATCTTTCCTAATTCATTGTCTTGACGTGGACATGAACCACAAAGTAAGAGAATTAAAATGTATTAAAATAACACCCAAGTTTAGTAAACTAAAGTTAATTATTTTGCGTGTAGAATATTACAGTTATAATTAAACATTCTGCTTCCCAGTAGCACTGGTTATTGCTATTTGTTTCTGTGTGCAAACAAATAATGCCTAAACTGTTTATTCTCTGTGAACATCAGACTGCAATAGTCAGGGTGCCATTAACCCACTCGCATGTGCAGGTACTTACATCCTGGCTGGCTCCAATGACTGCTCAGAAGACTAAGATTTCAATCTCTGTTTCTTGTAGCCATGTAGTTCTGACTCAAAATTTAAAACGTTTAGTTTTGACGCAGATCATCGACACATTCTGGATAATTTAAAAGAAACTGGAGGAAATCATGAAAAGTTTTGTTTTAATTCCCTTTAACAGATCTCACAGAAGGCAGTATTTCTAAAAATGTTAATGATAATTTTGGGCTTGATTCTTCTTCCCAGGAAATTATTTTTAATTTAATATTCTATAAGTTCTATTTCTGTCCAGTTGAATAGGTGTTAGCAATCAGAACACAGATTGCGAAAAAAATCTCAAGCAGTGAACAATGGTTATTGCTGCTACCACCAAGCAATTTTGATGGAATTTGAGCTTTCCACTTAAATTAGTGCAACTGAGCACTAGGCAAGAAACTCAGCCATACCTGTGTGCTCTGCTTTGGGCTAAACCAGAAGCAATTCTCTTAACTTTCTAGCTGACTGAGCAACTTCAGTTTCTGCAAGTTACCAACAGTTTTTCACACAGTGTCTGCCTCTAGGAGTGATAAGCCTGATAGTAATCACGAAGGTAACGAGGCACTTGTATGCAGAGAAGCCATGGCTCATACTTCCAACTATGTGAATAAAGAACATCTTAGAGCTGGTGTCAAAGAGGGTCACACTTGCTGAGAGGGGTGGACTGGACAGGTCCAGATCCAGACTTGATCAATGAAGTATTCCATGCCGTACATGTCATACTCACTATAAAAGCTTAGGGATCATTACGGTCAAAACCTCTTTGATGGGCAACATTCAAGGAGGACCTTGTCTCTCTGTTTGCCTTTGAAACCATTTGAGTGTTCCTGAACTCAGGTCCTGGCTCCAGCTCCTGAGTCCACTCCTGCCTGCCACTGAGTCCAGTCTGTGACTTTTCTCATGCTTGCTCTACAGCATCAGTGATGATGTATAATCATTTGGGAAGTTTGAATTGTTTTCGTAAACTTGTATATATTTTATTATTTTCTCATTATTATTTTCCTTTTTAGTATTACTGTTGCATTGAAGCTGTCTTAGTTTTAGTTTCCATTCCACAAGTCTTTTTCTCTCATTTCGCTTTCCCCTTTCCATAGTAGTGGGAATTAGGACTACAGCTGTCCTAAATTTAGCTGCTGACCTGACTATGGGGTGCTAAACTGGGATGCTGCACAAAATTGGAAATTTTTATAATGTGTGGGTAACTTCAACAAGGTGGAAGCAATTGTGGTAGTGCTGGTACCACTCTGCTAGTTAAAGGGAATTAAAATGAGACTTGGAGACTCAGCAATGATATGAAAGTAGCTTCTAGAAGTCTTGATGTAACTGAGAGACAACTAGACAAGAAGGTAAAATCTTAACTTAGAAAGCTTCCGTACAAACCAAGAAATAGCACTGAAAAGAAAAAGTAAAAAAAAAAAGATAAAACCTCTCTCAGTTTTGATTGTTATTTGAAGGCAATATACCTCCCCAGTCAGCTGCAATAAAATGAAAAGGGAATATTAGAACTCAATACAGTTCTGAGCATTTAAGAGTTGGACAGCTGTGGTGACCTGGAATATAAAAGCCAATGTACACCTATTTTTTACTGGTGATGACTCAGAAACAAGATATTCTGTTGTTCTGCATCCTGTAATAACAAGTCATATTTGAGGGGAAAAAGCTGTGTGGATGAATTCAGCTAAAATCCCAAGCGTATGTCATGACAGCAGAGATAAAAGCAAGTTTTCCAGAAAACAAGTTGGGTAATCTAGTTTAGCTGATGTTGTAGTACTTGTTTCTTGATGGCAGAGGGGAACAGAATAATATAGGCTGACCTGTGTCACATTTACTGTTGTTGCTATTGCTGTTATTATTTATTACTCTTCATTTTTATAGTCAGGATTTTAGAAAGATTGGATTCAAAATCTGATATTCGGTTCTCAGCCAGCCATAGGAATGAGCTGTCTCATGCACAGATGGGAGATAGATGGAAATGGAAAGAGATGCCAGTTGACTTGACAGACTAAATCTTCGCTGTGATTTATATTCTTGATTTGTCCAGACACCAACAATTCCAGGATAAGTTTGTGTGGCATGACACGAGGCATGTTTTTTTTAAGGAATAAAGAGCTGTTCTTCCAGCTCAGTAGCCACTGTTACCTTGGAATTAAATAGTAAATGATAATGATAGAAAACAGTCTGATAAACCACCATTTGTCATGGATAAATATGGATGTCTATGTGAAGATGTTAAAAAAACATATCAAGATACGTAGCTCTGCCTTTGAATACTATAGTGCAAGATGGAAAGAGGAACATGATCTACTAAATTACTTGAGTTCAAATATTTCAAATCAGTAAAGTTTTTCACTGTGGTTCCAAGGGATTTGAAAAGCAACAATAGTAAATTATTTTCTGTGATTTCTTCTTAAATAACTTGAAAGTACTCATCTATGTGCTGTGTTTAAGTCATGTAGCAACACTAGCACAACAATGTTCAAGGGTTGATTTTCGTATAATTCACGCCCCCTTAACCACAGCAGGTTGCCAGGTTGCCCTCTTTTTCTCTCTTCATGCAACGTCCAAAACCACAAACCAACTTTATAGACAAAGTGCAATTTTTCTCATATAAATAAAAAGTAGTTATTGATTTTCACCTGAAATTTTGCATTTGACATCTCAAGTAGCTGAAGGTTTAAAAGCCATTGTGATAAGATTAGAGAAACACTAAAACTACAGTGTTAATTGTTCAGCGCCTTCACTGTTGTTCTAAAAAATAGACTAAGAAATTAATCAGTGGTTGTACTAAGGTCATCAGCGACATGAAATCTTTCAAAAGTTAATAATGAAAGTAATGGTATTTGGTATTTTCCAATAAAATCCCCAGCTGCTGAGAGCCTAATGCTGCATGAGATTTCCAGATTTCCTTATTTTTAACTCTGAAAGCAATAAGGAAAAGATCATAACATGGACTCTATGGTATTAATTACAATAAGTTCAGTGACACCTCTGCTGTTCCAGCCCCACAATTATTATTTAATCAGCTGAATTTTAATCCAATCTCCAGAGGTCTAACTTGTAATTTTTTAATGTTGGGCAATGCAGAATTACATTTTAGACTTTCTTTATTGCAATTCTTTCCTCACAGTACGTATTCCACCTAAAAAAAAAAATTTAAAAAAAAATTGATTTTTGGGAAGTGATAAGACTGAGGAGTCTGAAAGGTGTAGTCATTACTTCGGGACAACAGTAGAACAGATGAAACTGAATTATAGTGTCTGGCACATGGGGCTTGTGATCATATCCGCAGGTGGGCAATGTACCCTATTTCTTGAACCTTGCTTGTTTGGGGGATTCTTACACTGAAACTGTTGAGGCTATGAGCTTCTGTTGTGGAGCCCTGCAGGATGTGTACTGTATTATATTGTAGTTGTAGCTATGTTAGCACTTCAGTGTGATCAGGCACATGCTTTGGCAGTGAATCTCCCAAATGTCCCCACTTACTGCAAAGATATTTGGTTTGTATTGTGGAGTGGTCTCAAGGCATTGGATTTCTTTTAAATGAACTTACATATGCCCAAGGAATACGTCTAATGCTTCCCAGCTGCAGTTATTCAGTCTAAGGGACCGAAATGTGGCTAGTCCGAAATAAAACAGGTTTGAAATGTGCACGGGGGTAGGAAGTCTTTAGCATCAGCTCTTTGTTCTGTGCATATTCACCTTGATGTCCCTGCATTGCTGCTGAAGGTGGCATAGCGCATGTGTCCAACATGGATAAGCGCTGCCACGTTTGCCAGCCAAAGATGGATGTTGGCAAAAGGCGTGAGATGCAACAGATTCTGCTGACCTTGTGATTCAGGTAAATTTAAGATTGCATGAGGTAATGTCGAGACAGCCTTTCTTCATGCCAGCATGAGCACAGAAAGGTGGGGGTTATGTTTTACCCCAGTGGGTGTTATATGATGTCTCTAGTATTAAGAAATACAAGCTTACAAGTTTTATCTACTTGCGGTAGGCTGTACAGCATTAATAATATTTTCTTTCTACACAAATTGTCCCATTCTACAATAACACTGAAAATACAGAGGTTTGACTGCAAGGATATTCCCACAGAAAATCAACAGACAGTGAAATGATTCAGTAAGTAACCCACCAAACTATGTTATCACGTGTAAAGTGAGATTTTATCCATTTTGTTGATCTTCACTTTAGCTGGCATATGAGGTCACAAAGGTGAATGAATGCTTCAAAATGTCTTTTATAGTAAGTGTGTCCCTTGTAGAGTAAGATGTTGCAGAAGAACAAGACTCAGCATGAGGGTTTGCTTGGAGGGAAAACCAGCATAAAGGTATTTCCAGAAATTCAGAGCCAAAAAAAGTGAAAGTTATTCCCTCTCTTACTGCTCTAGAGGTCACTTGCTTTAACGGCTATCATTTCAGCGTTGATAGAGCTATGCCTGCATGCTGCCCCTCAACGGCAGCCTGGAAAATTCTAAAACAGCGTTCATTTTGAGGGATTAATCTTCTCTCCCCCACCTCTCCAGCCCCCTCTCCCTCCCCAACCCCCCAGTTATTTATCTGAGAAGTAGCTACAGAAAATACACTTAAAACCGAAGAGAAACTAACTTCAATACTGGTTTGAAGGAGAATCAGATAATATGTGTATAAAAGCAAGAAATGAATGACTCTTTCAAAGACAGTGAACTCGATTCTTCTCTGGCTAGCAGGTTGTGAAGTTACCTATAGCTATGCAAACAGGCATAAAATGCTACCAAATCCAAGCTGAACTCACTTTTTAGATGACTACACAAAACGCTGAACAATGGGGAGTCAAACTGACTACTTGTTTCCACTACTGGCATCATACTACTATAGAGATTCATTATTCTGGAAAATATGTAGTTCTTTTTCATAACTGTAAACAACTGAAAAACAAGCAAATATGAAATCAATAATGGAAGAGGCTGTATCTTAAAAATTATCTGGAGAATAAAACTCAAATCTCACCATATTCAAATAAGAATGTGAATAAGAAAACCTCTATTATTGCAGGTGCTCCAAAAGAGCTTTAGAACCGGTTGCATTTATACTTTTTTCCTACAGGACTCATAAGCTTTTTAATAGTACTACTACTACTACTACTACTACTACTACTACTACTACTACTACTGCTCATCAGTAATTTTTACTCCTTTATCTACCTGGGCATATTTTTAATCTCTGTAAATATGGTTACTTTTCGAATTAGCATAAGCAGGCAGTTTTACACTTAAAAATTCCAGGAGAATAAACAGGATGTACATGCATGTTATTAGTATTTTTATTCCTAAAATAAGAAAATTATTTTTTTTTAGAGGACTAGTTGGCTTCTGAAGTCATTTTCAAATAATAGATCTTGTACAACTTTGGAGACTCAGAACTCAAACACATCTTGCACTCTTAAATGGATGTCAGAAATCTTTATTTCTGACAACATTTCTGGTAAACTTTCAGAAATCAATTGTTATTACTTGCCTGTAGGTTAGCTTTTAAATGCTCGAAACAGAGATTTAAAGTTATGATTCTTTCCTGGACCTCTGCAGACAGAGTTCAAAGAGTTTGTGCCCTCAGCTATCTACAGTTCCATAAATGACCTTTACTGCAAATCTCCATTCATTTTGCACAAATAGTACCAGTTTTCATTCTATAAGTTAATCCTGTCCTTTTCAGGTAAACAATTCTACGTATCTCTATGTGATCCAGACTTTTCTTTGAAGTTTTATAGCAAATTTCTTGACAAAACATGTTGAGAGGGAAAAAAACCACAACAAACCCATGAAAGATCATTTCTTTTGGGTTGTTTTTTCTTTTTTTCCTAGATTACTTGTCTGTTTGGATCAGATAATATGTTTATTACTGTATATGTTGAATATAATTAATTCATACATTGTGGCATTTTAAGAAGAGGATAACAATATTTGAAGTCTGGCCAAGTGTGAACACCGAATTAATTTCTACTCCATTTTTGGAAGGTGTTCATGTGGAAAAGATAAATAAGTCTGAATTCCAAATAAAGAGCTGAGAGGTCCAATTCCTGCAGATCCACAAGGGGAAGAAAGCTGGAGGAGCTTGTATGTCTCTGTTGCTTTGATTCTGCTTCAGTCCCTCAAAGAAGAGACTGAAGGCATGTGCAGAGAGGTACAGTCAAAATTCCCAAAGGATGTGAAGTAGACATCGTGGCACGTTCAGTCTTAACTACAAGGAGAAATTCCTGCCAATATGGACTCTTAAAAGTTATAGCTACCACATATTTACTTGTTATGCTCTTGAAGTAAGCCAGAAAAAAAACCCCTGGCCAGTATTTTGCACATGTGTATTGGATTTGCATGGCAAGAATATGTGAGAGAAACAGCTCTGCACGTACCAAGGTCAGTGAAGAAGGAGAGGGAGAGGTGCTCTGGGTGCCAGAGTAGAGATTCCTGTGGCCCGTGGTGAAGACAATGATGAGGCAGGGTGTCCCCCCCCAGCTCATGGAGGTCCATGGTGGAGCAGATGTCCACGTGTAGCCTGTGGAGGACCCCGTGCTGGAGCAAGTGGATGCCTGAAGGACAAGTATGATCTTTATCATTGAGGAGTTTAGGCTGCATGATTTAATGCAGTTTACTGCAGTTCAGAAAATTTTTGGACTAGGTTCTCTCATTTGTTTTTATCGTAATTTGTCGCTCAATCTATCACATACATGGTGTCCTTTTCTGTGGAATGCCTAGACTGCTGAACTCCCATTTACAGATTTACAAAATCTAAAGATTTCAGACTGCTGTTGACCAGTGAAACTTAATCATTCTCCAAAATCTTGTATCCTAGCTTCTAACAGAGGTTCTTTGCCCCTCTGAATTTCTTCCTGGGGCACAACCAGATAACTTCACGAATGTCCACCCCATCATCCCCTCAAACCTTGTATCCTGCATGTCTAGTTACCTCCACAGTTTGGTGGAGGTGGGGGACACACACAACTCTTACAGTCCAATTCCTTGCGGCTGGCTCCCATAGTTACTTTACCACAGCTGGTACCCCTGGGGTTGCCAAGGAACAGAACCGGCAGCCGTGACCCGGTGTGGCTCCATCTGTTTAACTTGCACTGTATAAGCCTGTGTAGCAGTGCAAATAAACGTGAGCAGTTTTGTTCAGTAAAATTACTTCTGTTGGAAAATCTGACATTCACAGTATATATGCATAAAGTTTTTTTTTTTGTTTGCTTTATTTTGTTTTATGAGGTAACTCTAGCCTGGCTCCAGTGGCTGAATGCCCATTTGCAGATGGAGTGCATTGGATGAGCTCCTGGAGCGTATCTCCTGTGTAGGTTTTACAGAGAGGAATCCAGTTCTGACACCCTGAGGCAGCTCAACACTATGAGCTGAAGCATAGTAAGTTGGCTCAGCTGGGAGATTTGCTTCAAAAGCATGCTAAACACTGATCAAAACTAGAACATGCATAGGTCCACACTCTCAGATCCACTGAAAATGAGACAGCAGGGGTAGAAGATCTAAGCTTGTTGCAGGATCCCAAAAGATCACAAGATTAAGACAAAGTAGGAATCCGGCAGGAGGAAAGTTTCAAGCTGATGTGGGTAGACATGGTGGGTCCATTTCTAAAAATAAGTTGTCTTGTTGATGCAGAAAAAAACCTATTTATGCTATTGCTAGACTTTTCCTATTGCATATCAAAGAATTAATCACAAATCATGTACCTCTATCTGTTCTCCCCCCAAATATTCCACTTTATGAGTTTAAGATGTACATAAAATGATTGCTCTCCTTGTTGTTGGCTTTTACTGCAATTCTTATGGCTTTACATAATGCATCCTGCAGTATCTTGAACCCTAAACCAGATTTTAAACACTAGCATCACTATGCACCAATTACCTAATTCCACTTGAAACGAAGCATTATCCAGCATAACCCTAGAGAAAGCAGGTTCTGTTCTCTGACTCTCAGCTTTGCACTACACACCAATAAATCAAAGTATCAAGTGTGTTATGACATCCTGATCCTTTCATCTCTCAGCCTGTACATGGTGTATGTACAAACCTTTCTTTACTGTTGTCCTTAGCAAGGATTTTGTAGCTTTTTTACTCAAGACCCCAAGAAAATCTTATTCTTGAAATTTCCTGATTTTTTAATGCTTACAAAAGCACTGACATTAATTAAAAAATTAAATACAGCCGATCTATTAATAATCACATCCACTTCTCCACTTGAAGACTCCCCGTTGGTTGCTTAATGAAGCACTTTCTTCATCTCAAAGACTAAATTTTCTGTTTCTTGAATCATTATGTTAACACTGCAGAGATCTGAAGACCCAAACCATGTTCATGCCACAATCAGCCAAGAACAAGCACCTGGTCATATAGAAATTGTTCTATCTTAACTGTTAGACCCAGCCACTGAGCTATATTTGCACAGACCTCTGACTTCAGTTGGTATAGAAAGACCGTTTCAGATCTTTTTCTCCTCTAAAAGATGGAAGATTTCTTACTTTCAACTTACATATTTGTGAGGGGATATAAACACTTTCCTCACTCAGAACTGATTTACATTACAGAGCTATATTTAAGAAATGTCCACCATTTCGTATGAATTTCGTATCATTTCAAATCCAACTTCAAAGAAATTTTCTACTTCATATTGTTTGGTAAACTGATCTAGCAACTTCAGAGAAGGAAGGTGAATAATTGAAATTGGCTACCATTACTTCAAAAGTCCTTTTGTTATGCTCCAGTGAAAGCAAGAGAAGTAAGAAAAGGAGTTATTGAAGATTCAGCACTGGCAATTAATAAAAAATCAAAGTGTAACTTGGAAGGTAGCTAAGAAAGAGCTGATTCTGATCCTCATTTGGGGCCCTCAGAACATAAAGTCCATGGCATCTTCTCACAATCTACTAGCAAACATATTATAGAAGATGAACACTTCTGCCTTGGCAGTGCGTGCCTTTGCATTCAGTACTAATCACATGTTATATTCATCACTACATGCAGGCACCATGATGTGCTTATATTTCTAGGCAAGATAATTGAACTCAATGACATTTTTCTAGCGAGTCGTGGGCGATTATTTTGCACATTTTCTTTGCTGGCTTCTTCTATTAGTTGCTACTGTCTTCCAGTGAACGTGTAATTTACCCCTAAGGGCAGCATTAGACAAGTGAGATGATTTATAAGGACTGTGTGAACCTTTGTGCACAGCCACAAACACAGGCAATTCAAGCTAAATGTAGTTTTTGAGTGTAAGAAAGTGTGTAATGCTTAGTGAAAGTTTGTGTTCAGGCATTTCATGATAAACAAAGCAGCATCTCCAGAGGGAATTGTGACTAACAATAATCTGCTGCTCATTATTTACCTTTTTTTTCCTCTTTTAATTGTTATTTCCTTGAGGCAAAAGTGAGTCAGATGATGATGAAAACATTTGCCTTGGAGTATCCTCTTAAATCCCGAAGCCTAAATGTCAGAATAGCTATAAAAACAAATCAAAGAGTCACTTCTCTAGTGATGCCTAGCATCTGTTGTTTTGTTACAACTTTTGCACTTATGCAATTAGGAGAAAATAATATGCTGTCCTGGATTTTCCCAGTATGATTATAGTATTAAAAAGAACATAATTTTTTTGTGTGTTGTTTATTGCAGTAGTTTTTCTGGTATTAGTTTATTACTTGATATATACATGAATATACACATATACATGTATGTATATGGAGTATGAGCTATTATTGACTCTAATTATAATATTATTGCAGATAGTGAAATAAGCTTGGTCTTGTAGCTGTGTTATGCTAGGCAAAATATAAGCATGTTTGAAAACAGTGTACTTGTAAATCTGTAGTATGTGGGGTTAACAGTGCTATTTACAGAAGTAAAATTAAGTGTAAATGTTAGTGTGTGCAGAATCCAGACCTTCATAAGATACTAATGTAATGGAAGTAGAAGATATGGATCCAGTCAAATATGCACAGAAATTTTTGCATAGCAAAGCAGAGAAATATTTTAGAAATGTCATTGTAACCTACACAGTTAACAGATTAAGATTTCTGATTTAACAATTTGCAAATTGTTAGTAGCTCTGGTATTCAATTTAAAGCACCCCAGTTGTTCTGACACCCAGTGGTTAGGTATTCTAAATATTTGAAAGAATTTAATCTTCAAACTTGAGACACTAGGAGAGATACTTAACTTGGCCCTTTATAACATTACTATCCTAACTATGTGATTATCCTTTAGACAGTGATGGTCATATGCAACCTGAAAAAAGACCAACCCTTCTTTTTATAGATGCAGAAGATCTCTTTCTTAACTAAGGCATAGGGAAGACAGATCTGCTGAATAGCATCAAAGAAAATAGTGGATTAATTTACAGCACTGTTTCAGTTTAGAAGTGAGATTTTTAACACCATCTCAGCCTTCTCATTTGTCAAATTTCAGATCGCATCATGGAGCAGTATGGGAGATCACAGGCTGGTTTCCTTCTGGACAATACAAACAAAAAGCAGCACTTAGCCACTGCTGGGTCTTTCATCCACAGGAGCCTATTAGAGCTAGTCCAAGGCAAAATTGCTGAAACACCTTGAGGAGGGTACATGAAATCCTCAGCACCAGCCTTCCCACTTTGCACATATCCATTATGGCACTGCACTCTTTGTGAATGTTGATTCACCCAATAACATAAGCATCCTGCTGAGCATGATGGTATGGATGGATAACTTACCATGTTATGTTACTGTGATATGTGGGCTGCAATATTCCACCTGGTTGCTCAGGTATGAGCACATCAGGACTTCATGCTAGATAACATCCAGTTCTTCTATATTATTTCATATTATTTTCATGTATTTTTAATGTATTCTTATTCTTTGTGGCTAACTTCTTTTATTTAAAAAAAAAAAAATAGAAAAAACCAACTTGTATGGGTCAGATCCTATTCCGTAGAATGTAAAAAATGGTGAGTCTGTGATGATTATGCCTACTGATGTTCAGATCCACTCAGTCTGAAATGTCACATTACCAAAGAAAACAACAGAAAAAAGAAAGAAAGACTTTATAACAGATAAGCAGATCGGGATCCTTACAGCAGATGAGAATCCTTAATATAGGATGCGGAACAATATGGGTGACAGTGCCTTGCGTAGCTAAACTCTTAGACAGAATTAGCAATTTCCTCAGAAGTGAAATACCTTGTTCAAGATACTTTTACCATACCTCAATAAAAGTACTTGAAATTTAGATGTACATTTTCATTTATAATAAACATAAAAAGCCCTGTGCTATGCTTTAGTAGCTGAAATTGTTTAAGTACAGAGTTACATATCTGATTTAAAATTGTGTTATTAAATTAGTCTCTGAAAAGTGAAAAAAAAAAGCCCTGAATTGTCAATTTATATACATTCAGACACTTTTTGCCTTGAATAATTTTGTGCTTTGGATCAAGCAGGCAGTATTTTTATGACGTTTTTGGTAGGGGAATGTATATCGTGCTGGATCCATCAGCTTGAGAGAAGGAAGGCTGCTGCAGCTCCATGGCCCCTCGGTCAATCTTTTGCAAGGCTGATGATGTATTTGGAGTAAGCGCATGCACACAGTTGACGGACACACAACATTTATATACAGATGTACACAGACAGACACACAGAAGGCGTAAAAACGCACACAGTACTCATGTGAACACAGACAGCACCAACGGCCTCATCCTCCTTGACTCTTTAGCTGAGCAGGATCCAAGATCTGTTACTGAGAATACACAGACACGCATGTACATATTTTCCACCTCAACAGCCATTGTCTCCCTGTGCTGCTTTGCAGGTGTGCTAATGAGCTTTTATTGTATAAACTAATGCGTTTAAAAATATTAATGTTCAATAATATATCAGGTAAAACTTTACATGCTGTTCTTAGTATGCAGCTACGTTTTATTTTAAAAGATGACCCATAAATAATGATTGGAATTAGAGAATTCAACATAAACGGAATTACTTTCATAGTCACATGAAATCAATATAGGCAATATAGTCATATATCTTCCACATGGGTATTCAGACTGAAATTGTGAATGGTGGAATTGAATTAATTATGAGAGGAATAAAATAAATATTTTATTTGAACCCTTTAATAAAATGTATATTATTTTATAGTCAATAAACTGGACATCAGTTGAAAACAGGCAGTCTGTCATTACTGCAAGAATTGATAATCTAAACAAAAGATGTGGAACTTCTTTTAGATATATGGTGTAAGAAGAGTTCTAAATACATGCTCGGTTACTGCTAAGAAAATAATACTTTTAAGCTGGTCATTAAAAAATTAAATAGTTTGTGAGAACTTCTGAGACCTGGGGGACAGGATGAAAGGCTGATAACTATAATTTGTTCATTTTTGCTCTTTGAGAATCTTCAGAATCAGAGAAAATTGGTATTCTTCAAAGCATTACTCTCTCAGTCCTTTAGGCAGAGGTGCACAGAGAGGGAAGAGAAGCTGTGATTAGTTCTCAGGCCTTCCAATCACACTTATTTTGTTGTTTCAGATTGTAAAAGGTGTTTCAAGCGTTTGTAAAACTATTTTCATCTCCATTTTTTCTCATTTTCATAGTGTGTCAATCACTTGCCATTAATTTTTTTATTTTTGAAACTATAAAGTGAAGATCAGCAGACTTCCATTCCCTCCTGCAGGTAAACTACAGCCATTTGAAGTAATTCATTGATTACTTTCTCTGTCATTTCTTGTGTTGTTCCTCCTATTCAAAGATACGCTTTCTGTTTCAAGGATAGTCTTATTCCAGGCTTTTGGAGACATAAAAAGCTTTGGTATTTTTGCTGTTATCTGCCATTGGTTCTTCTTTGCTTGAACTGGTGGACCCGCTCCTTCTTTGCTTTTTCTCTTAATGTCCTTTGGATTGTGCCATGTTAAAATGTGTTTTAGAATTATGATTGCACCATATATAAAAAGGTAGATTGTAACACATTTTGATGGTCAAGACAGTAAAAGTTACTCTCAAAAATCCACCAATAAAAGGAAATAAAAATAAAACTTGCATTTTTCTACATTCATATATCTTAGTTTATACAAACATGCAAAATAACCTAGTGCCAGGCATGCCATGGGATCTACAAGAAAATACGCTATTGTAATTGAGCACACATCGTAGATAGAAATAACATTTGTTATATTTGTTATTTTGTTTCTGTTATGGAAATAACATTTGTTTTATTTGTTTGTCCACATTTTACTGTATATTTGCAAAGTGCACTTTGGGTTCTTTTAGTGAGGCACCGGAGTGAGACTTCGTAAATCTCTCTGCTTTTCCTGGTTTCTGTGCTTCTGGTCAGGTGAAAACTTCCAGAGAGAGAGAGGGAATATTCCCACAAATTCTCTGCGGTGGAATATCTGTGAAGAAAAAGGTTGGTGACAGCCAGAGATAAGTATGTGACTCAGAAGTGGGATTGTGTCCCATTACAACAAAAAAAGACCATTTTAGTAATGCAGATCAGGAAGCAAATAATGAGTGTTTGGGCAGAGATTAGCCTTGATTTTTTACCAATCTCAGAAAACACAAGAAAGAGAGCTATAAATATAGAGACTGACTGCAATGGTCTTTTCTTCATGCCCCATGAGGTAGCTAGAAAGACTGAACTGATTATCACAGGCCTGTTTTGGATCTGTTTCAAATAAATAAAAATAGTTGCAAGCTAGTCACATAATTTCTGATCATTTCAAAGAAAATCATGCCCAAAAGTACACTACTCCCAAGTTTAGTGGTCAAGTTTACTGAGAAGCCATGGTACTTAGCTTGAAAACACTGTATTTGAAATGTGAAATGATAAAACACAGTACATTGAATGGATGGTGGAGATTCCGCTTGTTCACAGAGCACTTTGGTGGTAATGCTGCCTATACCCAGAAAACTGAAACAGTCATATAAAATGACACTGCTAAGTGTCTATATGTATATGTGCACTACTCTTAGGAATATCCTTCATCCATCTCTGTTGCTCTTAGCTGAAGAAATTAAAGAACAATGATTTCTTTAATTTCATCTCTTGGCGATAGGGGAAGGATGGAAAATAACTTTAAAATCTTGCATCTGAATATGCACCCTGGAGCAATAACTTGTTAGCATATATTAGCATATAAGATGATCACCAGGGACGGCATAGGGAAATTATGATGTTGCAAGTGTATTTAGTGGATTAATGGTTATTTTCCAGTTGTAGAATGAAATTGATTCTGCTGATTTACAGCATCTTCAAATAACAAAGTACTCAGAGTCCAAATGACACTCTGTAATGATTGGCATATTTTGTATTTTGTGAGGCTGTCATCCCTCTCACTGTGTATTTTGAACTAATTAATAAGCTGGAGCAATTTACTAATATGTTTAAATGCTAAATAATTTAAAAGCCTCGCTAAACAGTGTTTAAAGAGCTTCGTATCCCACCCAAGTGCTTAGTTATGTAAGAGAATATGGAAGAGCAGAGAGTCTCTTTATTTTAATCTTTCAAAATCCATGATAATAAGAAATGCATGGTTTATAGAGTGTCAAATGCTTTTTCTATGCTAAGTATGCTGTTTTCTTTCTGATTTTGGCCAAGAAAGAAAGCAAAAAAGCTCTTGCCAGTCTGCCTCAAAACTGAGATTAGATGTTTGCTCTGTGCAGTGGTTGAAAACACGCCAAACAAGGTCCAAACTAGTCAGCTCTGGTCTGCCACAGCAGGTTTTATATGAGCTTATTTGGTGCAGAGGGATAGTGCAAGTAGTCTGATTCTGACACCAAGAAGGAAAGAAGCTGCCAGAGAAGCCAGATGGTGCTGTTCAGAGGTCTAAGCATCTTTTCCCAGGGTTACCAAGGTCTGTTTTGGGAAGGCTCCACCTGGTCCAACATATCTGCTCTGCTTCTCTTGTGCTTGTCTGCATCTAAGCAAGTGATTAGCACTACTTGTTGCATAGTTGTCTTACTGTTTCTGTTCAGTCAGTGCATGGCTGCATCGCACACATTATAACTGATCAGTCTTTGAAACTCAGTGGTGGCTGCTGGTCCTTGTGGTATCACTGTAAAGGTCTGTCTCTGACACCGACAGCACGGATTAGGTATAGGGGAGGAAGAGGACAATGTTGTGAACTTTATAGGCCAGAAACTGAGAGCTTGCTTAAGGGCAGGATCTTAAGACTTTGGGGCAGAGTATTGAGGGGTGTTCACATGGAATGGATTTTGGTCCCTGAATGCCTAAGAGAGCTTCTCATAGTGCTACAAAGTAACAGGTCCAGTAAGGTCCAGAAATAATTAAAAATATTCTACAGATATTCTTGCTGGTTCTTGAATGCTTGCAGAGAGCCAATGCAGAAGTAGCATATACTTAGAAAAAATAGAGGAAAAAAAAAATATCAAATTTGCTAACACATTTCTGCAGAAGCTGTAAAATTCTGCTTTTAGCAACCAAAGATCCATTTAGTTTCAGGGTCTGTTTCACACATCCAAACCCTTGAAAGTAAGTAAATAAGTATGTGAAGACCTCAATATTGTTCATATATTTGACTTGTGATACCAGTGATATTAGCAATTTTACATTACTTACATAAGATTTCACTTTTCCTTGACTGAACAGCAGCTCTTACCCCAGTTATCAGTTTGCAATCTAGCATAAAAATTTATCACTGCTCTTATGAATGTTTGCAACAGTTATGTTCAAGCAGACAAAATACCTAGCTGTTATGTTCCCCATTAAGTTGTGTAGTCAGTGTACCTCAGCATTGCTAAAGACCCTGGAAATGTTTTAAATTAGGGACTGCTGATGAAGCTGAAGCACAGATTTTGACCCTGTTACACAGGTAGTCTCAGAGCATGTGGAGCCTTGCCTTTTCAGCAAAGGAGAAAGCAACATTGCTTTTCTTTGAAGGAAACATAAAGTAGCGTTTTCTGCACTTATGTTGATATCTCTCAGGTAAGGGATTTCTTTGTGTGCATTCGTATGTGTGTGTGTGCATGTATGTATAAATAACTCCTCAATGCTGAATGACATTTGTTTAATTACAGCAATTAGCAGTCACTGTGCATCAATCATTGCATACTAATGCTGCTGTAACCACAAAGTATAGCCAATGTTAGC
Organism: Cuculus canorus; assembly: GCF_017976375.1. Lineage (NCBI taxonomy): Eukaryota > Metazoa > Chordata > Aves > Cuculiformes > Cuculidae > Cuculus > Cuculus canorus. The sequence continues at coordinate 27,484,680 of NC_071404.1, read as the reverse complement.
AACCACCAAATTGCATATCTTGTGTTATTTAAGTTCTTTTTGGCCACCTTCCAAAATACATTGTGATTTTTCCAGCGACCAGTATGTGAAAGCAAACACAAACAACAATTCAGAAACAGCACAATTCAGTTTACCATTCCTCAGTAGTGTAACGTATTCAATAGTGCACTAACGATATAATGGGACCATTTCTTAGGGAAATGATGGAAAAAAAACCCCACCAACATCATCTGGCATGTCTAAAATATATTTTTTTTAATTAAAATGATGGCTGTATCTCTCTACCAGCTTCATAACTGAAGGAACTGACTTTGGAATTTATATGGGAAACTGATGTAATACACAATTTTGCCATATCTTATGGAAATATCCAACTTAATAACATTAATTAATTACAATACATTATCATATAAGTTGGGCTAAAAGAAATAGCTACTGATCTGTCTAGATAATTAGAACAGAACTGTTAGAAATTTTGCATTGTTTCTCTAATATGTATTTGTACATTACTTGGTCTTTATTATGTTCCTGCTCATGATGAGATGTTCAGACACTAGTATATAATTTACAGCTGGCACCTTGTTCAACCTGGATGACCCCTAGGAGAAAGCCAGGCCTACGCCTGCTTTGAACTGTAAGCAACGGCATCATTGCATTTAACCGTTATAGCAGTGTGACATTCTGTGGTTCATACCTTGGTTTAACTCTGATAAACTTAGGCCAAGTAGATCTACAGAGTAATTTCCTCATAGAAATAATATGCTTTACTTATTTCTGAAAGTGAGATTTTTCCTTGAATATGTTTGGATATTTTTTATTCGTCTATTTAGTGACATTTTTGTGAGTATATTTCCCTGACATATTGAAATTTCTGAATATAGGGATAAATACATAAAAGGAAAAATATGAAGCCAAATCCTTTATAGGTAGTGTGGACCTTTCACTCCCTATTCCTGGACGTGATACAAATATATACCTAAAAGTATGTATTCCCTATTAGACAGTTCATAAACTATGAGGTCAACACAGAGAGTGCTTCCAATGAATTTGAAGCCTTTCCAAAACAGGGATTTGGAGAAAGGATACGTATCAAAAGCAAAACCAAAGATACTTCAGGACTTTTCTGGAGCTACTACTTGCTCCGTAGCTATACTAGCAGATGTGAGACAAAGATAAACAAATAGGTAAATATGTAGATCAAAAGACATTAAGTTTTTGATATTTACCCTTCCTTGTATGATGGAACAATCAAAATAAAACAGGAAGATCAATTCCGATTCAGAAATGGATTAGGGGTCTTACCATACAAGCTATTACTTTTTTTGCTTGCAGTTGCCAGGAAGTGGCACTGTGCAAATTAAAGTAAATATAAAAAAATAATATTGAAAAACCCACAGATAGTTGTAGAGGAAAATGGTAAATGGCATCTGCAAGCAAGATATTATTTATAAGCAAAAAGAAATAGAAGGTTTAGCGTAAAGATAATAAAAATTGCTCATTGAAGGTCTGCACTTTCTTTAGCATTGGAAATCCATCCTGAAGGTAAAATTGTGCATACAAAGATGCCAGTGTGCAGAGTTCTGGGACTAGCTATTGGCAAAAGTGCTGCCCGTGTATCAGTCTTGAGTTTGGTTTAAACACTACAGTCAGAGAGAAGGAGGGAAAATAACAGCTAAAGGTATGATAGATTGCTCCAGGTTTGTGTTAGACAAAATTAAATCGCTTTCAGTAGGAATGCTTCACTTGAGTCTTTTTGAGAATTGCTGCTGAGCAGGGTATAAGCTGTAGACTTTGAAAAAATCTGCACGAAGATCTAATGTTTTTGATGAGAAGCAAGAAATTTTTAATGTGCTGAAGTACAATGAGGGAGACTGCCAAAGGCAAAAATGGCTGCATGATGCCCTCCATCCAGTTCTGACTTTGACAGATCTCCCACTAAGTTTCCCTTCCCCAACATGAGTTGTTTACTTGATTTCACTGAGTTAACACAAGGCGGGTAAATTTTACTTTCATTGCTCCAACAGGGTGCTTAAACATTGCTACTCAGATATAATTTTAATTGTGCTGCTATTCAATTGTATGAACACGGGAGAATAAACGGGTGAAAAAATCACTCCTTGAAGCCTTATCTGTGTCAGATACTTTCTCTGTATGCTCCCTGCTGCCTGCACTGATCAGCTGAGCTAATACACTCAGGAAGAGTCTGTAATTCATTGCAGGTGAAGGCTAGTAGCGTAATAATTATGACTTGGGAGCAAAGAAAAGTAGTGAAAGCTGATGAACTTAATGGGCAACACTGAAGCACTATGCAGATTTTTTGCAGTTTGTATCACCAGTGCACGTTTTTCAGTTTGTAATGTCTTGGGCTCCCATTCCCGTTACCTCTACCCTTCATTCACAGTGGTATCAACACATCACATATTTGCAGGAAAAAGTATGCCAACGGCTTCCAGATCTACTTGATGTGTAAAATTTTGGACTGGGAGAAGTGCTCGAGTGTGACAGTGTTGCATGCTGTGCCGGGGGTTGTCTCTCTGCCTGGGGTTTGGTCCCACCTGAAAGAGCAAGGCTTTGCAGCTGCTCACATACCCTGTGGGAAATGTACTGCTATGAAACACCCCTGGAAACTTTCTTTTCCTGACTGACCATGTGAATTGCTGCTTAGGGTCAAAATCTAGCTTGAATAAGAAATCCATTCCTGAACAATTCCTCAAAGGATTGTAAAGCTATTCGAGTGGTGGAGAAGTGCCTCCAGTTATTCTTTTGTCTTTTACTTATGAAACACTGCCAAAAGAAATATGGAGAACAGAGGAGTCTTTCAGCTTAGCTGCTAAAAACTTGTAGGAAAAGAATTAGTTATAGATAATAGAAAAGGATTTCTTTTGATGCAGCTTTTTAGGTTTTTTCTTTTCAAAATAGGAAGCTGAACTTGAAAAGGAAGTAAACTAAAATGTCAGAATTTCTGTTGAACGAAAATTTCAGGTTATGGTTAGGTCTACTGATATGCCTTCATCTTTCTGAAGTTCTGTTGAAAATAAAGAATATTTGCAGAAAATGAGGTTATGGGTTTTAGTTTGAATTTCACATAAATTTCAGGCCAGCATTTATGCCTGTTTCTTTTCTGTCTGAATTCTCTCTTGTAGGATTACTTTTCAACTTCATGTGGTGCATTATCAAGAGTAAAAAGCCCAGAACCAATCTATACATCTTTCTACTTGACAAAAAAATTAAAAAATGTAGTAACGCCTGTGGGGCTGTAGGTAGAGAATGTAACTCTCCATAATGTAGATTCTGAAATTCACATTTTCCCTGTTTTTATAAAATACCATTGCTGCACAAGATGTGCTCATGAAATCAATGAAAAAGTGTCAGGAAAAACTGAAGAGATACCTTTTTAAAAGATATAATAGGAGGATAGCCATGGTAAGCTTTAATCACTCAGGTGGACTCTAAACTAATCATGCTGTGCTGAGGCTGATATTACCCAAACTCTGCATTTCAGCTCAGCAGTAGAGACTTAGACTTCTGTCTTTTTTTTTTTTTTCTAAAAAAAAAAGTAATAAATGAAGCCTTTACTCGTTGTGTGACTTGAATGTGTACCAAGGTGTGGAAATGGCTTCTGAGAGTAAACAGAAGAATCAGGATGAGCTAAAGCAAGAAGATTCACTTATTCTGAAGATGTTTTTCTTGAACTATTTTCTCATTATCCTTGACATGAGTTGTACTCACGGATATGTCTCCATGGATGACTGTTGAGAGCTAGCTGTTGTATATTAGCATTGCAACCCGAGTCTTCTGGACTACAGAAAGGAGACCTGAGTAGATCCCAGAGGGGATGGTAGGTGCACGTGCAGTCATCCCCAAAACCACTGCTGTCTAGCAGAAACATTCTGGGGACTGGGTTTCTGTGTGAAAAATAAATATACATGTTTTTTTAATTAAGCTAAGTAGAATTTAAAGTTTGAAATCTAAGGTACCGCATAGGTAAACACTTGCATTAATAAGTAATTTCTGAGGAGAGAAAAGAAATAGTCCTTATATAAATTATAAAATTACTTAAATGTTCTCTGCCACTCTCCTGAAAAGTCCTGGAAGATACTGTAGGTTTTGTGTACAACTCCACTGGCACCCAGTGGAACAATATTTCTGTTAGCCTGAAGATAACAGTCATGGCCAAAGAACTGACAAAATTATTGCTGGAGAAGTAAAGAGCCAGTGAATGCAATACAAATGTGTGGTTTAAGCTCAGAAAAATACATACTCTTTTTGCATCATAGTATGTGGAAAGGGAAGCTTCACATGAGACTTAAGAATTTTCTGCTGCAAAAAGGATTTTACAGCTTATTTTCTTATTCTAAACAATGGTGTGCTTAATACCATCCTTCCAAATACAATGGCGAGTCAGCTGGTCCCTCTAGTTTCTCCCAAGTCTTATCTGTATTTAAATCACTCCTCAGCCCCATGCCTAAACAGTCTCCATTCTGACCTTTCAGACTGATTTCCTTGCAGTTATTCTGGGAAAGTCAACATGTCATTCTCTAAAATCTGAGTGCTTTCTGCACTGCATCATCAGACAATGAGAATCCTGATCTGCCTCCAGCATTACCTGATGTAGTTTGGATTTAGCTGGCAGTAAACTGACACACAGCTGATGTTGCTGTCACCTTACTTTCTCAACTTCATATCCTTGGTGCAAGTCACTGGTTTTAAACACTAAGACCAGTGAGAAGGGTGAATATAAGTCACTTCTCACCCTTGTAAAAGATTTTAAGTGTTTACAGTATCATTCACTTTTAAGCAGTTTTACTAGACTTTCACCTTCTGTTTGTCTGTCTATCTGTCTTAGGGTGGAGAAAGTGAAAAGTAGAAATCCTCTCAGTTTGTATTATGTGACTGTTTTCTTCTGGCAGCCGGCTCCAATGTGCACCTCTGTGAAAGTTGCCATGCTGACTCCAATTTAGGAGCAACTGCATTTGAGGAGAATTTCTGTCCCTGCAGGATGTGGGAAAACAGATACAGATATTAAAGCAGTGCATACTCCTCAGCTGGGAGTCAGGGAGGTCTGTTGATCCAGGCTGGAAGTGGGGCTGGAGGGTGAAGGATGCTGGTTGCATGAATGCTTAATGCATTACAGTCACTGTTATTCTCCTCTGTCATTTTGCTTTCCTCCCTAGCTGTTTTATGAAACAAAATTAGTGTTAAATGATAGCTTTTGTTGACCAAATTATTGTGGTGTTGTCTAATACACATGCTTTCTACACTTCTCCCAAAACTGAGCCCAACACGTATTCTGCCTTCACTATGATAATTCCTTAATTCACTGGATTGTAAGTCTGAATATACAGGTACTTGTTTTTTGATGATGCCCAAAAATATTTGCCTATTGCTAGTTTTGTGCTTAAAACAACAGTCTTCTATATAGTTTCTAGCCATTCACTCACAAAAGACTTTGACAAAATATATTGACTACAAGGAAACAGGAAAAAAGGCAGTGGGAAAAGGCCCACTAGCATATTAATACAAGGAGCCAACATTTATAAAATAAGACAATTTTTTTTTTTTTGCTAGATTAGTGGAAAACCAGTGCCCTAAAGGTAAATAAGTTACAGCAGAAGTCCTAGCAATATTTGGCTCAGTGTTTCACAGGATTTATTTATAGGTAAGATATATTAGACAATATCTTCTGTGTTTTGTTTTTTTTGTTTGTTTGTTTTGGGCTTGTATATTAACATTGATTTGTAGAGGTATATCTTTAGATTTTCCATGCTTTGTTTTTTATTATTTTGTTTTGCAACTTAATACCCTTTGAATTTTGTTCCACTTGGTAGATGATTGACAGAGTTTTGGATTAAAAAATGCTGTCTGCCAGAGCATTTACAAAGAACAAGACAAGACAGAACCCTAAATAACAGAAAATCTTTTTCCACTGATACTATTCTGCTGATGCTGACCTTAGTCCAAATTTTTTATGTCGTTCTAACTTCTCACTGACAAAGTTCTGTTTAAGAACAGGCAGCATCTTATTTCACTGACAGAAAGTAAAGGAGGTGCTACTTTATTACCTGTTTGAAAGAAAATACACAGATTGAAAATGCGTGTTGCAGGTCATATTACTGGTCAACCTGTAATACTGGTTGTACTATACCTTCAGGGAACAAATGTCCTTTAAATCTTTGAGAGTATGGTCAATATTATAGACCACTCCACAGAGGGAGCTAGGAAGTTAAAACTTCCTAAGAACAGGATCTGGCTGAGCCATCATCACGTGACTAAGAAACCTGGATGACTAAGAGCTCTTTGGGTGTTATGGCTACATCTATCACACTTCCAACAGCATAGAGAAAGAGAAAGGAGCAAATGGTGTTCAACGACCTGGCTCTACAGAATTATCATAATGCCTTGTTCCCTACATTGCTGATTGCAAGACCTGCAAAATGTCTCCCCTTAGAGATTAATGAGGCTTCTCAGTGATGAAATGATGTCCCAAAGAGCCTCCCCTCTCTTTGTGGCTTCCCCCACTTTGTTGCATACTGAGGTACTAAGCCCTTCTGAACCATAATGCCTCGTGTTCTTCCAACAACGCTGCTGTGAAATAGCAGTGCCACCAGAGCAACATCAGTTTGGGAGAGCATACGAGTAATGCAAAGCTGACCGGGTCCATATAAAGTGCTGCTGTGTAACTGCATGTGAAGGGGAAGTTTTATTACTCCCGAAAGAAAAACATTCAAAATAAGAGAAGGCAGCAAATGCATTAGGGAGCAACACAGCCAAAGTTCACCTCCCATCAGTCCACTACTCTTAATCAGCAAATACTCTTGTCTTCTATCAGAATTGCTTATAGGATGAATTGCATTTTCTAGATAAACAGCAAATGGATTTGCATTGACAGGAATGAAAGGGTCGAGGCATTCAGTGTTCTGTTAACAGTCAGGCAGGATCCAGAAAGGTGGAGTATAGAGGAAAGCAAGGAAGCACTCTTATGCTTTTTGGAACTGAATTCCTCAAACATGATTACCTTTTTCAGCAAAATGTAAAACTCTTCCTTTCATTGCCTACCAGCATAGCTTCGAAGACTAATACTTCAAAGATATGAAGAAGTAACTCATTGTTCATTGGCTACTAACTGTGGGTAAAATGTGGAAATTTACTGGCAAGTATTGTATATGACCACTTTGCACATAACTTACTATGAAAGATGTTTATGGGCACAATAATGCTAGTCCAGAAATTATAGTATACAGGAGTGGATAATCAGTATGTAATTTATGTTTTGCTAGCTGGAAGCGTTCTGTGACTCTCCAAAGTCTTTATTAACTGAACAGAATCAAAGCCTGCGTTAGAGCAGAGTTTTTCAATCAAATAAACTTTCTGCATTTTTCAGCTGCTTACAAATGATTTATTTAAGTACTGAATACACTGGGTGATGATATCCATTAGAAACTTCAGGCAGGATTCTATGTGTCATATTTTCTTATTTTATCAGTTAGGGATATTCTATTTGCTTTTCTGGTTAGAAAGATGCTTTTCTTCTCTTTGTAATTGTGGGAAATACTGAGTAGTGGGTGTCATTGAGCTTAGAGTAGCTTAACATCAGTTATTTGTATCTTGTCATTGGACTAGATTCGGTTAGCAGACTTTCCTCCATGGGAAGAAAATCTTTCCTGCTGTCTTGATAGAATTGGCCTATTGCAGTTGTGCAACCAAACTCTGGCAGAAGAGAAAGAAATGTTGGAAAGCATATGCCAGACCTCATGGATCTTGGCTACACCGTATTCCTCTTCAGATGGTGTAATAGTGAGACAATCCTTAGTTTTTCTAACTTTTTCTGGCCTCAGCCTTGCATAAATTCTAGGAGAATTAAAAAAAAAATTCAATAAAACTACATGAATATTTTCCACTCTATATCAGTTTTTGGGAGAAACCAATGACTTATCACAGTACTTGTTGAGATAATGTCCAGGAAAGAATTTATAGTAAAAAGTCTGAGGTCATATATGCTTTATGATACAGGAAAGCAGGAACTCCTTCAGCATGTTCTAGGGATATCTGAGGCTTGAAAGTCACTGTAATGAAAGTACAGAGATCTTAAATTAATTAAATCATTAGATATAATGAAAAACACAGTAAATAACTATCTTTGCAGACCTCCTAGCCTGTTATGCATTTAGTTCTGTCTGCCCCACTAAGCATTTGTATTTAATTCACTGCTTTTACCAAGTGTAGTCTCACACGTCTTCCATCACTAACTTAAAAGAATCTAAATTACTCTAATCTTCAAGAAAAATAGGAAAACAGATTGAGGGGGTGGGGGGGGGATAGTATTGAAAAGAACTGTATAACCTAAGACAAGACACAATGTTTTTGAATGTCAGTAAAGCTTTTTATTATGCTGACAGTTATACACAGAAATTGAATTAATACTTCCGTAATGTACAGGAATAACCAGGGATGTAGAAAAATGTTATCAGTGATTCACAATAACTGACTTTAAAATAGATTAAATAAAGGAAGGTGTAAATGGATACATACATTCATCAATATTAGTGTTCATTTAATCAAGCACATAGCACTTAAAATGGTAATATTTATTCATAGCTGTGTATATATAATCATAGGGAGAAACTAATGCATATCAATTTCACAGAAGTATGTATAATGCTTTTTTAACTATTAATTTAAATCATATATAGTTAATTATTACACTTTGGATTAGAACCGTGCAAAAACTCTTGCAAATTTAAATGTACAGAACATATACAGCATAGGTTTCTGACAGCTTACTGTTGTCTTTACTGACTATAACAAATTTAATGTTTTTAAAATGCATCACAATGTTTAGCTGTAAATACCATATTTCATTTTCCTGTCTGTTGAAGGGACAGTTCCTGACTGGTTGACACAATTTGTTGGAAAGGTAACATTTCTACTTTTTATGTTTTTAATATCCAAATCAGGAGGCTTAGAGAGGTTTGGAAAAGTAACTACACATTAATGGAGGCTGATGTCAGTACATACAGACTAAGACTAGACTGTATTGTAATTATTATTGTAATGAGGTAACCTGGTACTTCTCTTTTTTTGCTGTTCTTTTTCTTTAATTCACTATGTCTTTTTAACCTACAATTCTTTAAAAGCATACAACAATTTCTAAATACATTCTACATTCAAGTCAGCAGTATAGATAACAACTTGTGTAGAAGCAACTTGTTTCATTAGGTCTTTTGATGAATACCAAAGAAAATCTAAAATAACTAAGAAGCAGTGGGAGAAAAAAAATGGTTTGGAACAAATGGTTTTAACAGCAACTTGGTGGAAGAAAGGAAAAAAGAGAGGAGTAAAAAGCAAAGTACAGGGAATGTGAAGTGTTTGGAGGAAGCCGCAGAAAGACACATATAAATGAGAACAAAATGGATTTGGAAAATAGAAAGGAAACAAATGTATCAGGAGTACATTTTCTGGCATGATCCATGTGTTCAAGTATATTACAGATGTAATAAATCCCTCAGTTTACGTATCCTCATTATAAGATAGATGGAATAAAATACATAACAATGATGAAAAGAGGAATTAGTTCAGTGAACATTTGAGTATTTTGAAAGAAGTGAGAATTTATGCTTTCATCGGGTAAAGGTGAGGACTTACTCATCGTCTGATCACTTGGTGTGATTCATCAAAACCAAAATGGGTTTTGGGTTGCATGAATGTTTCCTAATTTCTCGCATGACGTCTTTGCTTTACACAGTATATTTTGAGAATTAACAATTATGAAACATTTATTTTCAATACCTTCTAAAATTTTGTTCTGAACTGGGGAGGATGGAAAGAAGGGAAGAAGAGAGGAAGGGAGCAAGGGAACAGAAATGCTTGCCAGAATTCACAACAGAGTGAAAATTCTCTTCCTATTGCCAACATCTAATGTGGGCTTACAGAGTTTATTATAAATTGGTTACAATGGTAGCAATTCCAGATGAAATAACTGAGAAGCTGATAAAGAAATATACTAATAAAAGACGTTAAAGGACAAGAGTATTTTTAACATCAACTTCATGCTGCTTAGTATGCTTAGTAAATTTAAGTATGCTTAGTAAATTTAGCTTACTTCTCCATGACGTGTTAATTTAAAAAATCACAGTACAAGACCAGTAAAATTCAGACAAATGGATTGATAATTAGTCAATTGATTTCTAAAAAGTGGAAAATCATGTTTGAACTAGTAGGTGTTAGCAGTGACAGAAGCAGAAAAAAGGAACAATGTTGATTTAAAAATGGATGTGATAAAAGATGAATCTCTGAATTCAGCATTGTTTAAAGAGATATTAAAGTACGGAGACCACTTCTGGTATACATGTACTTCAAGAAAAGCTGGAATTTAAGTGACTGAAATGGAAATCGTGCATGAAAAAGCCGTAAGAACATTTTGAGGGGTAAAGAAAATTTTGCTTTATGAGCTCTGTCTATTTAGAATATTATAATTAAGATCAGAAGTTGACTTGATGATACTATATAATTAGTTTTGCTGGATAAAGCGTTAATTCTTTACTGTTTGAAGACAACACCAAAGGTGGTCGGGAGTTTAATGAAACATGCTGAAATTGAAATAGCATTACTGTTCTTATGACTGAATATGAATAAACACCAGAAAAAGAAAGACGTTTTTTCTGTCTTTGATTGTCTTTAGACTTAAACTCTCAGCCCTTCCGAAAATGTTAGTTATTGGTCTTGGTGAAGGAGTAAAGCTCGGAATTTCATCGTCTGTGTTACACAATGCATTACACTGGGCATTCTGATAAATATTTTTGGTCTTGAAATATTAGTTTTAGAGCTTATTAAGGAAACAAAAATATTGCAATAATATTGTCATCATTAGTCAAAACAGTTTAACAGAGAACATCAGATTGCAGCTGACAATCCCTGCAATACAATGACTTGCAGTTAAGATCAGAGAATCATAGAATAGTTTGGGTTGGAAAGAACCTTGGAGATCATCTAGTTCCAACGCCCTGCCATGGGCAGGGATAGAAAGATGCAGCATATGTAACACAATAGTACCATTCCATTTCTGGTACTATTCAGTACCAGAAAATCAGCAGTTTAATGATAGACTTATTGTCTACATCTGAATGGTGACACTGAAGAACATTCCCGGCTCCTGGGTTTCAGTATGTATTAAATAGCTGTCCCATGTCAGGATCAGATATAGTCAGTGACTGTATGCTCCGAGCACTCTCGGGTCCCTGTGGTTTCCACTTGGAACAGGAGCAGGAATGAAGCTGCAGCATCAGCAGCAATTTGAATAATCAGGGATAAAGGTGGCTGTGGGCACTGCAAAGCATGCCTGAACCCAAATCTCACTGGGAGGTTTTTTTTGCAAATTTATTTATTTACCATAATGCAAACACAGCTTTGCTATCAAACTCCACTATACCTCTCAATACATTTTACTGTAACTTTGCTGGGCAGCTACTGTTGGTGTTAGTCTTCAAAGGAAAAATATGGAAGTGGATGTGTCTCTGTACTTGAGGCAGCAATCTGTTACTGTACTCCACAAACCCCCACAGAAATGCAACCCTCAGAGCCTGCATTGCAGAACACCTGGTAGACATTCTGCATGGTATATATTTTAACAATTTTAATTTGAAAGATTATTTTCAGTGCTACTTTACATATTTCATTTATGATCATAAACATTCATCAGCATTTGGTAACAGGATGTCAAGGCAAAATGGCATATGCCTTCTAATTGCTATCACAAAATCTTGCATTGAAGTGGGATCTACTTTGGGGACATCTGCCTACTTAGTGTGTTATAAACAGAGTATATAATTTTTCCTTCTGCTTGAAGGATTACATAAGTACTTTTCACTGATATATTTAAAGGATTTAAAGGGACTGTAGCTGGGTGTTTTAGGCATACCAACAGAGGAATAATTTCCCCTGCTTAAACCAGACATGATTAAATCTGTTTCAGTATCCTCAGGTGGCATCCATGATTTACATGCGAAAAAGCTGAAAATTTTACTCAGGTTGTCAGCCTCTAAGTTTATACTGTTGTTTTGCCTAGTGCAGAAACATAAAACCATGACCATTAAGGGAAATTATTTAAACCAGGTTTACTTCTAAGAATGTGATATGTACCTCTCACCCTGACCAACCTCAGCTACTGAGTCATGAGTCACTCTCTCTTGCTTTAAAATGCTTTGGAAGGACCTGCCTGGTGGTGACCACATCATGTCACCGCAACACAAATAGTTTTTGGGAGGTTGGGGAGACTTGGCTAGGATAAGTCATTGGAGAATCATTGTTCCCATCCGCACCATGACCTGGCAGTGCCATTAGCTCAGACCTTCTCCAGCATCACCCAAACCTGCATGTGATTACAGCCTGGTACTGGAATGCTCTGATCATGAGACTCTGAGCTTAAGCTTAGTCACAAGCTTCAGGTATCACACGGACTATCTTTATATCTTGCAGGTAGACCTAGGAAGCTTGCGCGCTCCTCCTTCACTTAAGTATTTGAGGGCATGATTTCCAGAGCTGTCAATCAGTTTGTAATCTCAGTGATATTCACAAACAGTACTCAGAATTTAAAAAAATTAAGGTATTAGATTTCAAGTGGCTAAATATTAATTTAATAGCTTAACTACAGATAGAAAGTGCCTGAATATTTCTTCTTTAATTTTCCCTAATATTAAGGAAAGTAATTTTTTTCTCATTATAATAATAACTTTAGCAATATACCATTAATGTCATGCAATTTGTACACCCGTTGCCAGGCATTTAAGTTATGCTTACATATCACAGTGCAGTACCATACAGAAACAAGCGGGTCATCTCTAGAGGAACTATGCTGGGACCTGGAAATATTCGGGCCTGTATCATTCAACATTTTATTGTCAATTTTATATCCCTCATGTACCCTGCATGGTGCTCTCTGAATTTATTACTGCTATGTAACAGAAAGAGTTCCACAGGTCATTGTGGGAGGACTTTCATGGGTAAATATTCATCGAAACAATCAGAGGTTGCATCATTAAGCCTTAACATCATTACATCTATCTACATTTATACTCTCAAACTCTTTTCTACTACTGTACCAATTCTTTCCTGTATTTTAACAACTAGACTCATTTATGGTAAGCTCCTTGTTAAAAATTTGCTTGTACAGTTGCAAGGTCATATGAAGTTCATTACTAATGTTGCAACAAAGACTTTTGCTTTTTCATCAAGGAAGTTCTATATAAAGCCAAATCCAGATCTTCCTGGCAGCGCAGGTATTCCTATTGATCTATGTTGAACTCATCCCATGAGAAAACTGCTTGAAAATCATTCAGGGGACATTTGGAACCTTTCAATAACTTCCCTATTTTGGAATCACTTTATTTCTATTTCACTTTTTAAAACATTTGATTAATGCTGTGTATAGCATGGAACCATTATTAGAGTTACTTGAGTGCATTTTCAGGAGACACTGCAAGTGAGTACAATGAACACTAGCTAAGGACCTGTCAGAAAAGATAGACTTTCATGTCATGAAATGGAATTTATCATGTCAGGAACATTCAAGTTGTACTTACTTTGTTTCCAACTTATACAATACTAAATGAAAATAAAAAAAGTCACTGGCAAGCTAGTGGTAAACAAACAATGACATCCTTAAAGCAAAAATGCGCTTTCAAATTTTAATTAAGACGTTATCACTGCTAGGGAAAAACCTTTCCGCCAAGGTACGTATGAAACCAACTCTTAATATTTCCTGTTCCCCTGTTCCTGCATGACAGTATGAACATTGAACACCTAGGGCTTACCGCGCTGTCAGGCAAACCAGGGCAAAAACTGTGCAACACAGTGCTCATTTTCCTAAACATAATTAGGTAGGAGACAGAAGAACTATTCCAAATCTTCTTTGAAACTATCAGCTCCTGTAAGATGCAGAATTTTTAAGAAGAGTTTTAAAGAATGCTCTTTTTTCTTAGAAACCCAAATATCTCTGAAGAGAAGAAAAAGGATAGAGACCTCAATATAGCTTCTACAGAAATAGTTGACAATAGTATTCTTGTCACAATGACTACACAGTTATACAGGCAGAGAGCAAGAAAATTCTTTTTCTTTTCCAAATCTGTCAGATTTGAACAGTAGAATGGAAAGTCTCTACCTAGACCAGCAATTTAGAAAAGAAAAAGTTCCACTAGGAATTTGGGAAAGATCAATATGATTTTATGCGATGACATGGATGTGAGATGTTGTAAGCTATTGGCTTTTAAATCTGAAGACAGGGAGGGAGCAGGAAGAGACAGGAATTCAGATATTTACTTAAAAATTACATGCTTTCCCGTATTGCTTTAAAAGGCAGAAAAGCTGAAGGAATTTGAGAGGTTAACAGAGATGTACCAAAGATACTTGCCTAGTCTTTGGCATACGGTCTTTCTATTTTCTTAATCCACTAAAGCAAGTGATTACAGATTTTTATTCCAGGCACAATAACAAACTGACCTGCATAAATCTATCTTCTTTATTTGAGTATTTAAAAATGGATATCATTGGAGAGGTCTACTGTGTCAATGGGAATTAGAGTATTAGTGGCATAAGGGGATGCATTTTCTACAGCTCATTATGAATTTGAATATTTAAAAAATGAAAATATTTTACAATACTTTCTATGCATAACGATCATGCATATTAAGAATGACTAGAAAAATATTCATGCATAATATTTGCTCTTTATTAACCTCAGTCCATGGGCATTTCAGTTTTAAAATTCAGTTACTGTTGGAGGAGAGTCTGAAGCTGATGTCATAGCACAAAGCCCTTCTAATATAAGCAGTACTGAAAAAAATAGCTGTTGAATCATATTTATTTTTTAAAATGTACGTCACTTGGACTTTGTGACAAATATAATATAATTGTAGATTGCACGTTTTCAGATCATAGTATGAAAGTGAATTAAAGTCTTCATGAAGATACAGTAGTTTTCCACCCCTTGATGGGTCTTAATGACTGTCTCAGCAAACAGTAAGAAAAACAATGTCTTTTACTTGTGTTAACACTTTTCTTTCTGACACATGTGCAAAGTTGAAACCTAGTATGGTTGGGTTTTTTTTCCTAAATGTACAAGGAAGTTCAGGGGCGCTTTGTCTGTCCTGACAATCAGATCACTTTCAAGAGCGCAAGAGTCATAATGGTTCACACTCTATATGGTATCAACAGTGACCCAGGGATTGTGCCAAAGAGTATCTCCACTTTAGGACAGCTTGATTCTCTGCAGTATTCTTCCTGTAACTGCTGTTTGTCAAATGAGCTGTAGTAACTTGCGTTTTATCTGCAAATACATTTGCTATACAGATGTGAGCACAAATCAAAAGTGGTGGAATACTGCCTAAACAAATGAACTGAAAAACAGAAATAGCAATAAAATAGGTGATGATGATTTCAGCTTGTCTTTTTCTTGTTTTGTTTGAAAATTATGAGATTCCTTTTATAAATTAGATGATATATTTACTGGCTCTTAAAAAATACATGAGCATTAAGCAAGATCAAAGTCTAGCAAACAGGTAATTGAGGTGGTCAGAGTGGAAGGCTATTCCAGAATAAAGCAAAGAGCTATCTGTGAACTGAAAAAGTTCATGGAGAAGACTGAGGAAAAGGAAACATGAAAATGGAGCTAGTTCAGGTATACAAGACAGCAGCAATGTATGCAGAGCTTAGGAATCAAAGGAAGTTTTGAAGCAGCTTCTCAGCGTGGTGCCCAGGCAGTGAAGAAGCACAAAGACAGAAACGGCAGAGCCTTGTGTTCATGGGAGCTCAGAACAGGCTCTAGAGGACTAACCCCTTCAGGGAGAACAATTGATTTGACTCTCCAGAGGCACAGCAGATTTGGAGTTTAAAACATCTTTGGAGATTTAGTAACAATCTCAACACAGGGAATAAAGGGAAGAAAAGGGTGATGAATTTATTCTGTTATTCTTTTGATAAGCTGTTCATTTACATCAAGCATTTTCATGAAAATCAACACTTTACATGATTTGTGAAAATGTCATGTGATTCATGAAAGTTTCCACTGGTATGGTAACAGAAGCCAGTAATATTGCTTGAAGATTGCAGTAGGTTACAGAGTCCAAATGTGACAAGTTCGGTTACTACTGCAAAGAACACAACTAATCAAAAGAAAGGCGTAAATAGGATAATCAGTAATGCTCAGGTAGCTTGTCCAGGCTTGCTTCTAGCATTCTAATATCAGAAAAAGTGAAAATGAGCTTTAATAGTGGACTGTGATAAAATTGAAGTATTCTTTTTTTTTTCTTCAGTTTTTCTTTTCTATAATCTCTGTCTGGGGGGATGTGTTGCAAATTTTTTATCTGCAACCTGTACAAGATGCACATGATTTAATATACACTGTACATGAGCCTGATTCAGAAAATGTAAATTAAGCAATCTTCTATTTGCTTTAATCTGCGAAATGTGGTAAAATGTGTTTATGTTTTTTGAAGTGCTAATTAAGGGATTTATATTCCACTTGACAGTACATTAATGCTAAACATTTGATTGGCTTTTGTAAGATCTTTTTGCTGACAAAAATTAAAACTAAGCTGTAAATGGTATTCAAACACATACAAAACCAGCCAAGACAAAATACTCAGAACTACAACTATTGGATATGCCCAGCTAACATGTATAATATTAATTTCATTCTACCTACAGCATGTGGAAATGAAATGTGTTATTATAAAGTTTATTTCAAAAAAAGCCTTGACCCTACTGTCCTAAAGAGGCCTTCCCTAAATTTTTTATCTTTGAAAAGTGTGAATTTGCATTCTTTTTTTTATTTCCCCGAGCCCAGTGTTCTAGCCTGAATAAATTTTCTCATTTATCTGTATTCTGGTTACAGTACGTCTTCTTTGACTCAGCTGAGGAAACCATTAACAGCCCTTGAGAGAATGTCTCCAAGCTCCATTTCTGTGCCTGCTCTTGGTCCCCAGTCAGCAAGGAAAATTCTGTTACATACAGGTCTCTCGTGGTTTCTTTCTAAGCCTCTGACATCTGAAAATATTGAGTGTTTGGGAGAGGTGGAATCACTTCATTGTGTTTGGGAAACATAACACAAGTTCTGCAAAGAGTGAGGTTTCCTTCAGCTAAATTGTGTTCTCACTTATGATAAAAAGCCTCAATGCAGCTTTTTGATGTTATTGGGTTTTTGCTTTTAGAAGGACTAAAATATCAGAATATTATACTTCACAACCATTAAATATTTTCCAGTGGAAGTCACATGGGGTTGACGGTCATCCCAATGGATCTGGGATGGTCAACTCAGCAGTTCCAAGATGCCATGCTGAAAAATCAGGGAGCTGAGAATCTGTAGCCTCTGAGTTACCCACTTGCTTGGCATGCTTTCTGCCTTGGTGATGCGGCGTTTGTAACCTTCCAGACTCAAATACCTGGGAACTCGAGGACCTACATCTCAGAAACCAGGAAACTTAGGGTGCTTCCCCAAAACTTTCTCCATGAAGACACGAGCAAGCCTGCAGAAAGCATTCCTGAAAAACAAATAAATTGTGATCTACTGGCAGCAACCCCCTGTAGCAAAGGACACAGGAAGTAATAAGCAAAAGCACCTCCTGCTCAGCCTGGCTCTTAAGGTTCCAGCAAGTGAGACATCAGAACCCACTTTAGCCTGATCTACTCACATGAACAGGTGGTAATGCTGGATGAAAACCTGCCTGCCTGAAAACTAAAACTTCAGAGTATGGAGTTACCAGAACAAAAAAAAACGTGTTTGGTTTTTTTTTTTACCTGTCTAAATTCTGTTTTATCATTAACTGTAACTTGATATAGCTTTATTGCATTCTAATGTTGTTCAATTAGTTGTGCTTTATCACTGTGATCTCCAGCACTTCCAGCTCAGGTCACCAAGCTCTAAACATGACCACTGTCATCTTGAGCTTTCTTTTACCCTGCACTGTTTTTATTATGATAAAACTCAGGAAGTCTGTCCTCTGTTCAGCTCATTGGCATTTTTTTAATCTCGGAAATGTAATGATAGAGTGAACAATGGAACTCTAGTTTTCACAAAATATACTTTTTTTTTTTACTTAGATCAAATATTTTGTGAGGAAACATAACTTCTACCTAATTTATTATATATTATGTACAATCCATATAGGATTCTGCAAAGCACTCAAGTGCTTGTTTTCCTTTATTATTCAACCGTCCACACCTTTACCCTCTAATATTTCTTTAGCACTAGGAATCCAATCAGAGAAATGCATATTATTTCCCCTTCAGATAAGTCTTATATTTAGAAAGATAAATTTATTTCAATGTTAACAGTATCTCTAGCATCTCTCCAGAATATTTTTTTAATTTCTCAGGATATGAAAGGCAGTAGGAAATTCATAGCAGTCTACTCAGTCGGTTAGTTTCCCTAAATGCAAGAAAATAAGCAGTCCCACAAGGTATGTTCAGAGCATCTTAACTTATTAGTTCTACTTGTATTTCCTTATGCTACGTGTCTCAAACACCTAAGTATTACTTGTAAACTTTACTTTTCACTTATTTTCCCCCTCCAAATGCTCTGAAGAGTCTTGCACCACACAGTCGATTTATTATATACAGAACACCTGTAACATTAAATTTTTGGAAACTGAACTGGAATTAACAAAATGTTATTCTACTGTTTATCTGTTTTTTACTGAATTAATTGGTGATATCCTTAACATGTATCCTGTTATAAACTTTACAAAAAGTATTTTCAAGCTTCATGACCTTTTTCTTTTTTTTTTTTTTAAAAAAAAAAGAAACAGGACAGAAGAAAAGTTTCCATTCTTAAAAAATACCTACAGTGTCAGCACTTATATTTTTTTTTGAGGTTTTTTTTGGTGAGGGGGAAGTATGAGGCTGATAATTCCTTGCCAATATAATGAACGGAATGGAGTGCAAACTGTATCCGTCTTATATTTCTTGTGTACTTACTTCATCTGAAATAATATGTTCTCCTGGATGACCATATCAGATACTTTCACAGGTAAACTACAATATATTAAATTCAATAAGTTTAAATTGATTTAAATTGCTCTAACACAATCTACCTGCAACAAAGCTTCATTGCATTTTATCCCATTCTCCTGTTATCACTACATGCTTCATTGAGCTTTCCTCAGAATCTTTTCTAAGACCCTGTGTAGTAGTGAGGGCAAACTAGTGGGGTTTTACACTTTTGGGTTTTTTTCTCTTCTACAGGCAGAAGATGTTGACAGATTCTTTGAAAGATTCTTGTTACTGAACTTTCATCATCGTTTGCCATAAACCTAGTATCTTACAGAATAATGGTTCCTTAAAAATTTGCAAGCATTTTTTGACAAATGGTAATGACAGGTTTATCTAGTTTTGTAGTCTCTGTTTACATAGTTAATTACTCCAGTTTAAATGTACAATTATCCACTTATCCTATTCTAGATCTTCAGTTCGTTTCCAGTTTAAGATGGTTTCTAGTTTTTGTCCAGACAGTTTTTCTCCCCATTCTTCCTAACAGCAGCATGATGTATTCTGTAAAATGAACAAACTCTCTGTCTTGTGGCTTAGACTATTAATGAAAATATTGGTGGTAGTGGAATCAGAGGTGAATTATGATTAAGACAATTATTTACACTTTCATTTTCACTGTAAATCAATATTTCTGAGTAGTTTTCTAAGCAGTTATGTATCTGAGATTAGATATTCTGTATTGCCTTATTACTGCTCAAAGCATCCCTAGTTATTTAAGAGAATAACATGTGGGATCTTGATAGGCAAAAACCTTACTAAAGTCAAGTTTTTTTTCTTTTTTGTACAACTGGTACCTTCTTAAAGAAGAAAATGAGATTGTTTCAACGCAAATTGTTCTTGACAAGTCCATGTTAGCTTTTACTCATCTAAGTTAACTTCTTTTAGGTGCTTATAGATTGTTCTTGTCTGTTTTCTAGGAATTAAGCTGAACACCCAATCTGTAATTACCTCAGTCATCTTTTCTTCTCCTCCCCTTTTTGAAAATAGACATTATGTTCATACTGAATCAGCCCTTTTTTGTTAATCATTACCCCCTTTTTGAGAACTAAACTCAAAATGCATTGCAATAGAATAAGTTGGAAATTTCTCACAGAAAAGGTCATTGGGCACTGGCAGAGGCTGCCCAGGGAGGTGGTTGAGTCCCTGTCCCTGGAGGTATTTAAAAGACGGATAGATGAGGTGCTCAGGGACGTGGTTTAGTGGTTGGTAGGAATGGTTGGGCTCAATGATCCTAGAGGTCTTTTCCAACCTAGTGATTCTATGATTCTGTGATCTAAGAATCCTTCATCCTTCTCTTTTAGCAGCCAGAGAGAGTGTATTCAGACCCTGGCAATCTAAAACATAGATTTTGTCTGCATATTCTTTTTCCTCTTTGTTTGCTATTCCTGTATGAAATCTTTCCAGTGGTAGCAGTTTCCATAGCCACATGACAGTGTTTTGTATTTTTCTGTAAACCTGTGAAAAATAGCACTGAACAGTGTGATTTTCTTGGTATCATCTACTGATAGCTTTCTCTTCTGCAGATATTGGAGCAATTATTTTCCTTGACTCCTACAACATTTGCATAGCCACTTATTTTCACTTGCAATATCCTTGCACAATCAAATATCTTCCTTTGCCATGGCTTATCTAATTTTGTCCTTGTATACCTAGCCTTTAGTTTTATTTGTTCTTTAGTAGTCTGATCAAGTTTTTACTTATCGCAAGGCTTTGTTCCTGAACTTAAGGTCAGTGATAATTTCATAGTTAAATTGTTCTCTTAGTACTGTTCTGGTCTTTCCTCACCAGTGGGACAGTTTGTACTTGTGCCCTTGTTAATGGTCTTCAAAGGAATATCAAGTCTTATTAAACCCTGTTTCCTGAGAACTGCCCCTCAATTTTTTTTATCAATTCTCTAAGTTTAATGGGCTCTGTCTTCCTACAATCTAGTAGTCTAATTTTGCCCCTTCCATTTTAACTTAAAAAATGATTTCCAGAACTTCCATGTTTCCTAAGAGCTGGGAATGTGGCCTTTTTATTTTCTTCTCAAATTATTTTTTTCCTTCAAATAAGGCATTTATTTATTTATATTTAACTTTTAAAATTATATCTTGTTTATCAAAAAGATTGCAATCAGTGGATCACATGAACCTGTTGGTGACACTTTTTCCTCAGTATTATTGCATTCTAGGGAATATTTAGAGAGTTAAATCCTCTATAACCTCCAATTACTGTGCTGTGTATCATTTGACTGACTGCTCAATGAAAAGCCATGTCCTTACATCCTTAACAGTTCTGTTATCCATGTCCCCTCTTCCAATTTGATACTCATTTTCCTCTTCTCTAGTGCCATTCATTTCTGACTTCACCATTTCTTTTTACTATCATCTTCAGTTGCCCTATTTCTGTATTATATTTCACTGGATCTGAAAAAAAAGCATTTAGAAAGCCATAGAATCACACTTCCCCTTTAAAGTCTAAGATTTTCTTTGCAAGAAGTGAACTTTATAATGGATTTCAATTTTTTTTTTCCAAAAATTTAAAAATATTTGTACCCTACTCTTTTTACCTGTAATGTCTTTTAAATTTTTTTTCTCTTGCATATCTCAATGATATGTTGCTGTTGTATAGGTACTCTTTTAAGTAACATTCATTGATGTTGCTAAATAGTGCGTATAACCATACTGGTATCCGTATTTGTAATGTAGGCAACTGACTTCATTTTAGAAACTATTGCTCATATGAAGTACTCATATTGGGTTTAGAATGCATAATGGATGTCCTTTCTGCCATTTCAGAAGAGAAAGCATTGTTTTGCTGAATCACAGAAATGTGTGTGTAACATCTGTGAGAGAGTCGCTTCTGATTAAGGGACTGTTTCTTGAACTGAGTACAGGACCAGGGAAATTATACAAACACTCAGTCCCTTTGAGCAGAATCTCTTCTCACCCCCGTCTAATTTCCATAAGCTAACAGCATAAGGTGGAGACAATGTATTTCTTCAGAAGTTCACAGACAACAGTGGAAGAGGTAATGAAATCCATTACACTATTGTACCTCTTCCACTGCAGAATTTTTTCCCTTTATATCTCATTGGAATTCCCTTTGCTGCAAACTGTGACTGTGCCTCTTGTCTTTCTACTGTGCATCTCAGAGAAGAGACTGGTCCTCTAATCCCTCCTATGTCATGAAGACAACTGTTAAACTCTCCCAAACAGTTAAACTCTCCCAAACCCTATTTTTCTCTTCTCTAGGATGAACAAAATCTTATCGCACATCATGATTTCTGGCCCCTTTACCTGTCTGGTCATCCTCTGCTAGACTCTCTCCAACTGATCGATGTTTGCAGGGCACCAGGGGCTTGAACCGGAGTACAGTACTACAAACATACCCTCGCAAGTGCTGAGGAGGTGGAATAATCACTTCCTTTGACCTTTGGCTATACTTCTCCTAATGCATACCAGAATACAGTTAGCTGCCTCCACCAAAACAATACAATGCTGATTCCTGTCCAACTTGCCTACCAAGAAAAAGTTTAAAAACTGCTTCACAACTCATCGGTCCTCAGCCTGTAGTGTCCAGCTTGAGCTAATGTATCTCAAGTACCTTTACACTGCCTTTGATGGACTGCATTCATTTTCTGCTGGCCCATTGTTCCACCCTGTCAAGGTCTCACTAAACAGTAGCCCCACACATCCGAATATCATTCAATCTTCAGACGTGCTCTCTTCCTTATCACCTAGAACACTGTGCCACTCACCCTCACACCCATAGATCCTACAGTTGCACTAAAGCCTATCAAGGTTCTTCTAGGGATTTTTGTGTCCTATAAGAGAATCCAGGCCACTCCTTGTAGACTGTTCTGAAGCATTTTATTCAGTCTAGATGAAGTGTCCTGTTCTCCACCGACTAACAAAACACTTATTGGAAAAGAGAGGAAGAGAAAGACTACATTTGAATAGCAGCAGATATAATCCAGTTGGTATGAGAGCAGACCTCTGGTATCTGCTTAGCTGGATATTGAAATACTATTGAAATACTATGTGTATTATTAAGCCTGCATTCAGATTTTAAATATTGCTGGCTCAAGTCTTCTGTTCAAATTTTCAGGTATAGACACAATCCACTGCTGTTTTAAACTGATGAAACTCTATTGAGACTCCCTACTATCCTTCAGCTAAGGATCTGGCTGTAAAAGTGAATCTATAATAAATCAATGAGGATTTTTTTTTTCTTTCTACCTTGAGTGATTTACATTTCCAGGAAAAATTTATTGCTGATGTATTATTCAAGATAGGATTCTTTTTTATTTTTTTTTAATTTCAGAAAAGACTGTAATGAAGGTTAATATCTTTCACATGAACGTACAGTAGGAAATTACTACAATTACTCAAATGTATTTATCTAGGCAAACATTTGTGAACATAAATTTAGAAGATTGCACATTTAAAATCTAGGGGATATTTAGAGGAATAATATATTGGCTCAAAATGTGCATATTCTGGAACCTGCTGAAAAATTTTATATATTTTGTGAGAGTAAACTCATTTAATGTCATTCCTTTTGTTGCAAAGTTCTAAGCTTACTTGCAGTTGACATCATTTGATAACATAAAACTATTCTGAGTTTAAAAGGATTCTCAAGAAAAAGCACATTGCACTCAATAAAAAATCCATTCTGTCAGTCAACATAGATTGTTTAATCTCAACTGAAAGAAGACAAGAGAGAAAAGTCTTTATTTTATCTTATGATTACTTTGCCTTAACACTCCGCTGTAGCACAAAAAATAAAATTCAAAGAAAGGTGATGAAAAATAACAGTGAAAATGAATCACCAAATGAGTTACAGAGTAATCACTGATGGAAGAACAGAGATTGATAAAGGTAAAAACATTTCACTCTCTTTTAAAAGAACCTGAAATTAACTGGTAAATACTAAACTCAATCCAAAAGATAAATCTATGATTAAAAATATAGCTACTGTTCCATACAGAAATTTTGAGTTCTGTTGACAAACATTATGTACGGTTGAAATAAAAAGTTTGAGAATGTTACATCGTAGGAATGCAGAAGCAGCCAAAGTCCACTCAAACCCGGTATGACTGGCTGCAAGTACACAGCACCACAGCATACAGTCTTGGCCCCACTGATGTCAGAGTATCAACTCAAAATTCTTACAGAGGCTTTTACATCATGGTTCTAACTATGGCTAATTAGTTGCTTGCTTTTCCTGGACAGTTTGTCATTTCTGTTACCTGAGGATTCCTGACATCTCTAACCACAAACTCAGATTAACGCAAAATTCATCGCTTAAGTTTTCTTTAATGAGCTAGTATGACAAACAGGAAGGCAGAGTACAGCTGGATAAACAGCAAACACTGCCGGCCCAACAGCTGGGATCCAAAGGTTCTAGCTACAGTTTCCTAAACACAGAATGTTGCTTTCCAATAGCTATCACTACATAGTTGCTAATTAGCTAGAAAATAAATTTAAGTATTTGTTGCCTACACAGTATACACCAATCACATATCTTACCTCATGGATTCTTGGCTTGTCTATGCCTATCATGGGAGGGGAGTGCCCATTTGAATTCGATCTGTGGTGTCAAATGCTTTTTGACATTAATATTTCCTATATATGTAGTAGGCAGCTGAAAGCTTACCTGCAAATTCTCATATACCCTTTTTATGATCTGTCGTGTATGTTTACACCAGTTAATAATGCACACAAGTATCTGTCTATACCTGAAAATATCTACTTGAATTTGTGAACACATTCTGCTTTTCAGTATGGGTATGAGTTTCCATTTTCACTCTGCAAATTTTATACTAAATCCATATACACCACAAGTTTAACAATTCCAATGTTTTGTGTATGAAAATGGCATGCCTGGCATGCACCATATTCTAGAAGTCTAAGGAAAGTGGAGTAAAGGAGTGTTTCTGTCCTAACTGCTGAGAACCAAATCAGCAAACTTAGGACAAAAGTAAACAGTAAGTAAAAATTTTGCATGACTTTCTTTTTGTTTGATTATCTAGTTGCAGTTAATAACAAACAGGAAAACATTAAAATTGTTAAGTCAATTTGTATAAACCATGAAAAATGCAGCTAATCATAGTCCCAGAGTTTCCAACCGATTGGAAATTGTCTTTTTTGACAAAAAAATAAAAATCCTTTAAGTAATGTGGGTTTTGTTTTTTTCTGTAAACAGACTCTGCAGTGAGGCCTCCTGAATGTAATGGTTCCTCAGCTAGATTAAAACAGTATCTGGTAGAAAAGGCTGTTTTCATTCTTTTTGGAATACCTCATAAATTCCAAAATCGTCCTAAATCTCATAACTCTGATTTTGATCTGGATTTCTTTGTTCATTATTAACTTAATAATTATTGTCTGCTTTGATTACTGCTGAAATGAATACATTTTAGATTATTAACATATGTGTGTACTTGATGTAATACTGTAACTAGACCAATCAAAGGATTCACTATATAAAAAAATACACCAATTAACATATGGGTTTTTTACTGTAATACAGATATCCTTTCACAGGATTGTGCTGTACTACAGGGGAATCCAGACGGTGGAAGTACAAAATTCTCTCAATCTAGAAAACACTTCATCTCCAATAGAATTCTTCTAGTTGTTTTATTTATCACATAATAAAGTAGTTAACACAGGTCTCAAGATTTTCCAGACCTTGAAAATCACCTCGTCAAAACTATTCCACATTTTTCATACTTCTTTTCCCATGCTTTTTGTTCCATTTTGATTTTGTGTTTCCTTTACCAGAAAGAAAAAACGTTGGGTTTCAATTTGTGTTCACATATTTTGAAGTTCTGCCCATCGCATGTATTGTGGTGCTTTTGCCAAATAAATATGGCTTTGTGTTTAGATTTTAGATCTAAAATATATTTCACTAAACAAACAAACCAAGTATCCTGGCATGCAAAGGGCAGAAGGGACTGAAGGTTGTAATATCTCTTTTTGGAGCATTGTAAATGCACATCATACTTGCTTCAGCTTTCGTAAGCTCAATTACTCATTTACTATCAGTCAGATGCCTTTAGGCTCACACTCACTTACTAGTACATGATTACATTTCATTTCACAATACCTCTGATATGACTCTCAGAATCCAACTGTGTCAAAAGGTCTAACTCATAAAAAAAAAATTAAGAGTATGTAAATTACAGCCAAAGAAAGTACTTATATTCTTCTTTTCTGGACCCCCTAAGATTCAGCTTTGAGTGACTAACATTCATGCCTGATCTCACCCAAATTTGCAGCCTTAAAAGTTATTCAGGTTGCTTGTGTGATTCCTATCATCTATTGCTTCTTCACGTATGTTATCTTTTCTCATTCCTTTTCATCCTTTTTTTGCATTCCAACTCACAATGTGTGGTAAGACACAAGATAAATACTTTTCAAAGTGAAATATATTGGTACATCTTTGAGATTTAAAAGCAGCAATTCACGCTTAAGTTGGAAGCAGAACAAAGCAAGTGTGTCAATGTACACAGAACGTGTGTGAGCGTTACATGGATGAGGGAAGCAGGCAGCAGCCTGATGCGATGGGGTAACCTTAGTTGCCTGTTACTGTTAGACAAAGGCAGAATTGTACTTGTAACAATGTGAGGCTCTTATTTCAGGGACTGCAGGGTTCAACATTAAATATGTTTCATTTTAAGTTCAGAGAAAGTCACAATAATGTTTTTTTCTTGTTCATATGTATCTTTATTTTCATTAAATTAAAAGTTCAGCTTCATTGCTGTGTTAGTATGCTACACTACACTGTCACTATGTGACAGAGAAACCAAAGAAAACAGGAATGTATTTCATCATCCCTCACCAACATACGCTCCCTGCTAGGGTACTTGTGCTGCCAATTGTCAGATCTTTACAAGAATGCGCAACACATTTTGAATGAAACTTAAATATCAGAAATGTGATCCAAATTCTTCAACACATAGTTGACAGCTTCAGATACACAATAAATGTGGTTTTTCCTGTACTGAGTTCATAGTATTACTAGGAATAGAGCTATGAGATCAGCCTCCAGCTTCCCAGTGTGAATCCTCTGTAGATTTGAGGCAGGCAGAAGCTGTGAGCCTCCCAGGATGACAGGAAAGGAATCTGTTCTGTGGTATGGTCTAGAGATTAAGAAATAACGTTATCACAACCTTTTGTATTTAGAACAATCAATTTTGATTGAGCTTCAACTTTAATTTGACAAAGTTCAGCTACTTTTTATACAATATCACTCATAGCAAAGGGTAGGTAATGCAATAAATGCCATTCTGCATTCTTCTCTGCTTATTCCAAAAGAAGAAGGGGATAATAATGAGAGAATTTAATAGGTAGCTGTGATAGAAGATATATGTGAATATCACCGCCTGGGTTTCTGAAGGAAGAGCATATCATCTAAACTGAGTACTGGTTTTATTCCGTATTTCATGCAAGAAATGCTGATTGTGACTTCTAAAACTGTCACTGGTTTCTTCTTGGCTGCCCAGAGGTTTAGATTATATAGCACTAGACAGAAATAAAGTAATATTTAACTAAGCTCTTCATATTATGCATCAATTTCTGACATGCAGTATGCTTTTACTTTCTTAAAAGAAGCAAGCTGGATGATTGTTAAATGCATTCCTTATTTTGCTAACAACACATAGAACCAAGTGCACACTTAAAATTGTAGCTGTTACTTTACTGAAAGACATCATAAGGTATGTGATGTACTGTAGGTCATGTACGTTGTTAAGAATTTCTTTTTCCTGGTTACATGCACTTAATATATTTTTCAGAATGAGAAAGGGAATTACACAGTTAAATTACTTAAATCCCTCCAAAATGCTCTGTCAGGTAGCTGCATTTGCTGCCATCCAAAAGGCTGTGTTAAACAAAAAGCAAATTCTTTAACACAGTGCTTATCCAGTTGCTTTTTCAGTCACTAAGCATATGTTGCCTAAGCTGAAGAAAATGTAAATCGAGATTCATTTTAATTTGTAATGACAGGTTACACTGGTGTGTGAGTCAGACTGTAGATCTCTCTTTCAGTTGTGACTTACACAGACATATGGACATGTGGCTTTCTGGTTGTTTGTTAAATTCCACTGAAAATATGATAGAATCATAAACATTAAGGTTGGAAAAGATGTCTAAGATATCCAGTCCAACCACCAGCCCATATTTATCTAAGCAGAGTAAAAGTCGTGAAGTGTAATGTTTTACTAATACCAAAATTCTGTGGTCATACTGCATGGCTGACGAAAGCAATACTGCGTTACATTTTTTTTATGAAACAAAACAATTAAAACTTTTCTTTACAACCGCTGTAAATCCATAGGAGCAAAAATGCAACTATTTCAATAGAACATGTAACATTTGGAAAGAAACAAAAAATTAAATAAGGACTTTTGTGTGCTTGATATTGGAAATTAGGCAACCATCTAGATAATGAAATGGTGCAAGGAACTGACAAATATTAGAAACATTTTCTTTGAAAACCAAATTGAAGCTAGTTATTGTAGAGGAATCAATGTTCACATTGACCCCAACTTACAACTGATGTTAAATTAGTTATTAGTTTGCTGAGTAGTTAGGGAAAAGACCCTTGGCCAGTACATCTCATGGCTCTTTTGCAAAGAACACTTACGTAAACATGTATAAAAGTAGTCCTGTTAACTACAGCTCTGGTGCCACAATGACTGGAGCAGTTTACCCACTTTGCAATTAGAAATATAAAATACAAAACTGTGTTGGGGCAGGCTTGAGACTGTGAAAAGGTCTTGGAGATGGAAAATTTCGTGTCTGGCAAGTAGGTAACTATTGGTAGCTGACAGCTAAAGAGGACATTACTATATGTCCAGATCGGACATGGCTCCCTTCCGGTCTGCGCACTTGATCAGAAAAGAGGACGTGAAGAGAGGATAAATGTTGCCCAGATATCACTCTGAGACAAGGTGGGATGCAGCTAAAGCACTTACCTGCACTCAGGACGTGAGAAGCACTCGTGGGTCTCATGGTTTAGGTGTAGCTAAATTTACTATTTATAGACTGAGAGGAACAAGAATAATTTAATGTGGGGAATATAATTAAGGACTATAAATGTATGAAATGGAAAGAGACATAAAATATTCAGAATTTCTAAAAATGTCTTTTTACTGTCTTGCAGAATAATTTCCGAAGGTCAAGGGAGAATATGTTAAATGACCTAATAAAGGTCTTCTGTACCTGCTGCCTTAGAGGCATAAGATATGCTGTTTTTTTTCTAAAAATGATACCGTTAAGAGTCATATGATACTAAGGTTTCATGCAACACTGAGTCTCTCTAATTTGAAACAATTCTGAAAAATTAAATTTTTTGATCATGTTTCCGCAAAGCTATGGACTTTAGTGTAAAATTTGCTGTTCTTAATCTCCCAAGTTTCATAACCGTCTGTGTGTTCAGTTTGATACAAATACTCCAATATGAATTTTTACTATAACTGGTATGTTTTTTCAACTATTTTGATTTATATGGTACATTAAGTGTATACATAGTCTCTGGGACTTTAGGAAGAATATTTAGAAGGTTAGTTAGTCTTTACATTCATTTTAGGGTTCTCAAAAAGGCTGATAAATTATCAAGAAATTGGAACTATGGTTAAATTCCATCCCTTATTTTCATATCCAGAAAGAATATTTGAACGTATAGATTAATCCCATTTTCCAGGGATGAATGATACGAAGAAAAAGAAAGAAAATTTAAATATAAGACATAAATATAGTAAAAATAAATTTTTGATGGTAATATTAAGATTTTCACAAAATATTGTAAATTTGCAGTGCATTTGCAATCAGTTATTTGGGACAGAAAGATAATTTAATAAAAATTTGCAAACTTTTTTTTAAAAGCACCATTTCTAAATAACATTGTAAAGAAATCACACCAAGATAAGAATCATATATTTCAGGGATTGAAAATCAAAATTGGAGTGCAAAGGATGAAAAGAATTAAAAAAAAAGTCTTAAGATAAAATGGTTTGAAAAGCTCAACAAGTAAGAAGTAATTTCAAGTTTTGCACCAGTGTTTCAAAAAAAAAAAAAAGCAACTTGAGACAAAATATGTTTACTTGTATGGAGAATATAACAAGGAGTTTATTTGTGTTGAGGAAAAGACAATTAGTGGAGAGAAAATTATAGAATCGTTAAGGTTGGAAAATGTCTCTAAGATCGAGTCCAACAATCAGACCATCACCACCATATAGAAGTGACATGCCTAACCACATCTCTTAAGTGCCACATCTACATGTTTTTTGAATACCTCCATGGATGGCAACTTCACCACTTCCCTAGGCAGCCTGTTCCAATGCTTCAGAACCTAAAAACAAGCTGTGATATATAAAAATCAAGATTTTCACAGTGATCTTTCTTGTAATACCCTCATTCTCAATAAAGTTCACTTCAAACTGCTTTATGTGACTTTTCATCTATATTTACATTGTAGGTCAGATGCTTCAAAATGGTATTGGTTTCAGAGCAATTGGTTTCAGAGCTGAAACCAGAGCCACGGTATACTTTTGCCTCTACACAGACATAGTCCAGCACAATGAACCCGTACTACCCAGACCTGAGAACTGACATGCCCTTGTGAGCTAAGTGGGATGGACATAGATACTGAGATTCTTTAAAATAAAGCAGAAAGAATGGCAGAATAATTGACATAAAGAAAATTAATGAAATTAACTTAAAACACCAAATGTGACAACAACAGAGAAATAAATCAAACTACAGAGATTTACATGTTAATATGTAGCTGAAAGGAAGAAAAAATCTTTAACAAGTCCTAACAATTGGTACAACAATTAACGTATTTGATAGTGGTCTTCAGTAACCTGGTTAAAATAGACTAGAAAAGTAGTAGATGTGATATGCCTAATACAAAGTTTTCATTAAGATTAGCTATATAATTAATTTTGCAAAATGAACAAATCCCCGCTTTGTCCATATATTTGCCTAATTGTTATTACATTAGCAATATTTTTCTGTGTGCAATGTGGAAGGAAGGAAAGGATAAGAAGGAAAGAAAGTGGGAGAAATGACTGAATAATAAAGGTGAGTGTAGTTGTATTGATTAAGAAAAGGTAAAAAATAGATTTTTTTATAGCAAAAATACTTCAGGTATGGTCTACATCTTTGTGTCTCGAGTCATAAAATAATTTAAGCCTGATGGGAGTGCTAGAGATCATCAGGTCCAACCTCTGCTCGAAATAAGGTCAGCTCTACAGTACTTTTTCCTAGAAGGGTGAAAATAAGCTCAAGCGATCCCAGAAAGTGTAAGGGAGTGATGGGAAGCAATACCTGTGACAAAGAAAGTAGCACCAGATGTTTTCTAGTATTGTGCTCCATTTTATGGTTATTTGGTTTTTAAGCAATAAAGTTGAAGAAACAGACTCTAAAATATTTGTCATCCTTAATTCATTACAAACACAAATGTTTTCAATAATTCTATAAGTATGGATCTTCTCAAATGCAAACACAATTTATAATGATACTTGCTTTTACTGTTCTTGCAGGATATGCTGGTGTGCTTAGCAAAGTTTAGAGCAGGCTGAAACTGTTGTTTAAGAAAAAGAAAATAGAATCAGTGCTCGCGTGCATCAGAGTATCTTTGCCAAGTTTCAATTACCTAATTTCCTTGAATACTGTGATGAGCAAAGAGCACCTTAACATGGGCTATTTACTATGTGTTTAATGGCAACTTAAAGAGAAATCTAGAAGTGATCTGTGATTTTTTCCTGTTTCCAAAACCAAAACTAAAGATTATTAAGAATTTAATGTAATCTAAATTATTCTATTGGACAGTTGCCTGTTTCCACTAGAAATTCCATACGTGAAATCATGTGTTAGCACATATTCTTCCTGGAATACTATGAACAACAAGTTTGTGAAATACTTCCCAAAAAAAGAGGCTCAAAATGCTCATTATAGCTGACACATGAACTCACTATTCTTTAAAAAAATTCACACAGTGGATCTTAAATGAAGATTACTTCTTTGATATATGAGATTCAGGAGATAACTTACAAACAAAATACAGCATAAGTGATGATCAAATATTTATTAGAAGTAGAACAAATGTGACACATACCATGGAGGTGTGCTCTCATATGCCCTGTTCTCTTTGTAGATTTGAGAAAATATTAAGTATTGTATTGCTTTGTTTACTTTTTTAGGTTTTGCAGTTCTTGGTTGCTGTTCTGTAACACAATCAGATTCAATTAAGCACCAAGAATTTAATTAGCTGGACACCTGGGACATTTCTAAAATAAAAGTATTTTTATTAAGAAAAGATTATTAATAATATGAAATTAGTACCACCAAATTAAATAATAATTCTTTAAATAAAGTTGAAGGATAACACATTTTTCCTCTACATTTTTTACATCTATTTACATATCTGATCTCTGATTTCACCTCTAAGAAGTACAAAATGTTGAAAATACATAAAGATTTATCCTTAAATCTTGCCAACTGCGAGACTGCTACGACTGAAGAAAAACAAACACAGTCAGGAGCTTACTGATAATTACATATTCTTGAATCTGAATCTAATTGTACTTCTATAAGGTAGTCCTTGAGAAGTCACTGAAACTGAATATCAGATACATAAAAGCAGGCACCAAAGTATAGTAATTTACCAAGGAAAATTAAATTAAGTAATTAAAACTATTAGGTAAAATGCTATTTAACAGCCTTTCTTCACAGATTTCCTTTCAGTGCAATTAATAAGATGACCAAGGGCTCTTTCATACCAGTGTAATGGGTTAATAAGAATTATTCATACCATTAAAACCATGCATACAAGCATTAAATTGTCCATTCTGGTAGCTTAACATACTTTTCAGCTTTTTGAGAAGACTGTTTTGCTGAAAATAACTTTGCATCATTAAGATGCAAACCTAGCTTTTCTGTGACTGTTAGAATTCTGCACTTTTCATGAAACTATGAAGAAAGACTGATACAATGTGGTGTGAACCTGGCATCCCTAAATAATCTAAAATAACCTTTGTCTCTTTCTGGATGTGAAAAACTGATCTGTCCTCAGCTGTTGTGAGGAATATTGCTAAATTTTACCTTGAAAGCCAAAGTGGAATCATTGTCCCGGTAACAGCATACTTAACTGAAAGAAATGGTGTTCATTTTCTCATCGTATTTTGTGGGATTTTTATTAGAAAAGTGTCCTTAATTGCTTTGTTATCATCATACTATGTGCTTTATTTTACTTTCTAATGTTAACAGCCAGAAATCAGACAATTGTCATGGACCTGAGCCCCAGAAGATGAAGTTATCTCTTGGATTTCAGTAATATCAGTTATAAGTGCTTGTCTTAAGTACAGAAAGGAGAGGACATAATTTGCAAGGCAAGAAATTTAATGCATTCTCTAAACAACGCAATAGACTACTGACTTCCAGAGTGTGTCCATTAAGATGTTTTATTTACAGAACTGTGACTTAAAAGCCATTATGTCTTAATGTTTCTTGATTCTTCTTAGATGAAATTTACCAGGCTTTAAAAATATTCTCCTGTCTAGCTAGTTGAAAATGTGGTTCTTATTGTTCACAATCCTGTTTTCTGCAGAACAGAAATTCTCAACTAGCATGAATTAGACTTTCTAAGTTTTAAAACCAAGAAACTACAACCTTCTGAAGAAGCTGCAGTACCTGTTAGGATAAATGCTATTTGCATATTTTTTCCAGGTTGTGTGATATGATCCCTGAATAAAAGGCAAAATTTATGTAAATGCAAACCAAAAGTACTGTTAAAAGTGGGTGGGTATGTAAGGTGTTCCTGCTAGTGTCACAGAGGTGTATGTTTTCTCCTTCAGAGTACACATTTTTACTGTTTATACAAAACATTACAGGACACAAATTATATATGAACATTTTGCATAAATTACTGACCCTGTACTTTTTTGGAATCATTGTTAAAAAGTAGCTTCTTCTGACATGGAGAACTACTGTACTTGGGGTGGAGAAAAATATTAGGTAGCCTGTATCAACACACGAGCCATTTGCCCAGAAAGCTTGAGTAGTAGGTGTGGACCTCCTCAGTCTCTCAGCCTCACTATTTAGAGGCTCTGGATCTTCGGAAATTACAGTTCTGCCCTACCGAAAAAACTTACTTTTTTCTTTAGCTGAGAAGTGGGCAAAAGAAAACATTTTACTTGATTGGCAAGGAGATGCTATACTTAAAATCACAGAATCATAGAATGGTGCCAGTTGGAGACCTTAAAGATCATCGAGTTCCAACCCCACTTCTGTGGGCAGGGACACCTGCTAAATCAGGTTGCTCAAAGCCTCATCCAACCTGGCCTTGAACACCTTCAGGAGTGGGGCATCCACAACTTCTCTGGGCAACCTGTTCTAGTGCCTTACCATCATCACAGTAATCATCTTTTCCTAATATCTAATCTAAATCTACCCTCTTTCATCTTAAAACCATTACCTCTCATCCTATCACTACAATCACTGGCAAAGAGTCTCTCTCCATCTTTCCTGTAGGCCCCTTTTAAGCATTGGAGGGCTACCATAAGGTCTCCCTGGAGCCTTCTCTTCTCTTCTCTTCTCTTCTCTTCTCTTCTCTTCTCTTCTCTTCTCTTCTCTTCTCTTCTCTTCTCTTCTCTTCTCTTCTCTTCTCTTCTCTTCTCTTCTCTTCTCTTCTCTTCTCTTCTCTTCTCTTCTCAAGCTCAGCTTTCTCAGCCTGTCCTTGTGTGGGAAGTGTTCCATCAGTCCGATCATCTTTGTGGTCCTCTTCTGGACTTCCTGTAACATATCCATGTCCTTCCTGTGCTGAGGACTTCAGAATTGGAACACAGTACTCCAGGTGAGGTCTCATGAGAGCAGAGTAGAGGGGGAGAGTCACCTCCCTTGATGTGTATTTGGTGCAGCTCAGGATGTGGTTGGCTTTCTGTGCTGCAAGCACACGTCAGCAATTGAGCTTCATCACATAAAACACAGATCAATTTGATATCCTGAGGAAAAGTATGATACATTATAATTTCAAGTTATCATCATTCTTATCCCTAACAACAACTTGCCATTGAGAGAAAGGTTTATCAAATTATAGCTAAGCTATATAGTTCATGCACTAATATGCAAAATCTCTTGACCAAATTCTTTTTTTCACCTTAATGTCCATATAAGATTTTATTCTTCTTAGGGTTAAAAGATGCCCAATTGCTAAAGCTGCAATAGGTATGACAAAAGAACAAATATATTCTCATCTCATTATGTAAAAGCAAGGGCAGGCTTAATTGAAAGTTCTTGAAATGCCTAGATTGCTACATTCCATTATGACAATAAAAATACAAGCATCTGGCCCAGTAAATAATAATGTTGTGTTCGGACTAGAAGTGCATTGGTACAGAGTATCTCACACCGATTTTAAAACTTCTTTGTTTTCCTTTTTGCCCAGTCAGCATGCAGGTTTGAACTCCATAATCATAAGACAACTATAGCACAAGGCAGATGGTGTGTGGGTAAGACAAGAAATGTGTTTCACAGAAAGGCATTGGTGGAAAAAAAGCTACCTGGGACTAATCCACAAGAGAACTACTTTCAGTAATACAGTTTGATTTTATTTTAGTTGTGAGTAAACTTAAGGGTTCTTCTGCTCCCTGTTTTAATACATACCAGTGTGAAGAAGAACTGTTTACGTGTAGTAGGTTTGGCGCAGCTATTCTGTGTGTGGCAGTGCCATGCCAAGTGTGGTCCAGGAGGGGTCATTTGCACATAATATAAGAAGGTTCCTCTCTGCTGAAGGGTGGATTTGGAAGGAAAAAAGGTTTCATGATCGCCATAGGTTTCCACATTCAATTGATTTATGCTGGAAATATCTCACACATTGTGCACAATCTGAGAATTTAATGGCACATTCCAGTCCTCCTCCCTTCTTTCAGTTTCAGCGTTGCCAAACCTCACATCAGTTCCAAGCACCTCAGCACAAGGAGCAACTGCAGACATACAGAAAAATGTTACAGGATAAATAGCATAGTGGGTTATCCTAGAAGATTTAAGGCAAACATGCGAGTTCCAGGTGGTGGGAAGGGAGGATTAAAAAATCTTAAAAGGGCTCATTTTAAAAAATTGAAGAAAAGTAACAAATCCACTTACAATTGAGTTGTAGTTTGCAATAGTATCTCCATTGCTCATTTCTCCTGCAGAGCTTCACTAATTTTAATGTTAAATGGTTTTGGTTTAGGGGACTGTCTAGAACAAATTATTTTGGGACTGATTCTGGGTAACTGGATTAATATGAATTCTAAATCCACAGTCACAAAGGTATTTAAGCAACTGATAATGTGGAAGAAATGTTGGTACCTGAATAAACAACTGCAATTTGCATTTCGAGTACATTGTGTTCCGTCATTATTTACATGTTTTAGAAAAAAAAAACCCATCTCCTGAAAATGAAAGATCAAGCTCTCCTAGGAGAAAGGAGAGAATAGCCCATAGAAAATTCAGTATTAAGCTGTCAGATCAGTCTTCATATCCCGCCATGCCAAATTTATCACAAAGCCATGACCATAATTTCAATAGCTTGCCTAATGCTTTACTGTAACACATCCCTAAAAAACCTCCTATGAAAAATGCAATTTACACCAGAAGCTTGCTGAATATTATGTTAAAGGATGCAAGTTAGCTCTATGTGTATTCAAAGTTATTAAGTCGCAGTCTATAACCATGAGACAGTTTCATGGAGCTTTTGTTTTATGGCACGAAGAAAAAGAAGACATTTAGTGCTCTTCAACAAGAGGTAAGAGAGATGAAGTCATTAGCAGTTGTACAGCAATTTTGTCAACAGAATGATTTATTAAGAAGTTTGCATCCTCTTTAATTATAAAGTTCACAGAAACATCACATTACCTGAAAATCAAAAGACAAATTCTCTCCTAATGCAGGTCTACTGGGAGCTATTTCCATGGATAATTTGACCCTAAATTCTCAGCTCCACTGACAACAACAAGCTGCCTAATTCATACAATTATCTTAAATTAATAGTTATCTATTGCCCAAAAAACAAGGAAGTATTGCAAGAATTTTGACGAGGACAATTCCCGTCCAGGAAAGCCAGAATAGACATCTATTCCCACCTTAACCATTTTGACCTTAGAGCAATTCCAGCAGGCAAGCAGGAGCTGAGGGAATGGTAGAAGGTGTAGAGTGCACATTTTTGCTACATGAGAGGGAAGGAGAGAGACCAGCTATGTGAGAGCACTTAAAGAGGAGCCTAGCTAGTGTCTTTGAGAGCTCAAGGGATACAGGTCAAGCAAGGGAAAATCTAAAGAACTGAAATTCTTTCTAGATGCAGAGATCAGAGTCTAAGTCTGTGTTATGAATAGGAGACATCTTTTTATTTTATTTGCCTTTGAAAAATATTTTTGCTCTTTAAAATATATCTATATAATCTTTTTATAGCCTATTTTGATCACACGGCCTGCAGATAGATATCAGTTTATCTTTGACCTACTGGATAAGAAAATGCAAGCAGAGAACAGCTCGAACAAGTGCAGGACACAGGGTATGCTCACAAGGTCAGATGAATTACTGAAAGGACAAAAGATGACATCGGATTTTACCACATTGATTGCAAAAAAATCATTTTTTAATGAGATAGGATTTATCAAATACAGATACATCTTTGCATTGTCATGATAACAAAGGCGACAATAAAAATGGAATAGTTTTACTTACTTTTCCCAGACATGCAAAGCATATTTTTTTAGCATGTCCTGGATACTCTGTATATTTAAGTGGGAAGTAGACAATGGAGAAAACATATGTATTTTTAAAATATTAATAAACCCCGCAGCCCAGACTGGAAGAAATGCTGGTAATTCCTGCTTCTTGAGGAAGCTGAAGCTCAGTCCTCCTTCCTTCCTTGCTTTTTATTCACAACACCTACCTGGGTCCCCAGTAACAATCAGCTGTAGAAACTTTGACAACGTAACATTTGCTAATCCACAGGACAGCAAAAATACAGCCATTCAAAATTGAAAAAAGAAATTAATGAAGAATGACATTATAAAATAATTGAAAAATTATAAAAAACTGAGCTTAAAATGGTTCTCAGCAAAATTAATGTGTTGCCTTACATATAAGCTACAGCTCACTTTGGTTTAAAACATATATACACTATCTTCCTATTTCTGGAATTATATACACATTTGATTGGGGTTTTTTAATGCACTGCAGCTGGCAAATTCTAATTTAAGACACCAAAGCTTGGAATTAATATCTAGGTATGTCATAGTGCCCTTAATTCAAGCTGGATGCAAAATTAAGATAAATATTTACACTGTCATATTCTATTGTTTTTGTAGAGAACTGCAAATCCACATACAGCTATAGAAAGCTGTGATATATGAAAGTCAGCACTTGCAAAGGCTTTACAGTGTAAAGAACTAGATTCTCCAACATTATTATATCAATACTTATGAAAGACAGCATCTCCTCCTCTGTGTGATCCTGCTAAGACTTTTATTAAGGCGTTTGAAATGTGTGCTTGCGTGCAAGAAAGTATGCAATGTTGCAGTGCTTCTCCATGCTACAAGGAATGGAAGGAGGCAGAATTCCAAAAGGCCTGGATGGCCCTTTGGCTCTTATACATTACCACAATGGTCAGGGATATCTTTGGGCACAGGCAAATCAGGCATTACTAAGCAGCAGTTATTAGCGAGTAAGCTCCACTGCCATTTTGACACTCCAATTTTGTTCCAGCCAAAGCCTTGGAAACCCAGTTTAGACCTGCTGCTGCTGGGATTGGGATTGTATAACTACTGCTAGATGAGGAGGTCCTATTTATCTTCAGCTGTGACCAACTCCCGATGTTCCTTTAACAGTGGCAAAAGCAAGAAATTGGAGTTTCCAGTACTCATCTCAGTTCCTCCTCCACATTCTTTCATGAGGACTAGCTTCACCATGGCCACCCATCCTTTGGCTGGCTACACTCAGCTCTGCACGTGTCATTTAAGATTCTCTGATCTGGTTTTGGTGGTCATTCTCATAACATGATTGTGCAGGGAGAAGTCAACTTACTGCCCAAGATAGGTAAGGCATGAAAGTTATTACCTTATCTCCCAGACACCAGAAAAGGTTCTCAAGACCAATGTCTCAGAGGTGTGCTGGGAAAAAAATACCCTCAACACTCTGCTTGAAAGCAGTGCCCCAATACTCCCATCCTTACATGCAAAAATTAGGTGTTGTGAAAGAGGAGCTTCCCTTTACTGGGCGGAAAGCCCACAGAGGCAGACTTTTGTGACAGGTTTGTTTTTCATGCAGTATTTTAGGGAAGACAAGAAGGGCATTTAGTTCATTATTTCTACCAGAAGCTTAAATCTAATCTGGTGTTTTTAACTTTCAACACTTGTTCACAACTTCGAGGTGTGGCATCAGAGAACTGGCTATATTCAGGCAATTCATACACTGTGCAGAAGTGTTGGCAAATTTTATTTTCTTTATGTTTTATCATGATCATAATATGACTGCTGAATTTCAATTACACTGTATGGATTTGTGTGCTTAGACTAAAACAGAAACGTAGGAGATAGGTATTACTGTAACACTATCAATGTAGCCAAGATCTGATTTCTCATATTTCTTTTTAGAATGGAAGTACGTAGTTAGATATACACCACAATGAATCCACTTAGCATGAAGGATTTTCAAAGACTATGTGACAAGCAAAAGAATCTCTTTTCCTGACAATTTTGGTTTATACATGAATTTTCTTGAGAAAAGTCTGTTTCTACTTCCTGCCAACTCCTTTCCCAGCACCTGGCTGAGATCTGGTAAGAGAAAACAGTGTAGGTTTTAAATCAGTCATAGAATCATAGAGTAATTTGGGTTGGGAAGGACCATTAAAGCTCATCTGGTCCAACAACCCTGCAATGAGCAGGAAAATCTTCAATTAGATTCGGTTGCTCAGTATCCCGTCCAACCTGACCTTCCTTATATCTAGTATAAATATACTCTCTTTTAGTTTAAAACAATTACTCCTTGTCCTACCAAAACTGGCCCTTCTAAAAAGTTTGTCCCCATCATTCTTGGGGGCCCCTGTTTAAATACTGAAAGGCAGCAATTAGATCTGGATTTCTAGTCTTTGAGTGAATATTGCTAACTCATGTCCAGCTTTTCTTTCCACCACTACTCTCGAGTCCTTCTCAGCCTGTATTGATACTGGGGGTTGCCGCAACCCAGGTGCAGGAACTTGCACTTTGCCTTGTTGAACCTCATGAGATTCACACAGGCCCACTTCTCAAGCTTGACTGGGTCCCTCTGTATGGCATCCCACCCCTCAATTATATCAAACAACTCAGCTTGGTCTTATCTGTGCTTGATCCCTCTATATAATTTATGAACATATTAAACTCTCCTAGTTCCAATATAGACCTGTGAGGGACACTACTTGTCACCAGTCTCTATTGGGACATTGATCCATTGACCACTACCTTCTGGGCTGACCATCCAACTAATTCCTGATCCACTGAACAGTCCACCCATCAAATCCATGTCTCTCCAGTTTAGAGAGAAGGATGTTGTGGGGGACTGTGTCAATAGCCTTACAGTAGTTCAAGCAGACATCGTAGGTAACTCTTCCATTGTCCACTAATGTAGTCACTCCATCACAGGAGAAATGCTCATAGGTTAGTCAGGCAGGACCTTCCCTTGGTGAAGCCGTACTAGTTGTCTCAAATTACTTCCCTCTCTTTATTTGCCTTAGCATTGCTTCTAGAAAGACCTGTTGCATGGTGCTTCCTGTCACAGAGGTGAGGCTGACAAGTTAGTAATTCCTGGGGTTATCCCTTCTACCATTTTAAACATAGATGTGATGTTTTCCTTTTTCTAGTCATCAGGGAATTCATGTTACTGCCATGACTTTTCAAACATCACGGAGAGTGGCTTGGCAACTGCATGAGGTAATTCCATCAGGACTCTGGGATTCATCTCATCAAGTTCCACAGATTTATGTATGTTCTGGTTCCTTGGGTGGTCATGAACCTGATCTTTTACACAAGGAGGGACTGCTCCTCCAGTCTCCATGTTGCAGTCCATCCACTTGAGGGGAGTAGGAAGAGAGGTTACACTTGAAGACTAAAGCAAAAAGTTGTTGGGTCTTGCCACATAGTTGTTCATGAAAACCTAAAAAAAATCTGCATGAAAATTTAAATGTGTCACATGTCTTCCAATTCACAGTATTTACATGACCCTCAGTGGTAAGATATGTTATGAACATTTTCTCGTTCAGTAATGTAAACAAGGCTTAAGTTATTTGCATGTCTGCAAACATGAGCCCAGGGTAGGAGCCATTTTAAAATATGCCTATGAAATTTCTGAAGGGGTCCCTTCTATTCTCCAGTGGTGGAATTATGTGGCAGAAAGGAATTATTAGGCACAATTTTCCTGCTCTCTAAGTTGAACTATACTGAGCAATGTAAGACACTTTTAATACCTGAAAACAACAGATAAATTACTTCACTGATTATGTTGGTTCTGGAGTACCTAAGTATATAAATATGGTCTGCTTAAAATCCCTATCTAAATTATTCAGTGGAGGATTGATTTCAGCTTAATTATTTTTCACCTTTTTTTCTGTCAAAATTGCTATTTTTTCTTGTGAGAATTTTTTCTTATGAAGCTGAACCAAAACCAGAAACTGTTAGCAGAAATCTCAAATATTTTCACTAAGTTTGACGTCTGTAGTTCCTCATCATAACTACTGTTCGTTTTCTTTCTATCCTCAGTTCACACTTTTTCCTATGAATGAGCTTCCTCACTGGTTTGCTTCTCCCAAGAGCATTGTATGATTGCTTTGATTCAGTTGCTGTCTTCTGCCCTCATTGCAGAGATCACCACAGCAAACCAACTGCTGAAACCCAGTGCAAACAAAAGCAGGAAGAAGGCAGTCATCCTAAAGCTCTCATTCCATATATTTGCCTGTACAGTATTTTTTTTTTCAAATCCTTCCACAAAC
Source organism: Cuculus canorus (assembly GCF_017976375.1). Classification (NCBI taxonomy): domain Eukaryota; kingdom Metazoa; phylum Chordata; class Aves; order Cuculiformes; family Cuculidae; genus Cuculus; species Cuculus canorus. Next base: position 27,442,650 of record NC_071404.1, on the reverse strand, counting down.
AGAAATGTTTTCCTGTGGACATCATTTGCATTTTGAAACAGACCCTGTTTTACCCACAAGCCCAGGCTATTAAAAGTATACAGATTTCAAGCCACCGTAATGCAGGTGTGAAGGCTGCCAGTGCTCTGCTACGGTCATTTTATATGGGTGATGCTTGCCGAGTTGGCTGCTTTCCTTCTGAGGGAACAAGGCAGTTTATAAGAAGTCTTTTATTTCTTAAAAAAAAAAATCTGTATGCAACATCACTACAAAATTATGCAAATTACCTTGTCATACATATCTGACTGACAGTTCTACAGACACTGGAAATTGCAAAAGATTTCTACCTCTAAGCAGGCAATGCTATTACAATATGGCTTTGAGCCATGTTGCCTTACCCTGAAAGACCACCACTTACACAGACTTTTATTTAAAAAAGATGTGCTCGGCTTTGAGAATTCTTTTAAAAATATTTTTTTGTCCACATATGGCACACAGTGTTTAGACTTGTAGGCAATTACATGAAAACCCATTTAAATTAACAAGAAACAAATTGCCATGTACTATTAAAATTGCCAGACTGAGCTGCCGGTCCTGGCACAGATGGGCTGCCAAATACTTGTCACAACACATGGCTGATCACCATAGTATATTTCAGGTAGACTAGTTAGTGAATCAAAATAACTAGCCAAGCTATTTAGTGCAGATTAATTAAATTACATTAATTCTTTCCAAGTACAGGATATAAGCTCAAGTTAAGCTTTTTCTTATTCATGTTGTCTACAATAAGAAACAGTTGTTCTACTGAAGCAGATTCCTTCTATTTCATAGTGTCTTCATTTTAGTTGTGTATTGAAAAGAACTTTAGAATGTGTATTTTAGAACTCTAAGGAAAAATCAGACATATTGAAATATTAGGTAAGAATCAATACATCATAGTTACTGCTCCACATAAGACTTTCAACTACTGAGAGTTTCAGTTTGGCTTCTCCTATATTGAGCAGAAAAGACAAGGCAGGAACTGAACAGAACACACCAATGAGTCTTATTTGTGTGTTGGGCAGAGGTAGGAGAGAACAAAGCTTCCCATGAGAAAAACAAGTTTTATATGGAAAGTGTTCTGGTGATATTTCACAACAGCACAATGCTTGGGCAAAAATGATACAAAAATTTTGCTCATAATTGAGTGCTCTGAAAAAAGTAGTATTTGATAAGTTATTGTGAAAACCCAGTTTGCAAGTTTGTGTGTGTTAAATATAACAAAATATCTATGTTTATAACTATATGGCTGTATTTATATTTATATCTGTATTTATACCTGTATCTGTATCTAATCTATGTCTGCATAGAAGTAAACTGTTTCATCGCTCTCTTATACCCATGGGAGTTTTAGCAGCTTAAATAATTCAGTCTTCTGTTCAACATGACAAAGTAAATCAAAATAAACCAAACTAAAATGGATTATTTCATTAAGGCCTGCAGCAGGATAGTTAACTTACTGTGTGAAAGTATGCAGAAAACCCATTTATCAATTTGAAAGTACTGGTATTACATTGCACACACCAAAACGCCTGAGTGTAAATCTAAGCAACAATCTGTATGTAGAAGTGATGAAAAGAAAGCAAAATAATGAAGCTGTTGAACCTGAAAATCTGATTCACATTTTCATCATGCTGAAGTGCTATGCTCTTCTCTGAAAACAGCTATGTCTATATTGATGATTGAGACTGAGCGTTTTGCAGAAGCTACATTTTTACAGTTTTCAGCTGCTAGTGCTCTATTACTGCTGTCATCTTTGTTTAATCATTAGGTAGAGGAAAAAACTGTTAGTTTCAGTAACAGATAATGCATAGGTTCTGCTGACAAAGCTGAAATGTTTCTGGTTTTCAGTTGTATCTTGCTGTGACAGGCAGTTTTAAGGCTGGTTCTGGTTTTTTTATATATATATACATTTTACAGAAAACAAAGAAACTAACCTGGGTAGCCTGATTTATATAGTCCCTAGGATATCTTCAGCCAGAGAACTGATAAACAGCTGGTAAACTAAGTGTAAATCATCTCTAAAGTTTCATTTTAAGGAACAAAACCTAACTACATTTGTGTTTACTTGTACAAAACTTTCACAAGGCAAGAATCTTCTCAGTTTCCACATAGAATAACTATTTTCACTGTCGCTGGTGAGTTGGTAAATGCAATCAGTAAACGGCTGCATGCCCACCCCGACAGAGGAGCTGAGCTGCAGCACCTGCTGAAAGACTGGGTCCATCTCTAATCTGCAGGAAAATGACACCTGTCAGCTGCACTGCTCTGAAGAAAACTTAATTCACCTTTGAACAGCAGACCATAGGCTTTTCCTCTTCCTTATCTCATTCATTTTATTGCTTTTCCCCCCTTTCTTCTCCACACTGCTACCTGTGTCAATGCCATGCTTTGGTGGGAAATGGAGCCATGGGCTGCGTTGGTTTCAAAATGATGCCATGGCATCCCTCACAACACCAAAGAATAAAGCGTGTATGGAGGAAAGGAGGTGTCCTCGTGGGGGTTGTGGGCTGTACTCCACTGACAGCAAGCTCAGGGCAAGGGGGGGCTGCTTTCCCTACCTGCAGTGCAAGGAGCAGCCAGAGGAGCACAGACTTCTCCGCCCATGTTTCGCCTGATTTGCCTTCCTGTTATTTATAGTAACTCAGCTTCACACCTCCATGTCCCCTGCTGTCACCCTCACTGCTCCAACCCGAAGTGGCCGAGGATAATACCATCGTAATGGTGAGATTGTGGATTTCAGGCTGTCACACAGCTTGTGGCGTTCTGTGTGCTGTTTTCCTCGGTCATTACTAATGTAAGACAATAAACTGGGGAGCAGGTAGTGGCTGATAGTGCCTGAGATTCAGATTCACCTTATGATTTGAACACAGCTCAGGCCAACCAAACTAGAGATAAAAATAAGCAAGATCACATTGCAAAATACAGATGCTGCACTGCAGCTGAGCTTTTCTAGTTAAGAGGTTAAAAAAAAAAAGAGACAAACAACCCATAAATCTCAGGAGCCTTATACTCGTCTGGAAGTGTTGCACTACATTTATCATTGTTACATAACCCTCAAAGATTTCATTGGCAAATTTTCACTGGCATGAACATTTTAAACGAAAATTAATACGTGCATATGTAGATCAGTCTACTGTAGGTACTTGGTGAGGTAATTCCCAGCTGGAGATTTCTTTTTCTCTATACTGGCATATTTCTTCTTTTTTCTTTAATAGTTTAAAAATAGCATGTGGGTTATATAACTAATAAATGAAACCAGAGACAAATCCTTGCCTTAGGCACTACGTAGAAGGGACGGTAGCTGTCAGTCTTGACTCCCTAGTTGTCAAACACTGAATAGGATGTTAACTCCTGAACAATTCACAAGCTCGGACAGGTCACAGGTATGGGTGAGTCAGCGTTATTGTCCTGATGCACAATAAAAACCTTTCTGTGGTAGCCAAATATTTCATCTGTACAAATTAAGGTATGTGTTTACATATGCCACAATAATCACTGCCAACATGCCATTTAGCAATCAGACAAGGGAACAGGCTACTGTTCAGCCATTTTGCACTAAATGCAAAGGGATCTGAACAGGCTGGACAGCTGGGCTGAGGTCAATGGCATGAGGTTTAACAAGGCCAAATGCCAGGTCCTGCACTTGGGGCACATCAACCCTATGCAGTGCTACAGACTAGGAGAAGTCTGGCTAGAAAGCTGCCTGGAGGAGAAGGACCTGGAGGTGTTGGTTGACAGCCGACTGAACATGGAGGTATCTTGTACTATTTCTGACTGCTTACAGACTTCTTTAAATTAAAAGATCCTATAGAAATCTGAGAGATAACTTGGCTGAAGGCCAATGTATTTATACCAAAGATAAATTTGTGCAGAAATGTTCAAAAGCAATTAGAAAGATGGAAGACAAAGGCACTGGAGATCAATTAGCTAATTAATCTTGAGGTAAAAAAGTGAATCCTGCTAGTCTGATTTAGCAAGATAAACACACATGCATTTTTTTTAATGGTAATACCAAGTAATTCTCTAATTTTCAGAAATGAGTAACATCAAAACTAACATGGTGGCTTTTAAAAAATGCTATTGATTCCTCCTTATTTTTTGCTTTACGCAGTTCTTTCTAAGTTGAATTTTTGCCAGCTCTTAAAATGAGTTTACATATTAAAAAGTGTCTGGTTAAAATGACATGCTCATACCTGACAATGTACCATTTCTCCTTCTTGAAGTGTCTTTTAACTTCAATAAATGCTAGTTTATTGGCAGAAAACAATGTTTGTTACTACTGCACCTCTGAGATCAATGAATTAATGGAGGAGTCAGCTGTTTTTGCATGCTCTATTGAGTAAACTCCAACTGCAAACTTAGACATTGATATTTGCCAATATTTTCTGTGATTATTGTTGTTGATGATGGCAAGTGTCTGGCCCAATTCTCAAATCTAATAGTATCTACAAGGCTGGGAGATACATTTTCAATATGTATGCAGAGAAAACTGAAAATGGCAAAAACAAGCATGGTATCCAATGTCACATGCCCCAGCATTGAGTGTAACTGCCTGTACACAGTTACACTCCCCAACCTTCCCCAACCTGATACAGTCACCTTTCCCAACCTGATAAATCAAGTGTTTGCCGGGAACTTATGACTTAATAAAAAGTGCCTGAGTAGCAGCTCAGAAGTTAGTTCCTGCGTTGTTATTGCTCATTGCTATATGGTGGCTTTCACCTTGCACACTAGGAGTATAGCAGAAACGGCGCATGGGATTGTTCTGCAATCAGTGGAGAAATACTTTGAGCTCAGGAGGAGTTAGATTTCAGTCACCTCATTTATGTTTCCCAGAGTCATCTACTTTCCCTACACCACCAACTTAGACTTTGAAGGTGACATAGTGTTATTATGGAGAAGAAGGGGAAGGCAGCACACTTTAAATAAAATATCCTTTCTATAATCTCTTTCAAACATGGGCATTCAGAAACCGTTACAAAATTTCTTTGAATCTTCTGTCCATTTTGAAGCAGAGGATGGTGATACATTTCAGTATGCTGAAATTCGTAGGATGAAATTAATTTGGGGAGGAGAATCGGCTGCTTTTGGAATAAACATCTAAAAACTTCTTATTGGAAAATGTACTGCTCAAAGCTTGAATCATAAAGGTAGTATAAAAGGCAGATTTGCTGCTCTCCTGAACAGGTTGGCCAGTCTCGTGTTTGAACTCTACACAGAACAGCCTACATACTTGCTGGATTACCCAGTGGTATCTATAGAAACTGTGCACTTGCATCTTCAGTTCCAAAAATAAACAAGTAGGACTACTGTTTTTTACCTGTCCTCCCTTTCAAGAAGAGGCAAGAAATAGCTTCCTCTTTCCCCTAGAATAAAACACAAAATGTTTCTGAATATTCCAAATTGTTGACTGAAAGGCTGGTTCCAGTTCATCATAGAGCATTTATGAAAGAATCTCTCATTATTTATATGACAGAAAGAACAAGTTTAATTTTTCTGAATTTCACACTGAATTAAATAAGACTTTCCTTATTCAACAATGATTTAGTCAAACATTTTTAATTTTGAAAATGGGCAAATAAGATTCTCTTTTAATTCTTTCTTTTATATTCCTGCTATCATTAACTCTATAGAATAAAAATGTTAGGAACACTGAAGAAATAGTAAAATTCCTGTGGACGTTGTGTTGTTATTTGAGGTAAGTTTTGTGACCAACTCACTTGCTGTAAGTAACTTCATTCTCTGAAAGCCAGCTGCATGTTTTTGAGACAGTGTTCTTCTCTAAAGTGATAACACAGGGCATTGGTATGCAAAACTGCCAATGCTTATACTTAACCAAAGTCATTTTCAAGCTGGCAGAAAAGGACCCGCATCTGCAAGAAGAGGCAAATAGGATGGGTGACCCTAAACTGACCAGCAGATTTTTCCAACCCATATACTCCATACTCAGTATAAAACTGAAAGATCATGAGGGTGTCACTGTTTTCTGTGATGGCTGACATACAATGAGGATCTCATCTGCTTGGTTGCTCCTGATCCCAGACCTATGCATTCTTGACTCCAGTTCCTAGGTCCAGCTCCCTCCTAGCCATGGACCCATTCCCTTGTGTTGGCTCTGCAGTACTTGTGGTGATGTATAGACATTGGGGGGTGGGTTGAGGATGTGATCTCATAAATTTGTATATATTTTATTATTTTCTAATTATTTTCATTATTGTTATAGACATAATTTCATTAAAGCTGTAGTTTTAGTTTCTAATCCATAAGTCCTTTTTTTTCCCTCTCATTTCCCTCACTCCTTTCCTTGTGGGATCTGTGAGGAGAAGGGATTTTAAAAGCTCAGCTGCATGGTTTTAGCTGCTGAATTTGGCCAGGTGGGGCTAAACCATGACACATTGGTATGAGACCCAAGTTCCTCAAAGACTTTGGGCAGATCAAAATAAGAATACTGCAATTACTTAATCATGGTAAGTTAGAAACATTAATGGGGAGGAGTGAGTGGTTGAGGGAGTGATGGGAAGAACAGAAATTGTTTTTAAGCTCCACAACTTCCTTCATAGTTGATGCCATGGCTTGATGCCATGGGAAGAGCTCCTACCTGTACTATTAAAGAAGACAGTGGAGCTCCTTAGTCTTGCAATTAAACCATTCTATCAGAAAAGTTTTTCTCCTGCCTAAAGGGATTAAATTTAATAGCTCTTATCACTCTAATCTAATGGACTGCTACCTTTTATTCCAACACACACAGAATCCTGGAATCTAGATTTTAATTTCCATTTTCCCTGCATCCCTCACGTGCAGCTCTGTGTCCTTATTTTCATCTTCTCTCTTGCATTCTTTCATAGAGTCTTACCATAATGCAGCGTGAACTGTGGTGTTGCTCGCACACTTAAATGATCTTATACTATGTGACCAAAGCATGAAATAAAGACGGCAAAAATGTAACCCTGTTAGATGATGTTTGATGTGTGGTAGCCAACAGCTATTTCATCTACATTATAAAACCAGAATTTGTGCAGATGTCATAATTTCTCAAAGCTGGGATTTGTTAAGAAAGACAGCACGAGCTGCTTAGTCCTGCGAAGCTTAGACACTTCTGCAACTGTAAAGAAACAAACCTTTGGGTGCACGGGAAATTTTAAATGCACATACAATGTCACCCTTGAGTTTTAGGTGACCCTGACATTAGACAGCCACAGCCCAGACTATTGGTCTGCACCACCTGTCTAGATATTTTATTCTGTCTAAAGTCTTTCCTGTTCCATGGAAGAACAGAAGTCTCTGGCACCATCTCCATAGAATCATAGAATCACCAGGTTGGAAAAGACCTCTTGGATCATTGAGTCCAACCATTCCTATCTGCCACTAAACCATGATCCTGAGCACCTGGTCTGCCTATCTTTTAAAAACTTCCAGGGATGGGGACTCAACCACCTCCAGTCCCTCTCTCTATTAGTACCAATCAGGGACTTATTGAGAGTACGGCACGACTCCTTTCAGGGTCAGCCCCTTGAGTTTCATTCCCATGGAAACCAAGTTGTTGTACTTTGACAAAAGTACATGTGTAAAACTCGTCCTGATGCAGATTCCTGCCAGCTCTCACAAAACAGACATATTTAACTCCTTAAGTTATCCGGACACAGTCCATATAGTTTCTAAATATCTAGAAATAGATGCCTAGAAATGATGCCTAGAAATAAATATTCTCTATTTAGTATCCTGAAAGTGTTCAGTTTAATTGGCTAATTTATCGGGATGATAAATGAGTCAATTTTTACCATCTATGGAGAGTGCAGAGACTTAGAAAAAAAATGAACACAGAGAATAAGCCATGATGCATGAAGACACAGAATGGCTATGGCAACCAAAACAACAGAGGAGCACATCAAAATAGAAAAAAAAATTCCTCTTTCCCAGGAAAGGAAACATGTAGGTTTTAGGTTTACATAGAGAAATGCGACCATTAAAGAGGACTTGGGTTTTTTGTGGGTTTTTTTTGTAATTATTTATTTAGCAGAAGAAATTCACAGCTCTTGTCTTTTAGCAGTTTCTTCACTGTTTTTTCTATTTATTTCTAGATATCTAGAATATATATTTTCATATGGCTGCTTAAGCAGAGGTGGCTGCTTTTTCAGGATCCTCTAAAGGACAAAGTTTGAGCAAAAACACCAGTTTCTTGTGTGTAGGAGGATCTGATCTATGAATTACACGCTTTTTTTGCGACAGTAGCTATCTCAAATGATGACATCCTAAACACTGTCATTTGAAATAATGTATCATTTTTAAGCTTTTGAAATAGATTCACAAAACAGGAGGGAAGGAGCATTAATCCTGGGAATCAGTATTGTATGTGGGATTTTTAAAAAACGACTTGTGACCGAACACTTGATGAGTAAGGATTTTAACATATCAATACTCTGTTTGAATTACAAGAAGTTTTTCATATTCTCAGTGTGAAAGAGCAGGGTATAAATCTGTAAAACAATATTAAAACTGTTGTCTTGATCAAGCAATTAAAAGGCTGTATCTTATTACAAATTATATGCCAGAATTTCTAAAAGTAATTTCTTGAGACATTGTTATTTCCTATTTCCTGAATGTACAGAAATGTTCTGCAGATATTTGTTGCCCCGACACTCATTTTGAGTGATTTGTTTGTGTGAATACATATTTGATTCTTTATTGTGTTTATTTCCATGTCATCTTATAGCCTCATAGATATCACTGATTTCTTCCTACCTCCCTGAAGGCAACAAAAATACTCAGTTCAAAATAATAGGAACCTGGAATACTTTTGCAAAGGTGGCAGGTAAACAGACATGGCAGGGTTAAGGGTGAAAATACCTCGCTGAGGAGTGTAGGGGAAGCCTGAGGGATCCAGAGGTAAGGCTGCTACCAGAGGTTGTTCCCTTCCATTCACAGAAAGGACCAACATCTCAGCCTGTACTTAACCTTTTCTTCTTCAATCAGAAGAGTGATACAATTCTATCCTCTCTATAGTCTCTACTTTTTTTAATGTCCCTTTCCAATCTCACTCTGATCTAATTTCTAATCTATCAATGGAGAACTGAGATCCAGGAAAATTTTAAGCTACAGTTTTCAGAAGTCTATGAATGTTAAGAGGTTATATTTGTATAAAAGCTTTCACTGTTTTATCAATACTCACCATGATAACTTATCACTACTATCTCAAGTAAGGATTTGAAATCTTTGCTTAGGCTTTTCAGGGTTTTAAAATAAGCACATAAATAATAAGTAGGATGTTAACAAACATATCTGACTAATTTCAGGTAGTAATTAAGCACTTTGAGATATACATGATATTGATGCTGACATTTTTTCTGTCAATTCAACCACCTTTTGGTTTATATGCAAGTGGGAGAATAGCTTTTGCAAAAGAAATACCTAAAATCTTTTCATGGACAAGAGAAAGAGGTGAGGACATCTGAGGGGAGATTCAAACTAGCTATGAGGCAGGACTCCTTCTCACATGTTGCTGGATTGGGATTGATAGGGAATTCCTACCACCTAGATCCATGGAAATCCAGTGCTCCAAACCATCCTGTGAGGGCAGGCATCTCAAACCCATGCATGGATCTCAAAAAGAAAAATTAAAAAAGGATTGAAGTATGGGAGAGACAGAAATCTTTTTCCTTGAAGCACATACTAAATTTTAAAATAGTGGGAAATATCAAGTGCGAAATGTTATGTGTGTATAAAGTGTAGGCAACTGCAAGAATAGGGAACTCTGTAAAATGAAGAGACTGGGTGATCCTAGGATTCTGGAGAACTGCCAGGCATCTGAACCTCAATGTAGCTAGACAGGAATGTTTTTTGCAGCATTTCTGAGCACCTTCAATCCCCATTTATGGACTAAATATTAAAAGAATGGATGTTTAGAGGACTATGCTGCATTTTACAGTCTGTCGTCACTTGCATCTGTTCTACTCTGAAATATAATACTTCTTTTTCTTAGCTCATACACTTGTGGAAGAGATGTTAATAGATTATTTATGACTGATACTTGGTTTACTTGTTAAGATTCAATAGCATTATATTTATAAAAACATTTGAGTAAAAAAAATTCTTTTCACAACACTGTCTTGTACGTCTTATCTTACATTTTTTTGTACAGGAGATAAAAAAGAAATGGAAGATGGAAGAAATTCCCCACACTGAATTATTAAGTCTTCTCTGAAATCAAACAAGTCCAAAAACTTTGAAAGAGCTTGTATTTGAGAGAATGTCTATTATAGAAATGTTGGACACGTGGGCAACAAGTGGCATATTGAATTCTAAAATGGTTTTGAATGTTGAATGTTCGTATTTGTCTGAACTGTGTCAGAACAGAAATTCAAAAGCTTCAACAGAGTGTTTTGATTTGATGCCTTTGAAGAAGTTTGTTGATCCGCTGCCAGCAGAAATAGCCATGCTGTTCATGTTTGAAAATATCTTACTCAAAAAGATGAAAGTATTTCTAAACTGTTAACTTGTCTGTATAGAACAGAGGTCCGACAATTAAAAGACTTAGTATGGGCTTTGATGAATTTAATTCCTTTTGCCAAGAAACTTGGCAACACTGAGTCTGTTATTTCGGTAGAAAAAATAATTTGACAAAAAAAATGACATCTCTATAAAATCTTAATAGGTTTGGATTATTTTAGCTCATTTAATACATAAATGACAGTCTAGATAAACTCATAGAAGGATCAACAAATTTTAATGTAACATTGAGCAATTCAAAAGGTAAAGCAACAAAAGAAAAAAACTAGATGCCAAAACAGTTGTGCAGTCTTATACGTAACAATGGAAGAAAGCCATATATTGCTTTTGGAGCATAAAAAAGAATTTGTTTGAACAGAAATATCCACAAAACTAAATTCCTCTTACCTCTTGGATTAATCTGTTAATTAATAAAATATACTTTCTATTGAAAGTTGCCCCTTGATTATGTGTCATTTTATTTGCTTTTCTAAAAATATCAGAAAGGGAAGAGGAATTCAATGGGGAACCTGACCAGAGAATGTAAAAACACACAAGAAGTAGTTTTGCAGTATACCATTATCTTTCATTTGCTCTAAGGAACAATGACTTCTTGGAATCAAATTCTTAAGAATTTTATTTTCTATGTGAGAGCAGTCCCACTGCAGGCAGGAGGGATATGGCAACAAAAGATAGTAAATAAAAAATTCTTTATCTATGGCAAGGGAGAAAATTGTCCGCATAGCTGTGACATTGCTTCTCTTGCTGTCCTAACTTGACCTTTTCCTGCAATCCTTTTGAAGTGATAACCATCAGTGGTGGTCATGATGTCTGCATCCAGCTCCGGGTAGGTTCAGGGGAGACAGACAATACACAGTAGCCAAGGGCTAATCTATGAAAATGTGCCCACCTGGCCAAGGTGCCAACTCAAGTCAAATTTGGAATAAATTGACATCTACTGTTGATATGCAAATACGACTGAGTCAATCACATAGCTCCATAAATTGTAGGCAGCTTAGAGCCTGTGAGCTCTCCTGCGTGGCAGCAGGCTGCACGCCAGGGTTTTCCCTTGAGTAGGGATGCCTCTCAAGGTTACTCCTTGAAGTTGAGAGATTCCTTGCTGCAATAGATCTTCAGTAAGTGACTAATAGCTGGCTAAGCTTTGAAGCTCCACTAAGATTATATCTTAGACTTATTCTGCACATATAATCCTTTAGACATAAACTGTTGAACAAGTCTGGGACTTGGATTGGATCCAGCGGAACCTAGATTCCTCTCTGAGGGGATGAGAAAGGAAGTGAGTCCTTTCTGAATCTCGTGATTCACAGGGAAGTTCTCCCTGGCAGTTTTTGTCTGACCTTGTCCTCTATGCATTGAATTATCAAATGTACCTTGCCATTGAATCTAGTTAAACCTCTGTCACATTTCTATCAAACTTTGTTAAATCACAGTTTTATATCAATAAACTTATTACTGTTTCTTACAAGTGAAGCGCATCACTCCATCCGTGACAATAGGTCCTGAAAGATAATTTTTTACAACATAAAAATATGAGAAATTAAGACGTAAGGTCACCCTATTTTCGTTGTGGATGCCACAATACATATTTGTTTACTGTAATGGATGAAATCAATGTGCCGTTGGCCCTTCTTACCTCACTGGCGAATTCTCTTTGAATACATCTCACAAAAAGCAGCATGATCCATTGATAGTCCCAAGCTGGAAAACACATTAGAAGATGCTGCACCTCCTTTCCCATGCTAGGTGTGCACCATGCCTCCACCCCACTAGAGACTGCAGAGGTGGCTTATGTATCTATGTAATGAATTGCTCATAGCAGAAATCATCAATGAAAGTCAATAAAAAAAAATCCATGGAAGTAAAAAGAATAGGTTTGTTTCACAGGGAAGTCAGCTTTCCACAGCAAGGTTACATTCATGACAGCTGGCCATTCTAACAAAGCCTTCAGCTTCTTCTTCGTGACCAATTGAATTTAGTGACAACAGACAGCATTTTGAAAACTATCTTTAATATAGTCTGTTATTTTCTGGTACTTCTTTACTAGTATTGATTGCAGAAGTGCGCTGATTACTTTGTGCATGTACACAAACATGCACACAAACATTCCCACCAGTAACAGCAGCATTATTTAGAGCTAGTCAGGTAATATGCCATAAACACCTTTCTGTATAATTTCTTTTAATAGTAAATTTTGCAACCTTTTTGTTTCTAAATATTGTGAGCAAACAAACAAAACTCCTAGCTGGTCTTTCTAAAATGCATTTATAAATTATTAGGTAGTAAACTAACACAGGAATAAAAATAATTTTGAGATATAGTTCTAAATAGTTATTTGTAAAGGTTGAATTCATAGATATTTATCCATGAGCTCTGATTTTCATGTTCAGGCATGACTAACCAAGCATTTCTTCTGGATTCTTCTAGCTGTGTTAGCAAGGGTGCTGAGGAATGAATTTTTGGATAACACTGTCTAATTGCTTCTAATGCGCATTTTCCAGCCACATTGGTTACAAGATTTTACAAAATTAATTAAAAATAAATACTTCCCCATCTATTTTTAGGGTTTTACCAAGGATCTGCAGTCTTTTTTTATGTAAGCAAAATATTTTTGTTGAAAAAAACAAATGGATAAGACAATAAAATGTTGACAAAATCAAAGTATTGCCAGTTGTACAGAGAACTTATCTTCTGTTGAGAATTCATTTTGATAGAAGATTTGTCATCAAGTTCTGCTCTTTTTCATGAGACAGAAACTAACATAATCTTTGGATGTTTTCTTTCATACTTTATATAGATTTGAAAATGTACAACAGGAAAAATTGTTTCCAAAGAGTTAACTATGTTTTATAATATTCATTGTACTGAGTAGAATTTTTCACTGACTTATCCCTCATTAAAGCTCCACTGTAAGGAAGTACAGTGCATTGTTAGTCCAGTGTATTTGACATCAACATCGATATAGAAACCTTTCACGAGTTAAGATGAAACCCAGAACGCTAATAATTCTTTTTCTTTTTTTTGTGAATAGTGATTTCCACTCAAAAATCTGTGATGGCAATATCAAAGGAAAAGTTTGAAGAGGCATTCATGAAAACTCATCCAATCAAATAATTGAAAGTCTTTATAAGATTTTTCTCAGTCTAATCTCTATTGAGTTCTTGACACTGTTTCTGCACATTGTTCATTTCAGCTAGGAGCTCTGTGACGTAGGAGAGACCTTCTATAGGAGCAAGGATGGCGGTACGGATCAGGATTCACCAGCTAGGTGGAAACCAGCTAGAGGAAACTGACAATGTTTGCCTGAATTAGTCTTGCCAATATATAGGGAAATATTTGGGTTCTGCAGTGATCACTAATTTATATCTTTATGAAATGAAAAAAAAAGTGGAAAAAACCCAAACACTTTCTATTTCTCTTGTTTATCCCTCCTATACTACTTGTACATCAACAGACCTCTAATTTAAGTTTTAACTTCTGTTGTAAAACTAGAGAAGGAATTTGAGGTATTTCCTAATTTACTAGCTGTCAGAATATTGGCATTTTCTGGAAAAACAGGAAGCAGCTGCCTTCATAGCTTCTTTCTCCCTCCATATGGACAATGGTACCTATTGTCTGCCAGGAAATGATGGGAATTTGAGCAGAGACAATACATCTGAAGAACTCTATTTAAGGGATGCATTCTCCTACCTGTAAGGCAGTGCCAAGATGGTGGTGATGGAAACATGGTGGATCATTTCCTGGTAACTCAGGCTGCTGCTCAAGTCATGATACAGAAACAGACCCTACAGGGTATTCCTTTAGCAAATGAGGACTGAAAGAAAAAAAGCCAGAGCCCACATGAGTGAGGTCAAAGTCCACTTGGCTTTCATCACGAGATTCCTGGAGACTGTATTGAAGAAAAAGGGCTATTGTACAAACTTTGTTAAGGAGCTGCTTCCTTCCAACCCCTCAAAAGCCTCCTTCTGTAGGACAAAGCCTGACTTTCCTCAACAAAAAGCAGGTGCAGAACCACCACCACTGTTTCCCTGTTACCTGTCATAACACACAGCCTTCCTCTCTTCTTTCTCCTCAAGAAAGCCTGACAACTCTCTTTTGAGCCAGAAGTTTAACCTAAGCAGTATTGTTTGCCCTGACTTAGCACAGTCATAATCTCTCTGTTCTGGTAGAAAGAGCTCCGCAGAGGTGACCTGTCTGATGGCATAGGATGACATGCTCAGTTTGGACCAGTTAAGACCTTAGGGAATTGCTGTTATTCCTTCTGTGTGAACAGGAAAGGCAACAAAGCAAATGTAAATGACCTTACCACACCTGCAAGCAATTTGAAATAAAACTTTAACTAGTTCATCTTATGTTTCCTACAATGCCTGTAAAGATAAAGTCTAAAATCTCTACAAAGACATTCAAGCATCTCATGCAAACTCTTGTTGTGCCCAACCTAAATGTTACAACCAATAATGCTCAGCCTACCAAGAGTGTCTTCAGTTCTTATAGGAAAGCAGTCTGGTTTACAGTGGAAAGATGGTAATCAGGATAGGCAGATATGAGAGTTATTTTTAGCAACCAGATTCCCTTGCAGAGTTTCACTGACTACAATAAGTACTTTTTACATGTACTGAGGATCTGCCTCTCTCTCTCTCTCTCTCTCTCTTTCTCTGAGCTGCATTCTGAAGGGAATTTTCTGCAAACTCTTCTCCTGATTAGTCCACAAAGGTAAGTTTGCTTTCAATACAAGTGTTTTGAAAATCATCGTGGGGCATGCATGAGTGATCTATTTTTCATCCAATTAGTAAAACCAAGATGTGTCTTAGACTTCCAGCTGTGCCTAGAAACTACCTCCCACTCATACTTGCGTTCATTATTAATTCAGCTGTACTTCCTCCATTAACTCCATCTTCTTTGCAGTTCCTTATAATTTGGTGTCATTCACAGCACACTGACTAAATGACAGGTATGGAAAAATCTGTTTTCTGTTAAAAATTCTTTCGGTATAAAGAATTGCAAAATCCATGGGAAATTGCTCTATGATAGTTTCTAGTCAGCCAAGCCAGGTGGCCCAGTCATTAGATTCTACCTTAGGTTTTGAGACTTGCATAACTTGTTCTCCAAACTTGCTTTTTTTCTTGAGTTTCCTTTTTATATTTGAAGGGCGACAAAAGAAATTCATGACAGTATTGACAGTATAGTCCGATGATCTCAACCATCTCTACCAGTGTGTGCATGTTGATGGGGAAATTTTGTATGAGATAAAATAAACAGATTTGCAGTCCCCATTTTCACAATCAGATACATTGCTGAGATTCTGGACTGTTCCAAAGGACCAACTGAAAAAATATTGCTGATTTTCCCTTAGTAAATTCTTCTGAGCAGAGCTGCAGATGCTGAGAAGTTCACAGTGTTTCTTTATATTTTCTGTAGTGTGTGTGTGTCTGAGCACTAAAGCCCATGTCAGCAACTGGAATTGATTTGGATATCTTATTCTGAACAAAATGAACTCACAGGTTGATAGTCAATAACATTCTTGAGGCTTCAACATACCACATTTATTTCCAATAGAATTTACATCTTGTGTTTTATTCAGTACAATCAACAGAGCAGAGTCAATATTAAAGGAAAGGACATAGGATTTAAAAATATATGTAAGACCTATATTTGTAGGGAAATGTAAATGTTGTAAATGTAAGAAAATTGGGATGTAAACAAGAAAAAAATGTAGGGCAGCTGACTTGACCTTAATTGCTGCAGCTGTGAGATCCTGAGAAGCAGCCAGTCACCGTGGTAGCTGCTAAGGAGGTGATAGAGGTGTATACAGCCTGGTGGGAGAGCAGCTAGAAGACCTCTCAGAGGAAGATCGCTCAAAGGAGGGGTTCAGAGTAAGAGAGGGCAGCCAAGAGAAGGCAGCCAAGAGAAGGTGAGAAAGTTAGGGCACTTCAAGGAGGCACTCAGAGTTAGACCAGCACCAGAACAGGGGCTGGGTCGTCGGCACGAACCCAGAGGGTGAGGAGAACAGGGACGGGGAAAAGAGGTCCGGCTATCTGTGGCATATGCTTAGGGGAGAACTTTTCTTTTATAATAGATTCTCTTCTCCTCCTTAAATTCTTTCCTAAAAACTAATAAAACAATCTTTTATACTTTATTTGGAAAAAAAAAAGTCATCATGTTTAACATTGCTTATCCACTACTTTGCAAAAAGTAACTTGAAGAAGATTCCATGATGTTCTGTTACACTTGCTTTGTTTGAAAATGTTTCCCCTAGCTTTATCTGTACTGCAAATGATGCTTTGTGAAATTAAAAATGATGTGCTTTTTTTTCCCAGGTTCTACAGAGTTTTTCTTTCCTCTTGCAATAAAAAACTGATTTGCATTAGCTTCATCTGGTTTGATTCCATAAAATACTGTTAACATGGTGAGAATCAGCCTGAAAACAAGAAAATATCAACAGAGAAGAAATTACAATTTATCAATTACCATTTTAATTGTGAAGCATTTTTCCTCTTCTCTTTGATAGTCCTGGGGTGATGATAATATTTTATAATAAAGAAACAGGTAAAAAGCAAGTACAATCATCTTCAGATACCATGGATATTCACACAAAGGAAATTTCTGCTGAAAGGAATATAGGCATTCTGGAACTGTGCAGTATGACAGGAACTATTTGTCCAATTCCTTGGGCTTCATGTAACAAAGCACACATTACTTTTCCACACACACACAAAAAAATCTTCTAAGTTTAATGGAATTTCAGATAATGGAATCAGAATAAGTTTTCAGGGCAATGAAGGTTTCAAAATAAATCTACTTCAGATCTAGCCATTGGCTGAAAGTCCTTTAGAACTGCATTTCACTCCCTTTATCCCAGTCACACTAGTTACTGCGGTTGGTAGTGTCCAGATTTAAGATTTGGCCTAGTTGCAAGAGTTACTGGTTTTATCCGAAGGCTTACACCATCAATTCAATATTAAGTGTAAGTGCAGAAAGCTGCAGAATTATTTTCAAATTGAATGTGTCTTACAAGAAAATAATTAGAAAAAAATCTGAACTTAAGAAAAAAGATAGGGAGATTTTAGATGTCTAAAGTCCACCAGTTTGCCAGAGCCACGTCAGTTGCCGTTTTCTCATTTGCACCTTGGTCCGTATTACACATTTTCCACATTGCGCTTCTTATATCTGGAATTATGATGTATTCTAGGTTTCCTTGTTTCAAGCAATGTGTGCCTTTTTTCAGGATTGAGCCTGCAGCCATCCAGACCCTCTCTGTGGCATGCACAGATAGCAACTTGAGTGCAATGGGTCCAGAGGTCAAGTGCTGTCTAAAGAGAGTGCTGAAAGCTAATGGAAACATCTTAGTGCCTTATGTGGAAGCAAAGATTTCAGGAATAGGCTGAGGTAGATGCCAGTCTGGTATTTTTCCTAGACATGACAGCTGGTGGAATTTTGAGAATTATCTTCATTTAACTTCTCTATGTAGACTTCACTTTAAGACACCCGTATCTGAAAGCAGGAGTAGAGTGCCAATCTACTCCAAGAAATATCTGTGTTGTGAGCTCTTTAAGCATCCTTAATCTTTAAAGTTCCAACCAAAACTAGCTTAAATTCTTAAGCACCGTCGATTTCAAATGCTGTGTAGTCAGAAGCAAGAGGAAGGTGAAAGAAAGGTTGCCACAAGAACTACTTCTCCTCCTGCAATTCTGCCAGATTTTAACAGGTCTAATTCAATGGAAAGAGAAGACAAACAGGGATCGCTTTAGGTTTTTTTCTAACGTACAGAAATCTTAAAGTCAAGTGAAAAAGTGAGTTGTATCATATATGGGAGTCTGCATACCTGTCAGCACCACCCAGTACTCTGAAACAGGGCACAGAATCTTTGCTTACTTTCTGCCAAGGGTCACGCACTACATGATTAGCAGCTTTCAATCGGAATGAAGGAACTAGAGAACTTTGGAGAGGACTTGGGGCTCACATAGCAATTCTGTTTTCTAAGCTCCACTGAGCTGAACAAAACTCAGTAAGATGCATCTTGTCTGTTCTTTGAAATACTAGTTTAACCATTGCAAACAGATTTCTGTGCTCTTGCTCATGACTTACACAGCATGAATAAATCCCCAATCGTTTGCTCAGTAAGAAAAAATGCAGATTCAGAGAAATTTGGCACACCATGACCACTAACTTAGAGTGACAGAGACACCACTTGGAGCTATAAAATAATTGCCAGAATTTTTGTCACTTCACAGCTTTCACAATTCAGAGGCTTTTTTTGTTCCTTTTTCAGAAGTCTCAGTCATTGCATTTCTCTCCACCATGAAACTGAATTATGTTTCTCTCCTCTGATTCAAGTGGTTTCTGACTCATTCCCTTATTGTTGTATGCTATACTATAATTGTTATTTCCATTATCTAGTATGTGAGTCATTTTCTTTGCAGCTATTTGTTACAAAGTATGAGTCTCACTTCTCTTAACATCTGCTTGAGTCCCTTCTGCACTGATGATGATCATATTTTTATCCAGTGAATACAATTTATTTTAAGCAGTTAGCTGCACTGTTGTTTACTATAAACTGTACACTTACATGCATCACCTGTACATCATGAGTCTTCCCTGCCATTTTATCCTGTGTAGTCCTGCTTTCCTCGGCCATTCTGTCATGACCATTTGGCAGAAACTTTCTACCTGTCTGATTCCTTGGCATCATCTAGAAAGGTCACCAAGAAAACAGTTATCTTTAAATTAACCCTCTCTCTTTTGTATATAATAAAAACAACAAAACAAAGAAACCCCAAAATGAAACAACAAATAACACCCAGCAAAAAAACTGAGTGAAATCTTTGCATCTATTAAATATATGAGGATTTTATTATTGACTTAATGTGAGAAATCATCTAAAGTCCAAACGCCTTCATCTAACCGTTAGCCGTGTCTAGCCTCTAGCTGCAGTTAGGCACAGAATAATTGTATTTCCTGAATGAATCCATCCCTTGTGAATCTTATACCATACTTTGCTATATTTGACATCAGAGCTGGCAGATATGATGAGTAAAGAAGCCAGCCTGTGGAAGAAAGCTAAGAAAAGGTCCATGTTCCATTACAATCCCATTTATCTGTTCAAAATAGTAAGGTGGAAATATTGCAGATGTTTCATCAAGGATTTGTCCATAAGGAAAAATTTTGCATTCACCAAAGGAAGTCTCAGTGTACTCATAAGGAACAGATATGCATACCGTCATCATAATCCATCATCATCCAGCAAAATAATTAAACTTCATATCTAGCTGAGCTTTTTTCTCTTGTTTATAGTCATTTTACCCAATTTCAGTTGATGTCTTTCTATATTTTTTTCCATCTGAACAGTACACTTCTTGTCTCTTTTTCATCACTGATAATTGATTCAGGTTCTCTCCTTCCAAATTAAAGGAAAACTGCCAGAACATAAATTTTCTCCTTCGCACTCCCTGAAGGCAGTACCTTCTTGTCCTGAAATGCTGGTTTCACCAAATATCTCCCATCAAGAGGAAAAAGGAATGCACTCACAATGTTCATATGCGAAGATAAGGAAAATAAATTTCTATCCCCCCAAAGGGAAAATTTTTAGTGCAAAAAATTCACTAAATGTTACCAGTTATTTTTCATATTTCAAGAAGCAGGAAAAGAGCAAAATAGACCTGGACTAGAAGCAGGTGTCTATAGATTTTACTCCTATATGGCTTGCAGTGGGAGCTAAACTTTTATCCCCTGCATTCTGTAATGAACAAGCCAGATACAACTATCACGAAGGGTATACAGTTTCATCTAAAGAATAACTTTAACTTATAATATAGAATGCCATAATTTTCTTTAGATTCCTCAGATATACAGTTTTGTCTAGAGTTTATATTCCTTCTAATACACATGTTTTTTAAGTATAAAAGTGTAATTGTTAAACTAGAATCATAAGTATTGTACTTTTAAATGCTGTAATTTCAGGACTATAATCCATACATTCATATCATAAGGATAATCTGTATATAATTTCTAGCTTTAGCTTTACAAACTTTTTTGGTGTGAAGCTTTTATATAAAAAGTAGTAACTGCATCCAGTGATTCTTTATACAGTATTATTTTCATGTGCTATAAAGATAATGTCTAGGAAACCCTGGATCTCTAGGACTCTTCCATGTCCAAACAGACCCGATATACTATTGGGTCCCTCAGTTCCACCTTTTCTTCCAATTCTTTCCAATTTTTCCTGTCTTTGGTTTCACTGCTTGAACAAAGTTGCATAGTGTAGCTATATATTGAGCTGTGTTACTTCAGTTAGATGAAAATGGAAGTACTTGTCATACCTAGGCAAAAGATCTACAAAGTGAATTAAAGATCACGCTTCCTCAGTGAAAGGGAATCTACAAGCATCTGCCAAAGTCTATGCTATAAAACATGAAACAAGTAGTTAGTAGAATTTTATAAATCTTTTGGTATATGAAAGGTGTTCTTCATGTCCTGAGAGAAAACCATGGTATACATATCTGACAGTGGCACTGTCTTATATTTTCCCACCTGTTTCTGGTTTATCTTTAAAAACAAATACAAACCCAAAAGACTTTTGTATCTGAATGCTAAATAGTTAATTTATATTACTATAGCTTTTACAAGAATACTGTGTCTGTCATGGTTTGGCCCCACCCTGCTAATTTTGGCAGCTAAAACCATACAGTTGAGCCTTCAAAATCCCTTCTTCCTCCCACCCCTTGCAGGGAAAGGAGAGAGGCAAATGAGAGGAAAAAGACTCGTGGGTTGGAAACTAAAACTACAGCTTTAATTTAATGATGATAATGATAATAATAACAATAAAGTAATAAAATATATACAAATATGTGAGATTGCGTCCCCACCCCTCCGTGACTATATGTCACCACAAATGCTGCAGAGCAGACATGAGGGAAATGGGTCCATGGTCCAACCCAAACCACTCTATGATTCTATGATCTTTAATTCTGCCAGTTATTTATTCATAACTACTGACATATTTTTCTTATCTAATGATTTATTGGGCACTCACACAGCAGGAAGCTTTGTATGTTTTATGACTTTCAAAGCTGTGTTGGAAAGAGTTTAACTTCTGGCAATACCTCTCATACCACCCCCTATATAGGCTTTTCCAAGAAAGAATTAAAAGGAAGGACAGAGACCAAGCACTTGGCAGGGTCTAGGAATTTGCTATTGAACTTTACAAAACAAAAATTTACAGACTTTGCTATCTGAGAACATGTAAAGTGGCAGAAAATAAAAAAAGTCATTCTGTTCTGAATAGAGTAAGAAACATTTCAAAGCAGTGGGTGGCATTTTTCAGAGATGGTGTTGAATACATTTCACTATATGTGTAAGAAAAGTTTCCTTCTGAGCCTTCTGCAAATGGCTGACTATTATTATTTCTACATCTCAACTTCAGATTTTTTAAAGAAGAGAAACACTGCATCAGATTATGAAACCAGTGCAGAAAGATCATCTTCACCTATTAATACAAGAAATTTGCCTTATTCATAGCCTCATAAGAAGCTTGGGAAAAGAACAACCCGTGTGATCGGGTTGTTCAAATGAAATCCCCTAACTGAGAAAAGGAAAACACACGATTTCAAACTAAATGAAACTTACCATTCTGTAAAGTTCAAGAGAAGTGATCCTGCTAACCTCAACGTGCTAAGCAATCATAAAAGGGGGAATACTAAGAACTTAAGTTGTTTCTCTTTTGAGGAGAGAATCATTTCCAATAAAGAGCATACAGACTTTCAGAGGCTGATACATTATTTTCCTCTTACCTTCTTCCATCAATAGAAAAGGAACACATTGAAAGAAGTGGGAGAAAAAAAGGGAAATAGGAGACAGTGTTTAATGTCTATATAATAATCAAGATTCTTCTATACTCATGCTAATACATGAAGATTATGCTAGTGAAAGCACACTCCAGCCAAAAAATATAATATCGAGTTATCAAACACCATAAAAACTTGGACATTATATTAATAATAGATGACAGATTGCAAATAAATCTCCTGAATAACTTCTAAAGACTACGGGGAAAATAATATTGGAGTTGTCGCATATGCTATACCACAAATAGGGATTATTTATGTGATAAATATTTAGACTTAACGAATGAGACAACAGAAATCTGTGTTAGACAAATAGAAGAGAAAGAACCATTCTGTCTCAAGGTGGTCCACAGGAGATCAAGATTCAGTTTACTGAATATTTACAGAACCAACTTTTCTCTTTGTTCCCCACAATAGAATGAAACAGAGAGTAATGACAATATTGAAGAAGTGTACTATGTTCAGGTGCCTGTGAAAGAAATACATAAAATGTTATAGTAAAGGAAATTATAAATTTATGCCAATATACTATGGGGACACGTCAATTTTCATCTATAAATGAACAATAATAGCAAAGTTTATTTTCAGCTGTGTGAGTTCTAGCCCATTCCCCATGAAGGTAAAGTACTTATTAAGAAATGAACTTTGATAGGAATTGCTCTGTGTGCAATTCATATGAGGCTGAGCTGCAAAGTACTTGAAAGAACAAGAAACAGGAAGTGCTTTCAGGGCATTATAGAAGCATTTATTAAAAAAAACCCTAGTCTGTAAAAGTAGGTAAAGCAAACCTTAGAATTATCATATTTAAAAAGAATTTCTGGGAACACCCAAAAGGTCTGCACAGAAGTAAAAAAAAGACCCTTTAGCATAAAAATCTCACATTCTAAATAGAGATTTAACCAAGAGTTGGCAATAGAGAGACCAAACCTCTATTTAAAATGAAACATTATTTGCCTCTCTCCCAGCATCACCATTATTGAAGTTAAGTCTTGAGGAGAGGATTTCTACAAGAGAAGTAAGTATACCTACAGATGCCTTGAACTTTTCAAATGAAACAGCTCTGAAAGTCCTTCAGAAGACCTCAGGTTCCTAGCAGTCCCCACAAATGCAATTCAGATTCCAGATGAGTTATTTCTAGGTTCCTGCTGGACTTCCATAGAACCACAAACATTGGAACAGGCTTTGACCCTGGTCATAGACTCAGGACAAACCTCATCGGGTTTCAACACCAATCAGAGTTCCAGATGCCCCTGAGGTTATTCAGTAAAAACAATCTGGCTCCGAAATGAGTATTCCAACTTTCTGCTTGAAAAGCAGCACGACTTGTCTACGCAAGTGAAACACATTTACAGATGAAAAAGTGCTTAACTTCCCCATGTCCCTCCCCATTCAAAAAAGGTTTGTTCAAATCAAAATTGAACATTTTTTTTTTTGTTTACATTGTTAAATGCTGTTGTGGTTCAGGCTGAACCAGATCTGTTAAACAGACCAATAAACATGTGAAAAACATTAACATGCTTGATTGATATGAGAGAAGAAACAGCATAACATTAATGTTTTCCCCAGAAACAATTTGAATGAAGAGGAAAGAGCAGAGACAGAAGTAGTTTGGGGGGAAGATCTGGATGACATTGAGTTTTTCCTGGGTCATTAACTTTCATTAGTAACATGTATTGCTTAAACCATTTTTCTTCCTTGTTCGCAAACACCATATGGTTCTATTGCTCCAAGTTTCTTCCTTTTTACTTCCCCTTCCCCCCCCAAGAGTTCATAGCTTACTAAAACTTAAAATGAATTTTTACTGTAATGCAACTTCTTATAAATTAGTGAAAGCCATCAAAGCTCTAATACGAGGAAAGTGAGTGCAAGCTGAGTGTTGGAGAAGTGGAATTATTCTACAGAGGCAAAACAAGCACAGGTGTTACTAGGGTTTTGTAAAACAAAAAATAGAAGGTTTTTCACTGTCAGGTTGCCTTTATCCTCATATTTCACAGCTTAAAGGACAGCTAAAAAAGGTTTTGAGAGGCCCAAACAATGAATAATTAAATTATGGAAGTAAGAAAGCAGAAAGAAAAAGCTAGCTGGGGTTGCATCAGTAAGAAAGCTGTCCTCTTGTTTTACCCCAGTAGTTTACTTGGGCTACTTATTTCATGCAAGCTAATGAAATTGGATTTCTCATTTATTCTCTCTTTCCTTGCTAAAATAGATAGATGGATAGATAGATAGATAGATAGATAGATAGATAGATAGATAGACAGACAATATTATATTATCCATCAGGCAAAAAACCAGCAAAAATATTTATTATATCTGCCTTTGGAAAACTTTGCAAAGGGAGGAATCTGTAGGAACATTAAGATAATGTTCTTTCTCTTCCAATCAGCAGCAATATATTACAAACTTACAGTAGAGAGCATTTCATTGCAGACATGCTTTTGATATTAAAGTCATGTTTTATTTACTTTTGTTTGTTTTGCTCTTGTATGAGGCGTGTTTGGAGCATTTCTGCCCAATGTAAAAAATATAGACCGATTTTCCTCAATGATTGTGCTGAATACTGACAAGTCCAGCTCTGGAAAAATGTACATGACTCCTTTTGGAGAGGAAAGTTTTTCTGGTTCTCAGTGCCCAGGGGTATCAGATTTACTCTGCAGAGGCTCAAAAGGCAAAATATCTTTTCTTTGTGATAACCACATATTAAATGAATTGTTTATAACTGAAGGGCTGATAAAATTCTGGGTAATGTGGTGCTGCTTGGGAAACGCCCACCTAATGCAGATTTTGGGGAAGACTCCTCAGGAAAAGAGGGGACTGTACCTCTATATTTTGCACTTCACCATGATTTTCTATTATTATTGCTAATTGAAAACAAACTAAATACAAGGAACCTGAGTAAGGATGTTCAGGCAACTAGAACTTCTTGTAAGGGAAGAAGGAAGACAGACTTTAACTGTTTATGAGTGCCCTCATTACTTTAGATCTCAAACAGGGAGGAAAGGTGTCCCCTACAATCAGCATCTGTATTATATTCTGACTTCAGAAGTCTTGCTGGTTACTAGCAGTGTCTGCTTGCACTGATTCTTGTTTAACATGAAGATATGATTAGAATATTACTAAAAATAGACACTATTCTCTAATTTAAAAATCCTTAAAAGGTTCCCTGAGTTGTAATCAAACTTTCGATAAATTCATATCAAGAATGGAAAATTTCAGACCCAAAACATTTGTATTTCAGGAAGTTAGAAGTAACCAAAATCAGAATATCTTGAATAACAGACTGTGTTCTGAAATCTCAAATGCATAAAACCCGAGCAGTATTTTCCCATTAATCAAACTACACCTAATTGAGATTTTCTCCAAGTCATCCTCAAATGTCCATGTTGCTGCTATGGCTTTCTTTTAGCACAGATCCCACAGACCCCAATTATTAAATGCAATCACCACTGTCATCCTGACTATAACATGATCATTGTGCATGTACCTTAGGTCTGCAGAACCATGATTAAGAGAATAAATAGCACAAATCCCATTAAAAGTCTGAAATATTCACAAATTAATTGAGAATCCTTTGTTTATGCTCTAACTTCTTTCACTTCCAAACCTGTATACTTAGTCACTGAAGACTGGAATCTTGTTCTGAAATCACGTCCAAGTAACTTAACTCTTGCATCCTGCTGAGTTCACTGTGCCTGCCTGTATGAATAAAGTTATTCAAGTGTGCTCATTCCTAAATGTCTTTTTATAGAAGTAGGTATTTTTATGTCTGAACATAAAGATCTTTATCTTATGTGGTTTTTTTTAGTTTCTTATTTTTTTTCTGGGCTGATGGTGTTTTTGGGTAACCATGAGTCCTTTTCAGTCTTTTCCAAAGAGTTCCTGAATTAGTATCATCAGGGAACATCTCATGTACAACCACTGCATACAAAAATGAATTAATTTTCATTGTATGTGCTAGAGTTCTTGAGAAAAATCAAACTAGCTGCAGCTGCTGACAACTCCTGAATATTCATGTTGTTCAGTGGGTGGTTTAGAGCCTTGCAAAAGCAAACAATGAATCTGTCACAAACAAAATTAAATAAATAAAAGCTAATTCCTACACATATTTCTCTGCTGTGCTTCTTTGAGTTCAGATAAAAGAGAATAGTAATGTCCTTTTTTTAAATCAAAACCATGAGACATAATGAAATACTGTTTGTGCCTTGAAATTTTTATGTGACAGAGTTATATATAAATTATATACATATCTTGCTTTTCTTTGATATTGATAGGCAATGAAACATATTTTGTACAGAGCTCTGGCAGTCTAAAAGAACAGTAACAACTGCAGTGAGATTTTGGCTCTGCAGGAAGCACTCTATCTGGAAACACTGTAAAGTTTAGGAAGCTCCTTGGAGCTGGATCTATTTGTCCTGTGTTTGTACAGCATTGCAGAACCCTAGTTCGTGACCGCTGTGAGGCACTACCATACATGCTTACAAATCACACTAGCAGTTAAATGAAAGACTACAGGGTACCTACATTTCTGGCTCAGCATCTATATGATGTGACAACAAGTTACAAATCATACTCTCTTCAGCACCCTGCAATATTTTTACAGGGACAAAATTGGAAAGAAGCTGTATCTCAGGAAGAAAAAGACCTTATATTCTGGCTTGCCCTGTCTGAAACAGTTAGCTCTGTACCCATTTGTCCTGAATACTTTACTAAGAAGAACATTTTTACTCATAACTGGTGTTGCTTTTGCAGTTTTCTCAGCCTATCTATCTAATTCAAAACAACTACCTTTTCTTCATGAGTTACTTAGTTCTTGCTCAACTCACTGAACTATGTTCTTTTCCAGGATTTGAAAAACAGATTATCTAACACAGCTACTTCACAAGAACTATCAGTTTCCACCCAACTGATCAAACATAAATATCCACAGGAAGATGCCTTTCTTTTCTCTGTGTAGAACCCTTTATTTACATCTGAGTTCCTTCATCAAAAGAGCCTATTATGGCCATTGGCTCCACAGGCACAGGAACAGACTTTTCATCTAAAGCCCAGGTGTCATAGGGACTGTTTGCGGTCCCTATGGAGCTGTGATATCCCTTATGCGTGGGTATCTAACAGCAGCATAGCTGCATGACAGCATCTGTGGACATGAAAATTTGTCAGCTGTAGGTGCCTCTTGGGGGATGCTGAGTTTATGTGGTATTCCTGTAACACTTGACTGGACAGGAAGCACAAATGTCAATGGCAACACAGAGTCCAGAGCTTGAATATCTTATTTGTTGGTGTCTTCTGCACAGGTCAAATACTCACTTGTGACTTAGAGATCCACCTGGTGCCCAGGCAGCGTTTGGGAAGTAGCCGGACTAAATCACCATTAAAAATGAGGTCATCTAAAACAGCACTGCACACCTGTATATGCACAACAGGACAGAGAATCCATGTGTTAATGAGATGACACAGGAATTTCCTTTCTCTGTGGTAACTTGTTTGCATTTTCTTAGGGTACAGTTAATTAATAAAATAACCCATATTAAAAACAGCCTTAAGCTAAAGGTCTTGTTGAGTAGTTTGGACCATCTGTGGAATGACCATGAAGTCATCAGGAATACGGAATAAACGAATCCTTAGCATGCAAAATCCCTGCATGAAGAACTACAATATCAGTGAAGCAAATGTCAGGAAGAATCTTTACTTTAATTTGCCTTTTTCTTTAAATAAAACTCTCTCTTTTTCTTTCACTTAATCCTTATAGTTAAATTTACCTGCAAATATTTGCAGAGTTTTTCATGAATTCTTTATTAAGTCTAGTTCATCATGTTTGTTTCCAAACTGCCCATGTTTATTTTTATCTGAATTATTTAGTAGAAAAGCTGGCACTGTAAAACTCAAGCATTCATTACAACAGTATTTGCTTGGATAGTTTGAAGTTCTTATTCATGAGACAGTAAATTAAAGAAAGGAAAGTAACTATTTGAAAGAAGACAAGAAACCTTAGAAGAAAAACAAAGCAAAAATAAAAAGAAACCTAACAAAACACACCAACCAGGCTGGCCTTTTAAGATCCAACTCTTATTTTTTCTCTATGCAAAATAACAACGGGGCTCCTGAGGTGAAACTGGGAATTGCTATAGTTAAATGTGAAAATTCACTTGATTCTAGTGGAAAGAAAGATTATCTCAGTAGATAGCAAATGCGATATTGGGTTCTGTGGAGCGAACATTGAATGCTTGGATTATCATAGAACCGTTGAATTGTTTGGGTTGGAAGAGACCTTAATGATCATCTAGTTCCAACCCCCACCCCCTGCCATGGGCAGGGACACCTCCCACTAAACCAAGCTGCTCAAGGCCCCATCCAACCTAGCCCTGAACGCTTCCAGGGAGAGGGCATCCACAATTTCCCTGGGCAACCTGTGCCAGTGCCTCACCACCCTCATCGTGAAGAATTTCTTCTTAATGTCTAAACTGAATCTTCCCTCTTCCAATTTAAAGCCATTAACCCTCATCCCACCACTACATGTCCTTGTAAAGAACCCCTTCCCAGTTTTCTTGTTCCCCCCCCCCATATACTGGAAGCCTGCTATAAGGTCTCCCTGGATCCTTCTCTTCTTCAGGCTGAAGAACCCCAACTCTGTCAGCCTGTCCTCATAGTAGAGGTCCTCCAGTCCTTTGATCATCTTTGTGGTCCTCCTCTCAACCCATTCCAAAAGTTCCATATCCTTCTTATGTTGAGGATTTCTACCTTCCTTTTTTCATTATTTCCCCTATCATATCTGTGTTCTTCCTGGGAAAAAAAGCCCTACAGCAACTTCGCAAAATCAATTTGTAATATTTGTGGTTCCTGTGCGCAATTAAGCACCTCAGCCAGATCACAAGTTCTGTACAGCACAGATGTTACTGGAGCTCCATGCTGAATAAACTGGTAATATGGACTGTGAACCACTGGCTGATTCCCATTTTTAATACAGCAAAAAGCACAGCTGAAAAAAACCCAGAATTCTCTCCTTCTTTCTCTGTTGGAATAAAGCAAATAACCAATTTTCCCATGTACCCCTACCTCATTTAAAAACTGAAGTAGTTTCTACGGTGTGAATCTCTCATATAGACAAGCTGAGATGAATCAAGAAGCAAATAAAGTCTAGCACTCTCGTTAAATGCAGTTGTATTTGGTGCTGATACCCATTGTGTACATACAGAATTGTAGAATGGTTAAGGCTGGAGAAGACCTCTAAGATCATCAAATCCAACTGTCAGTCTAACACCTCCATGCCTACTAAATCACGTCGCAAAGTGCTACATGTACATGTTTTTTGAACACCTCCAGGGATGGTGAATCTACCACTTCCCTGGGCAGCCTGTTCCAATGCTTCAACACTTTCAATAAAGAATTTTTTCCTAATATCCAATCTAAATGTCACCTGGCACAACTTGAGGCCTTTTCCTCTAATTCTATCACTTGTTACTTAGGAGAAGAGATCAATACCCACCTCGCTACAACCTCCTTTCAAATAATTGTAGAAACCAATAAAGTCACTCCCAGTCCCATATTTCCTTTTTATCAGAAAAGGAATTTTGCCTTCCAGTCTATACATATATCTGTTACAACCTTAAAGGTGATGAATTTGATTTGAACAAGCCAACTAGGACAAAAATATCGTTGTTATAAACTTTAGTGATTTGAGTTTGTTATTCATAATGTTACACTGTCAGTAAAGCAAAAAAAAAAATATTTTCTAACTAACAGTAGATGAGGTTTTATCTGTAAAACATTAGAAAAAAAACCCCACACAAGTCTATATATCAACAAAGGAATGTGCCTGATGCCTTAAGTGAATGGTTATTGGGCACCTATTTTGTATTTGTTCCCCACAGTCTCTTCTATATGACTATGTGCACTGTTTTGACTGGGATGGAGTAAATTTCCTTCATAGCAGCTCACATGGTCTGTGTTTGGATTTGATAACACATGTTCATAACACTGAACCGTTCTTTCACAGTATGAAGGTCTTTTCTGTTTCTCAGGTTGCCCAAGAATTTTACAGGGACACAGCTGGGACAGATGACCCTAACTGACAAACACCAATACAAGAAAGCACAGATCCTGAGCTACTGGATCAAGTTCTGAATTCAAGTTGCATTCAGAGAGGTGATGAGGAAGTACAAAAGGGAATTCAAAAGGGGTCATTACTCAAAGCATCCTATGCAGACACACACCAGTGCTAAAACTGGAAAAAAACACCAGGTCTTTCTACTAGTTCATTATGCACTGCTGAAAACCCATTAAGGCAAGAAAACAATCCGCTAGGTTTAAATGCACAGTGGTCACACTTCCTCTTCCACAATTTGGCCAAATCTGTACAAAAAGTGAGCTTCCACAGTGGCTCCATACCACCCTACAATTTTAACTTGTCAAAAAAAGTAAAGTCCAGCAGCACAAAGCAGCTATATTACAGGAGGAATCCACCCAAAAGCTGTCAGATATAAAGTGCTCCAATATTCATGAAAATGATGCATGTATGCAAAATTCCGAAACTGATCTGAATTCTGAATACAGTCCTTTGTACTGGAATTTCAGCTATTATGAAGGTTTTAGCTTTTCAGTGTACATGAATGCTCAGTGTTTCAGTCAGTTATTTCTTTCACTTCTAATTATAAACCGTGTTGTGTCAGTCAATTTTCAACATGTTGTTCATGAGTTCCACTCAGGATTTACTTTTGACATTGTCATAGGCTTCCCTTTTACACCTGAGATAAGACTACTGTCGCTAACACACCCACATTTTGAAAATGAAACATAGGAAACCCTCTTTATGTTTACAGGTGGTGACCCTGGGATGTGCAGAAAGCTGCTTAGTTTTAAAGTGCACATTTTTTGAATGTCCTTCATAGCTATTGCCACCTGCTAATACCTTCACTTGCTTGCTTTGAGATGAGAGTGATTTTGAAGAATTATTGCTTGAACACTACGAGGTCAGCATCCTGGAGCATGATAAACCAATTCTCCATAACATTATTTGATTTCTTAAATTATTTTATTATTATTAATAAGACTCCCAAAAGTTTCCTATAGTGAATATGTCAGAAATTCTTCTGATAAGCAGCACCATAGAAGAGGGCTTTGCATAGTCTGGGTTTGGCATGATGTAGACTTCTATAGCTGGGCAAAAAGTCTTCTGCTTATTTAAAATTATATTTTTCCCTAGTCTTTAGAAACTTACAAAACATATACCCAGAACAAAATTGAGCTTATATTTATCTTAAAGCATGCTCTCTTCATAATATTTTTATTAAGTTTTGCATCTGAGTGCAATTTCAGACTCTGCAGAGGTCACATACAGTGGAGGAAGGTAGCAACCCTGTTTTGGATATACCATAAAAGAAAATGTTGAAAGTTAAGATTTAGTGCAAGCTTTTATTTCTTTTAATTTCAGTCTCCCTTTAATTCCTTGATTTGTATGTCTTTCCATAAGGATTGGAGGAAGGAGATCTGAGCATCACTGCTAGCATCTTCTACACATCTACAGCTCTTAGGCAATAGAAACTATCTTGTGATGTCTGGGAATTTATACCTCTTATAACATTCCAATGTAGATGCCAGCGAATTCTGCAATTAGTAGCTAGATATACGACTAATGTAGCAAGAATGTGAAGAAGGAAGTGAGGTACCTGCTGATAGGAAACTAGTGATATGGAGAGGATTGAAAATCTAGGAGGAAACCTTTAATTCAATTAATATTCTTGAGAGAAATGTACTCCTTTTATCATACACAAGGTATTTTTACAGCTCTGTAAAGCATACTTGTCTCTATCATGCCTTGTAGTCTTTGTAGATTTACATTGGGCAGGGACAACAGAGTTAAACTAACAAACATCGATACTTTTATGACTAGAATGAGTCTCACAAGAGAGAAGAAACAATTCATTCTCTCTCTTATTCCCAGCCTGTTCCTCACTCCTACCCTGAACCCCGCTTCAGTAGCATTTATCAAGTAAACTAGAAACAGAATACCACTTGATTTATCATGTTTAGTTGTTCTATTTCTTATTTAACAGGAACCAATGTTCACAAAACAGGTTGCCATGGAATTGTATCAAGAGAGTTGCTTTTGAATATTAACTTTCCTTGGCAGATGTTAGAGCAACACCTGTGTATTATGCATGCTATCTTTGATACAATTCATACTAGAGTGAAATAGCCATTCATTTTCATGCTAGTTGACACTTACCTATTGTAGCAGCGTACCCAAAGTGCCAGCTACCAAAGCGTCTAGATGCAGTAGTCTTCTATGTGTAACAAATATGGTATCTTCTTACTATAATTCCCTATAAATAAGAATAAATCTTCTTATAATCAGTTCCCATAAACGTGATATGTGACAGTACAGAGATTTACAGCTAAGTAAAACCCACCCACAATGGAAATGCTGAGAGTGTGATAAAGTAGTTGGAAGTTCTTACAGTATGTCTTGAGTCCAAATAGCTTCTCTACAAACACCTAAGAAAAGTCTGAAGTCTTTGAGGGATATTTTTAAATAAATCTCATTCAATAAAGTCTGAGGGTTTTTTTTTATGGATTGGAAGGAATCTGATGAAAAGGCATCTAATACGCTAGTTCTCTGAAATAAAATATCGCATAGGTTATGTAAGAACAGATTCTTATACTTAGTACAAAAATAGTATTTCCAAATAGCCAAAAGGGGAATACTGACACTACATTGAGAATCTGTACTTGGGAAGTTATAACATGGAATGAAGAGCTCTGTCAGTTTTCTAATGCCTCATAACTCATAATGCTTTATCAGATGTTATGTCTACGATTAATGAACACTTGTTATTATAATTATATTAAAAATCAAGCCTTTGCCCTTTTTCCTTCCAAAATTAATTCAGTCTTAATTAAAATATTGTGGGATGGATTTATGTCAGTATCAGTGTTCTCAGAGAAAAAGTAATGTTGTTATTAGATCAAGATGTACTACAAAACACATGTCAAAATAGAATTAACTCCTCAAAGAATTGTAGAGGCATAGGACAATTTAAATTCTACTATTGAAGCAAGATGTAACTCAGTCATTGAAACAATATCTAAATATTATTACTACCCTCTCAAGAGTTAAGTGCCAACTGTGGAAGGTCCTCATCTTCCAGCAGCGTCTGGCTGCTTGGCAAGTGTGAGAGTGGATCTTGGGACTATCACACGGTTAAACTGCTGATGGCTGTGCTGCCTCGTTGACATGGATGTAATTTTCATTTGATTTACTTATGTTTGTGCAATTGCATTTGTCTATGAGAAGATTTCTAGATACGATTAAAATGATGATGTTAAATATTCTCATCTCATATCATCATTACACTTCTCTGTTGTTAATTCTGCACATTTTTTGTCTTTGTCTCACTACCAATCAACACTGAATGCCAGCATTTCTTGCTCTGCCTCTTCTATTCGTGCATGACAACTCCTCTTTTATCTTCTTTAAGCCTTTCTCAGTGCATATCTCTCCAATCTCTTTCCTGCAGTTCAGCTTTGGTAAGTAAATGTGAAAAGTTTGTCAGAAAAGGAAATCTAAATATGTTTGCTTTTGTTTTTCTTTATTCTTTCATAATATATATCCTGAGCAGATCCTCTTGTGATCTCAGGTCAGTCTGGGGCCTATTGAATTTAAACATGAATATCTGAGTATATTTAAATATTTCTTTTTAAAATATTTCCTTGGAACTAGGCATGAGTTTTCCACTAAAGACTGCAAGAAATTTTCATACATGGCATAACTTTAAATATGCTAAGATGAAAGCATCCATTCTCCCACCCACTCCGATATTCTCTTTCTGGCACATGTTACTGTAAAGATTTGCTGTACCTATTTACTACACGAATTCCAGGACAGCCTTAAGGTACCTTCAAGGGTTGTGTCACTTACATAGTAGTGTTTTTATAAAAACTCAGAGATAAAACCTCAAAGAGATTGACACAACATTGACTTACTTCATCACTACCAAAGTCCAAAGTTTATATCATGCTTGGTTTCCTAAGGGCACAAAGTTTCCCAGGTGCCTACATTTTTTATTTGATTTGATTTTAAGATCAAATACCTCTGTCTGTAAGGAAGGGGTAAAATAATTCAGGCTTGTTCAGGACAGAGTTTAAAAGCATAAACTTAATTTGCTCCTAACAAATGTCGGTATCGTTGCCTTTAGCTCTTTATATCTGTATTGCAAAGACACGTTACCTCTGTGACTAGCACTTCTTTTCCACAGGGGTACACAAGAGCAGCCAGAAAATGAAGAGAATTCTACTGCTCCCAGGCTTCCAGGACAAAGGGACAACTCAGGATAGTCAGCCTCCAGTTTTGATATCAGACAAAAGAGAGTGTTCTCTGTACACTGTGATGTGAAAAATCAAACCTTAAGACAAGGAATGACATAAAAGGAGAGAAAACAGGAAGATAAAATCCCCAATTAACATAATCCATTTTGTGGGTAGAAGCACCTAGTCTGGTTTCTCTTTTCCAATATATTCTGTGTAAAATGAAACTGAGTGTCATCCCTCTTCTTTGTCTCAGAATCTGTTATGTTAAATAGATGATTCCTCAGTGTCATTTACAATGTAAAGCTGAGATTTTCAATACTGCCTAAAGGATTAGTTAATAGAAATTGAACATGTAATTCCCCTTTGAAAATTCTATCCTTACACTTTGCCCTCTAAGAGTTTACAAATCCCAAGGAGTTAATGTTTAAGATTCAGAATCACTTCATTATGAAAGCTATGCTAACTAATTATAAAACCCTGCTGATTTTTGAGCAAAATTTGAAACTCTTTTGTCCCACATGAAGGAATTTTTTTCCCCAAATTTTAGCCATTCAGTGGCATCTTTATTTCTACAAGGAGCTGTGGGTTTTGTGTATTTGAAAACACAGCTTTCACCAGCTTAGAAGACAGGTCAGCATACTGGAAGTGTAATAATGAATCACTTCATTGGAGTAGTCTATTGCTGCTGACAATATTTACACTAACAATATTTTGACTTTTTTTTGGATCAGTCTGAAAATGGTTTAACATAAGTAGCTTGTCTCAGGAGATTTTTTTTTATAAGCAGGAAGCAATATACAGGTGCAATAAACCTACTAGTAAACAAATTTGTAGTGCATGCATTTCGGAACATACATTTTACTGAAGTATTAAAGAAATGTTGCCTTAAATGTTAGATTTAGAATGAGGTCTGCAATCTATTCACTACTATCATTCTTATTCTCAATTGACTTGCTTACATACAATAAAAATGTACATGTAAAAGGAAGTAAAACTAAGAAACTCCAAGAAGTGGTATTTGACTCTTTGGTATCATAGAACATTTTAAATTTTGTATCCTTGAAGAAAAGGAATATATATATAAGAATGGGCAAGATCACATGTAATTGTTTATTCCAGCTCCAAACACTTGCACTCAAGAGCCATTTCAGGAAAGGGTGTAAATGGTACCTTAAGGACTAATGAGAGGTGAGAAGCATGAAGTTTGATGTTTGCAATATTTTTGTTTAGTTTATTGTGGAAATTGCACAGTCATATGACCTGGGCAGCTGCACACTGCTAAATCCTTTCTACTTACAAGATCCTTGTCAGACAATTTAAAGTAGCCCACTGACAGCTGTCAATAGATTTTGTATTACTCGCAGCTGATTTTCCAGCTTCAAATAACTTGGGACGTCTGATCTGCAGAAGCACTGAAAATTTGCAGCTTAAGTTAAAAGATAATGAGACTGTTCTCTAGAGAAATTTAGGACTAGTAGTCAGGAATGTATTTGGGAAAGTAGTATTTTCAATGTGATACCCAGAAGGACTGATCTCTTCTGACATTTGCGTGACTGAAATCTTCTATTAAGAAGAATTGGTATCATAGGGAAGACACATTTGTTGCTATCCCTGATCGTAGTGATGTGAGTTGTTGGAACACCCAGGAGAGTACAGGATTTATGCACCATACAGCAAAAAGAGGCAAGATATATGCATTTTATGAGGATACAAAACAGAATGGTTGTTCTTTCAGTGAACACCACATATTTTTTGAAAGGAATGACAAGAAAGTCTTCTGGAAAACATTTTGCAGCTGATATCATTATAGCTATGTACTAAGGAATACCCAGAAAAAAACAGGAACCAATTAGGTTTATGTGGATAACATTAATTCAGGTATTTTCTTGCAGTTGACTATTTTAAGATCCATTATAGTAATATAAATATTCCATATGATAGTGTATTTCATTTAAATATTTACTTTTCCCCCTGAAAATCTGATAGAGGCAAAGATTTTTTAAAAAGCCTGAGGTATTGGCAGATTATGGATCACTTCTAAGAACCGAATTTCCTCACACTGATGTTTTCATATTTTTATAATTCCAAATAACCTGAAGGTCCTCCAGAGATGCAAAAGCAGCCTCCCCAACCAGAGTCATGACAGCAACACACATCTTTAAAGGCTATTTTTTACTCTGAGCTTAACATATAGGTTAGCCCTTAAGCTTTAAACTGTAATTGCAAAATTATTTCAGGCTTCTGGTTTTATTATGGATTTCTTAAAGGAATATTGTAGTAATAAACTGAACACAGTCAGCTGTGAAATTTCAGACAAAACAAATCATATTTTGGCTTTAGGGGCATAGTGAACAACTGTGATAACACACCATACACCGTGTATGTGTTGGGGGGGGAAGCCAGAAAGCATGACTTAGAAACTAATGCAAGGCCATTAAAGATCTTTAAATAAACTTAAACTTTTTCTTCATTCAGAGTCTTGTTATTTTCCTACATGGAGGTAAGCCAACACACCATGAACATTACATTTGATTTATCAGCTGACTAAACAAAGCTTGCATCTAAATTAATGAGGGAATCAGCCAGCAAGCCTATTTCTCTGGTTCTGAGCATTGATAACGTGCAGTGAGACAGTTGACAGAAATGTTTTCACCACTCCAGGTGCTGTCAGGAGTAAATAACTTAGAAGTATACACATTTTTTAAAGAAAAACCCAGAGAAATAAAAAGTTTTTATCAGTCCTAGATGAATTAAACTGACCTTTCAGTACACGTGCATGTAGAGATGTGTAGCCATGTGGTTTATTTGCAGAAGTATACAAGCATAAACAAAATCCCTTCAAAGGATCCAAATGGCTAGCTTTTGCCTAGCTTGAAACAGCATGGTCTTACAATAAAAGTGCAAAATCTTTA
This sequence comes from Cuculus canorus, assembly GCF_017976375.1. Classification (NCBI taxonomy): domain Eukaryota; kingdom Metazoa; phylum Chordata; class Aves; order Cuculiformes; family Cuculidae; genus Cuculus; species Cuculus canorus. The sequence goes on along the minus strand of NC_071404.1, from coordinate 27,405,077 downwards.
CATATGGCATATTTTGAGGATCTTCTGGGTAAAAGTGCTACTTGGAAGACTCTCTTCTGTCAAGCATTTTATACATGCAATAGTACTCGTGATTTCTTACAATCCAAAAATACACAAAGGATACAACTGAAGGGTAGCAAGACTGTAAGACCCATTACACAGAATGGGTCAATGGCCACTTTGGGAAACAGAATTTCAGTTTCTTGCCTCCCTTATCACTCTTTGTTTGCCTCTTATATTCTCTCTGTGCTGCCGCAGGAAAGCCTGCTACTTTTTATAATAAATGTAGCAGAGGACAGGAATGTTCAGTTTCTGAGAAGCTCCAAGCACAACCTGCGTTTGTAACATATGGGTTCCATTTTCTATTTGTAGACCATTACAAAGGATGGCAATACCAAGTACTTCAGACCTGCTGCAGTGTAAACATCTTAGAGGTAGGAGGCTCATTAACCTGATAAAACAATGAAGACAGAAATCATCGGAAGAAAGGAACAATAGGAAACATACATAAAAATGTCTGCTGCAGCAAGACATGAGTTAGAGAGGGTGTTTTGGAAGGACAGATGGTGCTGTTACTGACTATGTCCTCCTTGAGAGCTTCTCCAGCACACCTATGCACAAACTTGGTGTGACTTTTATTAAAGCAGTCACCTAACTTTCAGAAGGTTTGGAATCAACTTTCTGGAAAGCCTCCATCCAGCTCCACTGAACAATACTTTAGGGGTTTGCCTACCAAAGCTTAGGGTTAAGTATCATTGGCTGTCCATTCCTTAGGAAACAGCTATCCTCTTCAACACATCACTCACCCTAGTTCAAGCAAAAATGTGTGAGCACATTTTACGTCTTTCGCTATTGAACATGGCCCATACAACATGCAATAAGGAAAGAAAAAAACCAAACTGAACCTCATTTTGACCATATAGAAATCAAATAAATCATCTATCCAAGATTTAAAAGTAAGCAAGCAAACATGGTCCAAGTACTGATGTCTCATATAGGAGGAGGTGAGGATGCTGTTTACTCCCATTCTAAAAGATACCAAAGCAGCATACTGACAAATCCCATGGACTATGAGGACAACTCATAAGTGAGCTGTAGTATTTTATCCAGATCCAAACCTTCTCTTAGGGTACACGTGGAAGAAATAAGATGATCCTCATTTATTACTTGTTGCGTACTTATACAGAGAACTTCTTCATACTCCCATAATTATAAATTAATTAAACAAGCATGAAAAAGACAAAAAATAATCAAGAAGTATTCACTGGCAATAACTCTCAGATGTTTCTAAGTGCCAAATGTTAGGCAATTTCTTTCCAGATGACATTTAAAACTAATGAGTATCAAAATGTCATGCTGTCCCCAGAAATGTAAGGTGTCCTCATTTAGCCAGTCAGAAAATTGCTATATCAGTTTGGTTGACCAGTTTCTCTGGAGAATGAAGGAATTGTCCACAAAGCAGAAATAGCAAACTTCCAATGGGTAGATTTCATGCCTCTTTGATTTATCACCATGATTCTCATTCTTTTGCCTAGAATTTCTTCCTCACTAGCAAATAAAGATTTTAAGTGAATACTTCAATAAATCATAGTTTTTAATAAATGTAATATTAACAAAATAAAGGTGATACTGTCCTAATCAACATTATAAATAGGAGTGAAATTTGTTATAAAAATTATTTGTTATAATTTGTTCCATTTTAATGTAATTTCAACTTGGAAGTACCAAAGGAGAAGTTTTTGCTCAGCTTTGTCATACCATTAATTCAAAAGCTGCTGATAATTTGCATTTTGCTTACCTATTGTTTTCTATTTTTTCAGTGAATTTTGAGAATCAAATAAAACTTAGAATTTTTTTTTATGTTATCCTCTGTAGATCCAAATGTGAAAACTAGCTGTTATAGTATATAAGTACCTTTACAAAACACTTTTCACACTCCACCGGATCAATTCTAGAAAGAACTTACTTCCCACAGGGATAAAGGTTTAGCATTGGTAAACAGAATTTACTATTGGTCTCCTCCATCTTCCAATAATCCTTAATGACAGCTTTAGGATGGAAAAGAGCAGATATAGAAACAGGGTGAATATTATGACCCTGTTTTAAGAAGCCTCATGTCCAGAAACTACATTTTCTTTCCTAAAGACTTCTGCACATCTGAATTAATTCTTTTCAATGACTGCATTCTTTTCCATTTCTAGAGAGAATCATAGAATCACCAGGTTGGAAAGGACCCACCTGATCATCAAGTCCAACCATTCCTAACACTCCCTAAACCATGTCCCTAAGCACTTCACCCACCTGTTCCTTAAACACCTCCAGGGAAGGTGACTCAACCCCCTCCCTGGGCAGCCTGTTCCAGTGCCCGATGACTCCATGAATTTTTTTTTTTCTGATATCCAGCCTGAACCTCCCCTGGTGGAGCTTGAGGCTATTCCCTCTTGTCCTGTCCTCAGTCACTTGGGAGAAGAGCCCAGCTCCCTCCTCTCCACAACCTCCTTTCAGGTAGTTGTAGAGAGCAATAAGGTCTCAGCCTCCTCTTCTCCAGGCTAAACAACCCCAGCTCTCTCAGCCACTCGTATTCTAGATAAGTAACATTAGAAATATCCTCTGTAGTGTTTGAATAAATAAATAATCTTAAACTGCTTCTACTAATATTAAAGAAATATTTACAAAAATGTTTTTATACTGCAATGCCTAATATTAGCTTACTAAATTCTTGGGAGATCTTCTGATAACCAGGACACTATATTAGCATTTAATGTTGTGTGTATAGATGTGTAAATTCAATTTTTAGTTACTCCATTTTGTACTTTGAGAAGTCTATTTTTGGCATTGTGTTCAAGATGTTGCATTGAAGAGAGTGAGTGGGACAGATCAATTAAGGGAATAAACCCCTAATTTTCAACACCATTAAATTCCTGCAAAATAGTATCTTTGCTTAATGATTCATTGGCTCCAAAGTCATGCACTGAAAGACTTTAAGCAGTAGTAAGACACAAAGAAAAGAATAGATTCTTAAGAATTAGACTTAAAATACAGCTTCCACAGATAAGGAACTGTATTACAGGTGGGGGTCTATGATTTACTCATTAATACACATTGAATGACAAACTTGAGTACTTTCAAATTACAAAAAGATTGGTGTCTTGTGTTTTGGTTTGGGTGGGGAGGGTGACTAATCATGTTTTGGTTATGAAAGATGTTCATTGTGAAATGAGATAAAGCTCAGTAGTATCTGTACAATGTAGGTCACAGTTCAAACACAAGCACATATAAAATTATGCTTGTGGGGGTTTACACTTGCTGGGTATAGGCTTCTGTTGTCATAGTTTTACAATTCTATGTCATATAATCAGACTGAAACAGGTCACAAAGGGTCACTGAGATCATCGATCTGCCCCGATGTAAAATGAGTTGTTCTGTCCCTGATAGATATCTCTCTCTCTTTCAAGTGATGGCAAAGTCATGGCCTTCCCATGCAGTAATATTTTTTCCTGACTGGAAACTCTTCTGCTTTCTAATCTGAATTTTTCATGCTGGAATGTAAGCCTATGTCTTCTTGTCATACTCATTAGGAAGACATAAACAGATCCTTCCTTTTCTTCTTCTTGTTCATGAATATTAAAACAGATGTCTTTTCTGTTCTATAGGTTAAAAATATCACAGATTTTTTCAACCTGTCCTCCTAAAGCAAGTTTTATTTTGTGGTGACTTTTTTTTTTTTGTGGTTTTTGTTTGTTTGTTTTTAACAATAACAACAACTTAAGGCCATTCTCACTTTTCTCATCTGGACTATTTCAAATTAACTCAACCTTTTGTTGAAGTGAGATGACCAAACAGGACACAGTAGTCCAGCTAAGTAGACTTTTACATTGCTATCCATAGTGAAAGACTTTTGTGTTGGGTGCAATAAACCACAGCTTAGGGTTTACATGTTCATCATAGGAGGTTTATTACAGCACAAAACCACAATTTATCAAGTAACTATGTATCATATTTGCTTAAAAGTTGCATGAAACCTCATTGTCACAGCATATCACAAGTAAGTCTACATGCTGGTGAGAAGCGTCACAAGAGATCAAAGTGAAGAAATTTAGTTCACAATACAAGGTTAGTTTCATGCCCTTGCTGAAGCCTTCAGTTTGTCTCAGAAAAGGTCATCTCTGACTCACAGCTGTAAAGATTTCTCAAAGCAGTGAGTTATTGATAGTTCAGTCCCCAGAGGACACATAGAAATGGTGTAATTCTGTCACTAATTCAGTCCTATCCTCTAGGGTAATCAGAGGATAAATATGAAGGAGTAGAACTTTGTGTGGGTATTCAGGCACTATATTGAGCTAGGGAATGAAAATGAACTCAGAATATTATACTATGGAACACACGCTTATGTGTATTGGGATGCTCTTTCAATAGGTAGTATTTTTTATGCCTTTTGTCAAGAATTCAGTGTATAATTCAATTTGTAGGCAAAATAAATTATTAGTTAGTGTCATTGATAGTTTTTACTCTCAGCATGGCAAGATCATTCCAAACAAGAAACAAATTGGCACCTGACTCTTCAAAGTTATTGGTGGGTTTACCGCAACCATGAAAATAAAGCCCCTTAGACATATATACAACTCCCACTGGTCTAAATTAAAAGTGCTTGCTTGTATCTAAATCTCTCCATCTGTGAAATTAGAAATTGGTTCCCTAACTGCTTCATATATACTGTGTGGAATTAGAAGGATCCAAACCCACTATACTCAGAGTTCCAGTTTACTCTATTATTTTTCTCTAACGCCATTGCTTGCACAATATTTATGTTCAAAAAAATTGGTAATATTATCTGTATTTTACTTGTACGGAGTGTAAGGATTGTAACTACACAACCTCAGCCTCCTGGTTTCAAGGTCAGTGTTAGAAAATACCTAGTCAGAAACAGACTAAGACAATAAATCAAAGAAAAATACATAGGCAAAACTTAATGAAGAACTCATCCTACTTCTCTTCAATCGATCTTTTGGAGGTGAGATGTGGACTTAACCAACATATCCTTGTAATTCAGGGGAAAATTCCTTTGGAAGAACTCATCCAGTCCCATATTAGCACGTTAAATTACTTTTTCTTGCCCTTGTCTCAAAAACTCGTACTACTCAGCATTCCTTTTAAAGCGTCATACCAAACTGTACATCAGACTTTCACTTCTCCACCTCTACTGATTTGCACTCATCAGATTAGTTGCTAACCACCATGCATGCTACAGTTTCACTTCCACCAGTCTTAATTCCCTATAGATGCCCCCATTGCCTCTCTAAACTAGAGATTTAGAAACCAGGTGTTATCATTCCCATTCCTATAACGAAAAATCTCCACATGTGCACCTGTTAAGGCATGGTTAGGACCCATCCCTTCTCCACTTAAAAGTATAGGTCTTGCAGAGCACAAGGTTAACTTTCCAGGCAGTTCTAATGGTGCGTTCTCTAGCTAGAAAATACTTAATTCCAGATAAAAGCTTTAAAATTGAGTTACAATACGAATTATGTAAAATACACATCTACTTACTCTACCGCTACTTGACTCTAGTGTAGGTTATCTTGTCCAAAGGAAATTAAGAAAAATTAATGTGTTCTAAAGAGATTATGGTGATAGAACCCTTTCTTTTGTTTAAATATTTGTATAATCACTACCAGGAAAAAACTGACATTGTAAGCAGTCAGTGAGGCACTTATCAATGCTGAAATTACACAATATTACAAGAAGGGAAGGAAGCAGGATGAGAAATGCAGGGAAGCCTCAGAACAAGTATTGGTAAAGTGCTCAATATACCATGGGTTAGACAGGGCTGAGGAAAAAAAGAAAATGCTACAGAAAATAAGCTGCTTCTAAAAATCTATCACTGTGGCATGGTAGCAGAGTATCATTACATTTGGTACAGAATTGGAGGCCTGATTTTTAATACCTTCTGTTCCTGCTTGTGTCTGTGCACTTGTGCAATCCTCATCAATACCCCCATCTAAGGAAGAGAAAGTGTCTGATCCAAGTATAGCCATGTCACTGTGCAGTTCACTTTTGGTGGAGTCAGCAGTGAGTTCTCTGCACATGATCCCCATTTACTACCTGATTTAGGAAAGCCTTTGGCCTGGATTTTTGATTGCATTCTCACACAGAATTTAGTAGTTATTTAGCACTCAGTGTGTTGGGAACAGCATGAGTTTTCCTGCAGTTATCAGTAGTAATGGTGAACACCAATGGTCTGGAGGATGCATTTAGATGATCCACAGCCTCCTAAGACCTAACTGCATCATTTGAACCTTTTTTTCTTTCTGGTCTCTACAGTTTTCTTAACTGATGTATGTCTTGGATTGAGACTTTAATCCGACTTTCTGCAAGCAAATGGAAAAAAAAATGTGGTGTCTAGTCTCTCAATGAAAAGGCCCTGATTCAAAGTGAGCAAGCTGAAGTTGAGCAGGCTTCATCTCAAACAGAAGTAGTGTAACCCAGGGAAACACAGCACTAAACTAAAAAATACTAAAAAAGAAGTGAAGGATCTATGAACAAATGTGCTGGCAACTCTAGGGAAGTTATCATTTCTGCTTCATGGATTTACCTTTCTGTTCCACACCATACAGTCCTGACTAATTTGAAATTGCAAATATCCCAAGCCCAGGGTCCCCAGACTCCTCCTTCAGTCTAATACTGAATAAAAATGGTCAACAGTGCAGCTGTTAGCAAGAGTAAGTAACACACTACCTGTGGATTTTTCCACTTACTCTCTGGTAACTGTCAGAGCTATTAATGAGTTCAGTGCCAGGGATGCTTCCCCTGAGGAATTTCTTTCAAGGAAAAATTTGCCAGAATAACTTGCCTTATTTTTCCATTATTGTCTGATCTAGAGTTTAGACCAAGATTTCCACTGCAGAAAAAAATAAGAGACTCAGACATACAATGAAAGTGGAAGACAAACTTTCTACATGCATATTTTTAATTTAGATTGAGGAATATGTGCTTTGAGTATTATTATTGTGTGCATTGGTGTCATTACCACCAAAAATAATATTGTAGTTATAAATTCATCATAGTTGATTTCTTGCATTTCTCACCTTGTCTTTTATGGGAGATGCACAGTATTTTTCCCCAGGTTTCTACAGCAGTTTCAAAATAAGCATGCAGTTTGCTGAAGATGAACCTCCAGAGCACTGGACACACTTTTCTTTAATTAGGATATAGGGAAAGGTGTAAGGATGTGGGATCATCAGGTTTTCTCTCAAACATTCTGTCTTTCTGAAAAGCAGGAAAAAGTGGGATAAAGCTAAATATCACAGTTTTTCTAACTCAAGATTTGAAAATATTTCAAAGTTTTGAAAATCTTTTTAATGTACAATTACGAAATCTCACAAGCATTTGGAGGAAGAGAATGAAGCTAACATGAAATCCTGAGTATGTGTTAGTTTCAGTTACAGCTCCTTTTAACAAGGTTAACCGTTTCAAATTTAGAAAGTCACACTAGGATTTCGACAGTATATGTGTATTTTTAAGCCACAAAATATCAACATAGAAAACTCAAAAGACTTTTTAAAAAAATCTGGGGTTTAAAATGTTTTCAAAATCTACTTATTCATATGAAAATATTCGATTAACAAATCAGAATTTTCATATGAATGTTAGTCTAGCTAGAAGATGCTAATTCCTAGAATCGGAACTCACCTTGAAAAATAAAAGATAAAGAAAAATATGCTTTACCATTCACCATTTCTTTTTAAAGAACAGGAAATCAGTATAAGGCTTATTGGAGGTAAACAGATTGCCTAAATTGTGACTGTGCTCACTGCTACTGCTACTCTGAAATCTTGATGTCTTCGATACATCAAGTACAAGTGCAGAAGTGAGGACCTTCTCAAATTGGAAGAGGTTTGATAGTAAAGCTACATTGTTTAATCAGCATACTCACATATGTATGTGAAGACATTGATAAAATGAAGACAGAGCTTCTCCTGACAAAACACTGCTTTTGCCATTACATCAACAGGAGCAAAACAAACTGGCAGGAGACTTATTCTGACCAAGTACCTGAATGCCTGCTATGGCATTTACCCATGCATTTTCTTCAAGGAGTGGGTTTTTTGAACTGTCCTGACCAATGTTAAGAGAGAAGGCCCGAGTTTTAGGGCAGAACAGACAAGGAAAAAAATATCAGAAATATTTTTGTCCTTTCTATGTCAGAGCAAAAGATTCACTGTGACTGTCAACTTCACAACACAACTAAATGTAAATAAACTCAGGCATAAACAAAATAAAATGAAGCATAAACTAGAGCACAGAGCACCAGTCTCTCATGAAGGGCTGCACGCATTTCAAAGGGATGTTGAAAGCTTTCTCTCTAAATTGTGGAAAAGCCAAATGTCTGCATAAAGTATTTCTAAAGCAAATTCAGAAAACTCAGTCTGCTGAAGACTACTGCTGAACTTCAGAGAAGCAACAAAATGGTAGTTTGATTAGTACATGTATTTAAATGTTTAGGCCCTCTATTGGTGTCTAAAACCAGTGAGAAATCATAAAGAAAGGATGCTGAAAGATGACCCCCAGTTTATTTCCTTCTTTCTTGAAAAAGATGAGGTTTATCAAGTCTCCATGCGCTCAAGAAAGCTCAAGGACTGGTTTTTTTTCTGGCACAACAAGAACCACGAGGAGATGGTGTAAAATGGCACAATGAATAATGAGGGACATGTTCAGCTCTCAAGGGAACCAAGTACTATTCTCAACTCTTCCATTAAACTGCTTTATGGTCCTGGGCAAGTGATTTCACTTTGCTTTGTTTCCCTTTGGCTGTCTTGCTGATTTAAATTACAAGCATTTGTTGCAGGGATAGGCTTTTCCTATTGACTATAGATTTCTTTACTGAAGAGACTCTTAATTCCAGGCTGTGTCTCTAGGCGTTACTTAAATGTTAACTTCAAGAAGCAGATGCCCACTACAGACCTGGAGGGCAACTACTGGACCAGGAGGGTGTGAACCTATTTCCTGTAAATAACACGTCTCTCCTCTCTGTGTAACTAATATAGGACCCAGGCAGATCATGAACTTCCCAAAGCATTCCCTGCCATATGTTGTCTATCCTGATGACGACACATCTCTTATCGTTCAGAGGCTGCCCACTACCTACCAAATGTCAGTCCCTATTCTGACACCACATTTCCTGTGCTCTCAACCCATCACCAACATCAATATGAGCATCCATGCTATAAATATGTATTGGAGTTATAATTCAGGATTCAGCCAAAGATGACTTCTTCACCAGCCGTTATCTACTTCCTTTTTGGGAAGGAAGGGACAAGCAGCCACAAATATGGACCCTTTCACCCTTTTCTTCAGCAGCTTCAATGACTTCAGTACTGAGGCAGATACACATATAGCTTCAGGCATCTACTATGGAAACCAGGACCAGACTGCAGTGTTTGGCAGCAGATGAAGCTGTATCAAAACCTCCCTCCCTCTCAAACGTCTTACACTACCTGGATCATCAGCTCATTTGCCTGTAAGTGTCAGTTTCTGTCTCTAATCTACATACTACTTAACATAGTGTCTAGTACATGCAGGCTACCAAGAAGTATAGGCATAAACAGTGCTTGAGATCACACCTCAGTCCTTCCAGGAAAAATGTTGTTTCAAAGTGCAGCTAAGGTGTAAACTAATGGAGTGTGTAGTGGAGAAGTGAATGGCAGCAATAAAAGATACAAGAACATGTCTAACATGCAAGAAGTGGGATTCAGAGAGAAAAAAGTAGTTTGGACTTCACCTTGTTGGCCTGGGAAATGGTATGGTTCCATATATATTCAAGTGTAAAAGAATGGTAAGAAATAACTTTCCCATGCACAGCAGAATGTTAGCATCTGAGGTGGTTAATGAATTGTAATCAACATTACATGGCTTGGAAAAGTGTTATTGCTGTGACAACACATTCCTTAAAATGTGTGAATTCTTGTTAAACATGTGAAGATAACATCAGAGCAAGGGATTTTTTCTTCCCTGAAAATTAAGGGAATACTTAAATTCATATTTTAGCACATTTTCTGAGAGAATGCACTAAATTTTGGTCGAGGTTGTTATTAAAAAGGCATAGAAATAGTTAAGTGCACATTTTAAATACATGATGTGCTAATGCATGTAGCTTCATTATAAATAAAGTATCTTTCTTTTGTTACAATAACACAGCCACATGTACACACGTTGCATTGTCCCTACATTTTAGAGAGCATTTAATGCATTAAAAAGACATCAAATTGTTACAGAATAAAGCAGCTGTTCTGTGTCTGTTTGGATATGTTTCTAGAATGACAAAGAAAAAAGCTGAGCTAAAAACCCCTTTGTTTTTAACAACACAATGTTCTTGAAAGAAGTCCTCAGTGGTGACATAAAGAGGGAAAGATCTATCTTCAAAACACATACACAGAGTATGTGACACAGATACAAATCTTCCTTAGGAAGAGAATAATGTTCTGACCCTGCATTCTTTTACCTGTGGTGTAAGTATTTGCATCCACAGAACAAAGTGTGAGCAATGCTATTTCATTTTTTTGCTGGTCATTCAGTTTTGTTATCAGTTTGCACACATTCAATAAGGAAAGAATTGCTTCCACGAAGAACATGGCAACGTGAAAAGTTGATGGCTAAATGAAAGTCTAAGAAATGCAGTCTTGGCAGAGTTCATAGATTGACAGACTGAAACCTGTGCCTGCCGGAATGACACCACCTTCACCGCTTTGATTCAAGACACAGTTTCTACCACAGATGTTAGGATCAGAATTGTTATAAAGATTATCTCTTCTGGTGCAAAGCAGAAGACGTGGTAGACTGTCATCCTGCTATTCCAGAGCTGTAATTCAGCTTTAGTAGTCCATTTAAAAGAAATCTTATTTTAAATTATTCAGGTGATTGATTTACTGGCCTTTGAAATAAATTCCAGAGGAAAAAAAATCTCACTTTGTCAAAAAAAAAAAAATAAATTGCTGCTGTTTGAAGGCAATGGATTGTCTTAAGAGAAGAGGAAACAAAAGTTTTATTAATTTAGGCATGGAAGTCACTCAGGAACATTTACTATTATAATTGAATAGCCAATTAGGACATAGTATGGAACCCTTTCCGCTTGCTGCTGGCTAGAGGCTGTTGATGTTGTCATATGCATACTTCAATATATAGAATCAATTCAAATAAGTTGAATTGGTGTATTCATTCAGGTTCTCAACTTGTTTATGTGTCCTTTGACACAAAACAAACATGAATGAAAAAAACCTATTTATAGTCTTCTGAAACTATGTAAGTCTATTTTCTAATGATTTACATGACTCGTTAGGGCACGGGGAAAGCCTCAAATTGTATCAAATAGTGTCAAATTGCTTGATTCATGCCTGAGGCAATCCGACGTGACATGGAACCCGATTCAGTATCAGAAAGGTCATTATTTTGATCTAAACACTACTTCATGAATCCAAGCAGGCTTTCTTCTTTAAAGCCAGTATCACGTTGAAGGTCTCACTGGTGACAACAGGAATGATTGAAATTTTATAGTTGTTTATTATAAATCCAGCATAAACCAATGAAAGTTTTAAGATATCTGGATTTATAGTAGCACAAATAAAGTAACTGATCCTTGACAGAGGAAATGCCTACTGTTAGTTACTCAGTGTTACTAAAATTTATATCCAATATGTAGAGAAACCACCATGTAATTCTCCACTGTATTTCTGGAATACTTTTAACAGCCTAAATTACAGCAACACAAGCTAAGGTCAAAATTTTAAAATATTTGTATCTTTGGTTTTTAAAAATAAACTTCTCAAAATAAAATTGTCAAAATATAGTGATTTACAGTAATGATTTAACCACATAACCAAACAGATAGATTTCATAGCTATATCAAGGCTACTTGTAAAAAAATTTGAAGCCACCTACTAGATCAATCCTATATTCTAATTACAACCCACAAGCTAGAAAATTCTAGGTTTGCAACTTGTAGAAATGAAAAACAAAAGCATAATGTGCATCACACTTCTTTTAAAATAGTAACACTGACAATGTTCAGCGTAGTGGAAAGTAAAACTGCTTTATATCTTTTTCTAATTTCTAAAGGATCGCCTGTCTGTTACACATCCCATCCTCATCATTTTTATCTTAATTAACAATTCCTTTGTCAGTATACTATAAAAAAGTACAAAATGAATACTTTTTTAAAAACACAAACTCAGCTGTCTCAGCTGTGTCTGTCAAACTGATGTATGCCTTCTTTATTTAGAAAACCAAGTTATGTTGTTGTTCCATCAGTGTATATAAATATTGATACTTTATGTAAATAAGTAGATAATACTGTACACTGGAAAAATCCTTGGAATTTGTACTCCTAGGCTTTATAGCTGAATTGTGGTTTAAAGATGTTTAGTACAAGATCCTAGCAGACATGTTTCTGATACTATCAAAATAACTTATACCACAGTCTAATCTTTGCTTTAGAAAATCTTTTTTCATGCTAATATAAAGGGACAGAGATACCTCATTCTTATTCATAACTATCTTTATTTCAGCCATCAACACTTTATATTTGCTGTATTAAGCGGGTGGCAAGATTATACTTGCTTAATCTCTTCTGATTTTTTCATGAAGATTAAAATAGTGGATCAACTAGAGAAGGACCTCCATCGAAAGAGTTGTTAACCTCCAAACTGTTAGGATGTCATGTGAGACAACCCTTTATGATTTTAGGTATATCTATTCAAGCTAATAATAATAATAGATGCTTCAAAGGAAGCTAATTTATGAAAGGACTAGAGGAGTATAGAAATCTTGTATCACTATGTGACAAATCTGTAGCGCTATCTATACTTTAAAAGAAATCATCAGTTTGAACTTGGGAGAAAAATCAGCAGGATCCAAAATCTTGAGGAACAATGTGAAAAAAATAATTTGTACGTTCCCTTGAAGCTGTTTGACATACAGAAATTGTACACAGTTCATAAATAGAAAACTTTTCATTTTTGACTCATGTAGACCAAATTCTGGTATCCCTCACAATCTGTAAAACAACTTATTCTCCTGAAGAGTTGTGTTGGGGATTTTGTATCTTAAGTAAGCAGATAAGAGCATGCTATCTTATAAAAGATTGGGATTATTGGAGAGTGAGGTCTCGCTTTCTCATATTCCATTAAATAATTCAAGAAGCATCAGTTCCACTCCCATACTTGACAAAATCGAAGGCCTAGAAAACGTTTTGGAAAATGAGATTCTTCCTTTCTAATTAGTCCTGCTCAACGTTTCCTTATCCTCACTGTATAGACATTTCATAGGGGTACTTTCAGCATTTCTGAATTGGCTTAATAAGTAACTAAAGTCATGCATACCTAACGATAAATATTTTCTGTTCTTCCGAAGGTAAAAAACAAACAGTCAACGTCATAGCTTTATTTGTTTGCTTGCTGATTTGTTTTTTTAACAGCTCACTATTCCTTCCATGTGAATCACACTGATACACACAATTTAAATGTAAAGGAATCAAGCAGTTTGTTGTGAAGATCTGCCAGTCTGGATTCTGAGGGAGTTTCTTTCACTGCACAAATAACAGGACCTTCAAAGAGTGGACAAGGACAATTTATTAAAATACACAAGTCAAGGTAATTTATATCCTACAACTTCAAAGATATTGAAGAGTTTTCTGGATTATTAACATTGAGATTTGGGAAGGCGTGCCACCCTGTAGGAATAAAGATAAAATTATGCCAGTATCTGGAAGGTAGAAACCCTGTGACCTGGACTAATCTGTCAGGAAAGCTGCTGCATAGCACTCTGTGAAGTCAGCTACTTGTGATGCTGTGTGCATGCGTCAGGCACAGAGCCTTGCAACCAGTTCCCTCCCTGGGATGCCTCACCAGCTGAGGGCAGAGCACACCTCCGCAGTGAATTGGATAACATCTTCTGGTTAGCTTTGCTAAATGTTGTGCTTTTCAGTGTTGTGTTTTCTCCTGCAAATAGATTTCAAAATGTCATGCTTTGTCCCGAATGAACCAGCAACAAGAAGCAGGGACAGAGTAGATTAAGCTTGTGACCTCAAATGGAGTAAAGCACAGCTATCCAATATGCTGCTTTTTTTCCTGAATCCTTGAATACACTTGAGTGAAGAAAACTTTTTTGGGGAAAAATACTCTTTTTAGGGGAAAAATACTTTTTTTACATTTTTTAGACTTAAATAGATTTTTTTTTTCTAAAACACATACGTATACTATTTAAAATGCAAATATTATTTTTCTTTATGTAAGTTTTGCAAATATCTTCATTGTTGCTGTTGTTTAAACCATGCTTTGAATAGAATCCTTTTGCTAATTTCTTGCTTGTATTTTTAAGTCTGTGCTTTAGCTGAGAGGAATGAAAAGGATGCTTCCATCTGCTGAATGAAAAATTAGTTATTAGGTTTATAAATGTCTCACATGACCATGTAAAAAGCATCTTAGTGCATTTTATAAGGATTTATGTTTGTATTTTCTTACAGCCAAGGCCTCATTTCTCTCTGTGAGTTTCTACTTGTATCCCTGAATATCACATAGATACTTATTTTCAACTAAATCTGTCTTAAAACTGTTTACTATATAGTATAATGTCTAGAAAAATTTCTCTTTAGTATCCTTAAAAAGAGCTGATGTATTGCAATATCAGAAGTCCCTGACTTAACTCTGCAAATTAAATCTGAAAGCAATTTTGTTTGTCATTTCTCTCAGGCATTTTCAAAGGTTAGCTTTAGCAAAATCCCACGCCACTGAAAGTGAACCTGACAATACAGACTATATGAAGCCTCTTCTCATTAAAGCTCCTGATATAGCTCCCAATGACTTCAAAAGACTGCCAGACAAGGCTCACAGCAGGAAAATTCTTCTTAGCACATGTTTAAAAGTAGTTTACCTCGCTGCCTATCGAGGTCTTGAAGGGTGAATTTAGAGCAATGAAATTGAGGGGGAACACTAAAGGTCTTAACCCAAACTAAAGACCTTTTTGTGTGGATGCAAAGCACTTTCATAGCCTGCTCGGAGTTCAAAAGAGATTAAATTCTCCACATAGACATATACTAGACATATGAGAAATACACAGACTAAATTCATTTAGTCTGTTGTATAACTGCAGTTGTTCATGGAGCAGCATTAGATCACCAAACTTAGCAACCTTGTAGTGAGGAATATCCTGAAATAAAATGCTTAGTTGTTTTATAAAATAATTAGCAATATTTGCAACTTCTAATAGTGAATTTATATTTGTGATTCTTATTGAAAATCTTGAAAATGAAAAAAATTTTTACTTTCTTATTGTCCATCACACAGATTGTACTGTCTGCATACAGAAACTTGTAATTCAAGATAAAAGTAAGGGTCATTGTTATGTGTTTGAAACCCTCAGGTCATTCCCTCTTCTAAAGTAATAAAATTGTTAATGGGATGTTCTGGAGTGTTTCTGATGCAGCAGCTTTTGAAAACAGCAGATCATTAATCTTAATACCAGGTTTAATATTAATTATAGTATTTACAACATGCTATTAAAATTTAAATGAACAGAGTACTCAGTTGTGCACATGAATATAAAATGGAGTATCTCATATGGGAAATAGTTTTATGTCCACCCTTGTCCAGTTCTGGCTGCATATTTTTGTTTCACAGTGCTAAGGAGAGATCTGACCAACAGAATCAAGTGGCTCAAGCCCCTTCCAAACTTCTTAGTTTAAATATTCTTTTCTAGAGCTGAAATCTTGGAAGTACTTCCATTTTACAATTCACCTCTTCAAAGACATAGTATACAACCTTTACATAAATTCTGAAAACAACCCTTTCAGATCAGAAAACATTAAAAAACATACAGACTGAAGATAACACCTGTGTCCACTTTCACAAACGTGGTTTCATGCTGAAGTTGTTCAAAATTAGTTTCTTCCAGAGTATATATTACCCAAAGATACTGCATAGGCTTTGTCTTAACAGCTGCTACAAAGTGGTGCATGAATACTGTTCAAAAATCCGTAGCTCCTCCATGTATGTGCACAAAGAAAGAAACAGTTACTCCTTCAGCCATTCCCACTGCAATAACTGACAACATACACAGACTCTGATGCTTATGAACACTGCTTAAAAAGGAGCATATGTCCCTCCTACAGCTGTGCATGTGTCTCTATCACAGGAGCACAACTTCTGTGTGGAATTAGTTTCCTTCTTCCTACACTGTTCTCACAATTAAATGATTCGTGTATTATGAACGTATGCCCCTGCCTGACCTTTCTTTACTTCTATAAAACTTCTGCATCTGTCCAGCTGCTGCCTCCAGAGGCAGAGATTTGGGTGACAGAATCACAGAACTTTAAACTTCTCTCCTGGTAACCCGTTCTCTATCATCTTTATCTCCCTAATCTCTGAGTGGCAAGGGCTTACACTTTACTACTGGGGTCACCTGCTGGACTATGCCAGGATGCAGCAATTTTTAAACCTGAGATACTTAGTGACCTATTGATACCATAGAATTTCCTGAATTGTCACAGTTGCAAAGCCAAAAATTTATATTTTGTAACTGGAACACTGGACTTTAAATGTGGTTGTTTTGTTGTTGTTTTTCTCACAAGCTACAGTGCTGTGCATAATTAGTATTAAGGTAAACAACTGCAGTGTTCTTGATAGTTGACATGGACAGTAGCACTGCAGGACAAATCCTAAATTTGATCAGAAATGGCAGAACCTTAATTTTTCTAGGTGAAATACATGTGAGTCCACTTTTAGACGTAAGTATCATTTTTGAATACCAGGCTGTTCTCTGCAGGAAGGGTTTAGTTCGGAGATTAAATCTTTCTCTACATTTGCCAAATATGAGCAGCTTCATGCATAGATTCATCAAAATTCCCCTTCCTACAAAGTATGTATAGCTGCATACAAATTGTATTGCACATATAGATGAGCGCAATTTCTTTTTCAATCAGCACTCTTTCTCCTCAAATACAAACTATCACTCTGATCTTGTCATTGAATGCTTGCTTAATCTGCAATTTGGAAGTAAAGACTTGCATAAATGAATTTGGGGAAGTCATTGAAATATCACACAAAAAGTTGCTTTTTACTTCCTTTCTTTCTATTCTTTTCCTAGTTTTCATTTCTTCTCATTTTAGCCCTTGATTCATGTGGCTAAATTCAATGTGTCCTAACAGTGTGGCATATATATGTACATATGAATATATAAGTATGTATGTATATATATATAAAATTAAAACCTACTAAACACAACTTGCAGGCTGTGAAATGAAAATTGCGCATTCTTTTTCCATGAGAATTCTTTTAACGAGAGTTATGTGTATACAGAAACTCGAATAAGTGACATGAATTATAAGAAATCTCATTATAGCTTCCTAATATTTAAAAAATATTATTCTCCTTATAATTATATGTTCTTTCTCATAAAAGGGGAAAAATACAAGAGTCATGATAATAAAAATTGAAAGGACTTAATAGATAAGAAAGGTGTATTTTGCCACAGATTTTTGTATATTGATATAGGACAAAGCTTAAGGGAAGAAAGGTGATTTTGCCGACCGAGTGAAGGCAGAGTGGCTCAGAGTGGCAAGTGAGAGTTCAAGGAGTTCTGAAGTTACAAAGTTTTGTGCCCTACAGTGCTTTGATGTGGAGTGTAGACATTCAATACTCCCATATTTCAATACTCTACTTAGATCCTGCCTTTTATGAAATACAGGATTATCACTTCCAATCTGACCTCTCCAGTGGCAGCAGGGGTCTGAAGGCCAGAGCAGTGCATTTCATAATATAGGAAAACAGGTTATAAATCAGCCCTTTCACTCTGATAATCTATGCTAAATGTATGAATAATTTGCCCCGGTTTGTACTTTTCCATCCCACTGCAACTGCAGTCTGCAGCTGGGGTCTCTGGCCACTGGTACATTATAAACAATAATAATTGAAGCTATTCAGTTGAGCTAAATTACAGGATTACATAAATGTTGTTACCACTGTATTCAGGATAGCTTCTCAACTAATTCTAGGACCAAGTGAGTTGTGTGGTTTCCGCAATATCTCTTTGTTCTTCTCTAAATATCTCCTCCGAGGCCATTGACTCAAAGCAGGTTCCTTTCACTGGTCACCTCTCGGCTAAGCACGTTTAACCAGTAGCAGTAGCTATCCAGGAGCATATCTTACAGTTTTGCATTAAACAACAGTTTGTGTCCTGGTGAGGTAATCTCCTTTAATGGATAAATGCAGTTAGTCTTGATTTTTGTGAGCTTCCTGTACTTCCCCCAGGTGAAAAAATGTACATTTATAACATGATTCAGTTTCTGACTATATCAGAACAGAAGCAAAGCCTCCACAATGGAAGCTTTTAAGATGTGCTGTCACTTCTATGCGAGCATTTACAAATCTAGAGGCCAGGCTTTGTCCATCCTGCTCCGAGTGTGAAATTAATGACATTTCACCTATTTTTTTAGCAGCAACAGCAAGCAGAAGTGGTAGAGGTGTGAAATTGTCAAGCTTCTGACTTAATGGTAACAGAAACTGACATACTTGCACAGCAAGTTGTATTTCATTATACAAAAGTACTTTAAAAATAAGCATAGATGTCCCTCCCTAGGGTAGTGGACTCAAGTTATCCCTGGAAAAGAAAGCAGAAGCCCTTCATTACGTACAGTATAGATTCAAAATGCTATTTCAAGACAAAAATAAGAAACGGCAGTTTTCACAGATAAAGGAAAGCTTACAGTTTCAAGTTCACTACTATGTAGTACTGAAATCCCATTGGACTACTGAATCCTACTGAAATGAGAGAACAAATGGAAATATGATGGAGTCAAGTTATAATCACAGGTCCTGCTTTGGCTGAGCACTATTTGAAATTCCAATTGTTTAATTTTTTTTTTCTTTTTTTTTTTTTGTTGTTTTATTCCTACTCAGGTATTCATTCCTCTGCATAATAAACTGTAATCTCTTTAGCAACCTAATACACAAGCAGCCAAGTTTCACTTTGCAAGCCCTAGCCATCCTTTCAAGAGGAAAAAGACTCTCCCCACCCTCAACAAAGAAGATATTTTTAAATTATTTAAGGCTTTAAATAACCAAATTGGACAAATTAATTCTAAATATTCTCTTAAAGAAGGCAGAGTTAAGTGTCTAGTAGTGCCAAGGCATGAATGTTGGTTTGATAATATTTTTGTGGTCACAAATAGAAGGAGTGTAACTCCATCTTATAATAAATGCATCTTTTCCTTCTTTTAGCTCTCTGACTCAAGCACGAACACCTTCTTTTCTGAGTCACAAAGGTTGTTGCTCTGGCACAAGGAAAAAATTCATTCCTCATTGCCTTGCCCAGCTATATGCCCTTTTCAGCAGCACCTGTTCGTGATGGTACATCTGCTCTTACCATTTTGAATATCTGCAAGGGGCCAGAGAAGCCTGGATTGCATATTCCCAGAGAGATCTGGAGAGAAGAGAGATATTCAGGGAAGGAAGGAGTCCTCCGCTGACGCCTATACTAGCCCATGATTATCCCCTCGCTCCTGCTGGCTGTGCTGGCACCTTCTAGGCACAGGCTGTAGCCTATAGTGACTTCTCACCAAGATTTCTACATCTTCCTACAAATACCTCTAAGCATATGTTTTGACATTAACTACAGTCATAATGAGTAATGGGAAATAACCATTATACATTCTAAAGATTTCACGGAGCATGAATTTGCTTTTGGCATGCAGTAAAGCAAAGAACAGTAATATTAAATAGCTACACCTTACAAGCTGAGAGGCATATTTGCTGCATCTTTAATAAGCATCGTGGCTTTAAATGCATTTAAATTAATATAATTTGTTAAAATCTTTCTGTACAGAAAATCAGTTTTACTGGAGTAGAGACAAAATGTTAATTAAGCTTAGTCAGAAGAAAATTGGCCTTTTCAATTTTGTTTACAGAAAAATAACCCCATACACTTCTAGCAAAAAGAAAAATCAGCAGCTGAAGTTGTGAAGTAAAACCTCACTGAGCTGAATAAAAGGTTTCTTAAAAGTCAGGAAGACTTGACAAGTTGTTTACAGTTCTTACTGAAGTTTCTCGAATTACATAGGGAGTTACAAGTACAGCTTCTGTTCACACTAATAGAATGACAATGAAGACACAGCCCTTCAAGTGCTCTGCGCTCTGAGGAGTTCATGCTGGGAAAATATCCCTCCCAAATTATTTTGGATTATATCATATGCCCAAGGCAAATCAGTAGTTTTCTCTGATCACTACCAAAGTCCTGATGTAAAAACATAGACATAAACCAGTCATCTACAGGGCAGAACTCCCCCTGAAAAAGCAACCATTTGTCCTGATCTCTCTCTCAGCAGTTTTAGCTGAATGGCTGTTGTATAGAAGTATCAGGAGTTTTAAGTGGCTTCATTTTGCCTGTGAAGCATTTATGAACCAGAAATTGGTAGTGGCAGAGACAGAATTGGAAAGAAAGCAGAAGCCAGGAATAGACTTTCTCAATGTCTGCTGTAGATGGTCACGAGTAGTCAAACAGAAGGCATTTCCATCTGGTGGAACACATTCTTATAATTTCCCTTTCAACAGCAAAAATGATAATTATTTTTATCTGTATGTTTCCACTTTTTGAAGTTTCCCAAGGCACTAAATTCAGTCCATGTATGAATCACTTAGTTTATCTACTGCTGAAGCTCATACTTGAAATAAAATGGAGCAATACCAGAGCAGTAGGTGAAAACAGCCTCACAGCGGCTGGAGAGGACATATATTGCAGAGTCGTTTTGTTTCCCTCCAGCAGCTGGAGTAGCAGGAACAGCAAGGGAATTAGACCTTGTCTTTCTTTCTCTCTCGTACGATGACATCCCAGTATTTACAATCAGTCATTTTCAGAAGCTGTATTAACATAATGTGAACCTGAATAAAGAGCAGGCCAGTTGCCAAAGGTTTCCTCTGCAATGATGCCTTGTTAGTTCTTGATTCTTTAGAAATAAATAAATAAATACATGCATAGCATCTAGGAGGAATGGATGTTTCAAAACCACTTTAATTCTTATATAGCCTTGGTATTTCTCTAAATTCATAGCATTGATAAGATAAATTTCTCAGACTATCAGACCTTGCAGTTAACAATACTTTTAAATTTTGCAAAGCAGAGGGATAATGAGTTTTGCATTCAGCCACTGTCTGCTGTCAACTTGACTTCTGTCATCGCTTTGCCTTTAATTAGGATTCACATTATTGTCTCTCCTTGGATTACCTTTATAACTTTTTCAAATAATTAAAATAGAAACTCTAAAATTGAACTTCAGAAGACATAGCTCTATAATTTTTTTCAATATTTCTTACTTCCTTTCACTGATCACTGAAACTAAACTGCAAAGTCAAAGTTAATCCTTCTTATCCTTTCACCTCACATTCATGCTTTCATGTCCATCCTCACAAATCCACCTAGAAATCCAGACCTTCTTTCCCCTTTACTTTTCTTTGCATTTTCCAAACTGGCCCCTTTTTCTTCCTCAACATTCTCTTCTGTGCACCAGTCTACATATGTTTAACTCTTAATTGACTTTTGTAATCTTTCCATAGCATTAGAATCTTCTCCATTTTTTTGTAGTTCCTCACTTGATTCTCATTTAAGTTCTGACTCTGTCCTTGCTTTGGAACTTTTGCCCATTTTGAATATACTTTTCACTTCCCTTTCAGAAGTGCAATGTCGATGAGTAGTTTGATGTTTGTATCCAGACTATCTTCCAGACTTTAAAAGTTCTCAAAGTCTTTCCACGCAAACCCCGTAGACTCACACCCACCCAGAACAGGGCACAGGAACAGGAGACCAGGAAGTGGAAATCAGGCAGGGTTGAAGTTACCTGACAGTAAACACATTGGTAAAGTTAACCAAATTACCTTTTGAAGGTTTTATCTTAATCTGAAAATAATACTTTTGGTGAAATCAGTGGATTATAGCCAGCACACAATTGAATCCCAATCTAGTTGTATGCTAGAAAAAAACAGGGTCCTCCTCCTTCCCCACTTTTCTCCCTTTTATTTGAAATAAGAACAAGATGATCTGACGTGAATGACCTTGCATGAAATGGATCTACTCATGGTGTAAGATACAGCCTCTGCATTGCCAGTGAGACTAGGGTTGTCTAGTAAAGGCAGGGAAGTGGATCCTGACAGTGTGGAAAATCTTTATCTGTCTAAACTGTGAGATATATAGAGACCTGGACTTTTATACAGTGACCTCCCTATCAGAAGTTGCTGTCTCAAAATCTGTTATTGTAGACAATTATATATATGTTAATTATTTATATTAAGGTGATATTTATTTTATAAGCATTTTCCAAATCAGTTCTTGTCTGCTTTTTAATTGCATGACCAATATCCTGATAGTACTAGCTTTACCAACACTAGTTTCCAACAGAACAAATTATACATTATGGATTAACTAAAGGGTCTAATCTCCTTGGGTATAAAATCTCCCTATTCTTTCTTGTCGTGGAAGCATCCACAAAACAGGAAATCGGTCACTGAAAGTAATGAGGGTTTACTTGGCACTCCAACAAACAGAAGCAAACCACAGGTTCGGCTATCAATTGGGAATATTATTATGTGACTGCCTAAAGAATTCCTAAGTTTCGCGAACCGTCCTTTAGGAAGATGACCCAAAATGTGCACAGTTGCACACCTATAAGATGGGGGCTCTCAGTCCCAGGGAAGTTTACCTGGCTGTCACTCCCACCCATGGAAGGGTCCCTATGGCACTGTGGGCCTATAACTTAAGTTGGTTCTCTGGCAGGACCGCATTTTATACGGTGGTCAAGTATGATCTGTGGTCATTCTGATCAGCTGTGGACCCACATCTTCCAGGACTGTCTGCCACGAAACTGTTCTCTACCTTCTCATCCTGCAGCGGAGGAAATGGGGAGAACAACAGTTTCAGTCAGTCCTTCGCTGACCATAGTGTTCTCTGCAGAGAAAGAACATCTCACCCTGACTCCTGCTTAAAATCTGTATAAAAGTGATCAGGTTTCAACAGCCAGAAAGCTGGGGGGCGGGGGTGTGTGTGTGTGTCTTTGGCCAGCACAGTATTTCTTAGGTTCTTAGTAGGCCATAATGTTTGCCAGGGACTTAGTAGTTCATAACCTTTTTTGAGTCTTCATCGGAGTGGTCACACCTGCCACAGCGATATAAAGCAAAATCAGCAGGCAGACTTCATTAATGTATTCTCTTTCAGGAATAGTACATTTTTTTTTTAAATAAATTTTGCTTGTTCTTTATTAATTAAGAACCTGAAAGAAAGCAACTTTTTAAAGGTCTCTTTCTCTCACCACTGCTAGGTGCCTGTCAATTTTTAACGACATTTTCAAAGCAGCGTAGGTTGCTTCAGTCAGTCAGTCCCCATTGTTTGAGAGATTGTCCTTAAAGTCATTACTTTGTAGTTTAAATAATAATCTATGCTGCTTCCTCTCATCCATACTCAATGTGATTTCTTCTAGCTTTTTTAGAATACTGAGAGGACAACATCAAAACCAAGGAACTAATATACGTATTTCTAATGTCTTGTTACAAAGATCTGATTTGAAACCATTAAAACCAATATTTGTCTTTCAGATTTTAAAGCTGCCTTCTTTTCCACAATGATGTGATTAGATTTTCGGTAGATCTTAAACTGAGTCAAATTGCTGCAGAACAATAATTGGCATGGTTTTTCACCCATGTATGCAAGTTTCTTACGGACAGCCATGGCAGAATTTTGCCCAAGTAACCAATCAGAGCACTAGGATACACCTCTGGGTGAAGAGACTCAGTAAATTGTTAACTCTTGGGCACCAGGCTGCTTGATAAAGTACGGTCAGACTGATGAATATAATAGAAAGGATGGAAAGAGTGTGTTTCATGTGAAAGGCCGATGTCAGGTATACTTCAGGCTTCTGTAGGAGTGAGAAACTATCTCCCTGAGATTACAATGTGACTTTGTGTTCATGATTTGTGAAGGAAAACCAGCCACTCTATTTTTATGAGACTCTAAAGTGCTGAAGTCCCTACTGGTGCTTCCTGCAGCCTGCACAGATCTATCACAGCATATTAAATTCCAAATGGGAGTGCTTCAGCATCCCTGGCTGACTTCCCAACAGGTCTGGATCCTTATACAGAGAACAAGATGTTCAGACAAGAAGTAGAGAGAAAAGCATTATGTCCATAATAGCAACTGAATACACAATGACAAACTAAAAGGGAAGAATAAATATTTAGAGCTATGTGCAAATTGTGCAGTGAGTCCTAATTTGGCTTGCAGACCACTTAAGAGTTGAATTCAGTGTCCACTTTGGCAGCAGCACAATTAGTAGTCCAAATGCTGCAGCCATGACTATAGAATCTGTAGTTATCATCTACACATCGCATGACATCATCATTCACTTCAAGGAGAAGAGAATCACAACATCTAAGTGGCACTGCTGAGCCCTTTCAGGATCCAGACACACTGTGAAGTAGGCCGCTCTCAGCACGACTATTCTACTTTCTTTTATATACACTATACATATGGCAAAATACAAGACCTAGATTTCGCAGAGTTCTGTACAGCAAGACTTGGTTTTTAACTAAACCGGGTCACTGTTTTGTTGATACAGTTTCATGCTTACAAAAAAAAAATTCCTTATACAAGCTTGAAGGTACTCAGAGTAATGTCAAATACCTCATTACTTGATTTTCTAGAAGAAGCCATCTGCATACCCTTGCAGCACATCGCTATAGATGAAAAATTACACCTGTGGATACAGAAAGAGACTAAATTAAGACAAGTGCTAAGATCTCAGTTGATGCTATCATTTGTCACTACATGAAAATCAATTATTTTACTTTTTTTTTTAAAAAAAGATGTCTTTGCAATATGATTTTACTTAGCAAAGTGAAGTTTCAAAACATGACTTAAGCAATCTCTATATGAGTCTGTTGACATCTAAAAACATTTTCAGGAGTGAACATCCCTATTCATATTATCTTTGAGGCCTACAGCTCCCCAGCTGGGATCATCTGGGAGAAGCATGAAAGGTCATACTGCTTGAATTTCCATGTAATAATCTTACTCTGAAAATAGTTATCCCTGAAAATCATGCTAGCAATACAAAAAAGATGGTCAAATATACATTGTAAGCATGAGATAACGAAACCATGCACATGGAGTATCAACATTATTTTATAGAGCTACAGATTTATCAACAATCATGACAATTTGTTACTTTTTTTTTTCCTTATGCCCCTGACAATCTTGGCAGCACTCTACTGGATATTCTCCTATTTTCTCAAGACCATTCTTGTAATGTGGGCCTATAATTGGATGAATTTCAAATATCAGTAGCAAGCAGAGGAAATAACAATGATGACTCTTTTCTTTGATCCACTGACGATGCTTTTGAAAATGTACCTCTGTATTTCATCTTATTTGGATTGTAAGGTTTATCTTATGTGAAATAAAAGCACATTGTTGGCTGGTATTCAAACTGGCATCCACTCTTATTGCTCAGGTCCTCTCTGATAGGTTTGCTGCTCAGCTAGTCAGTCCCCAGCCTGTGCAGATTTACATGGTTATTCATTTCTGGGTTGAGACATTTATACTTTTCATATCAAACATCATGAGGCTTCAGCTGGACCATTTTTGTATTTTACTCTGATCCTTCTGGACTGAAATTCTGCTATTTGGGATGTCAGTCAACTTTCTACCTGATGCAGCATCATCCATAATTTTGCTGAGAGTGTATTCTGTCACATTATCCAGGCTGCAGGTAAAGATATTGAATAATATTGGCTCCAGTACTGAACCGAGGGTACTTTGTTACCTCTGCCAAATGAACATCAAGCTATTGATTATTGTGCTATGAGCTTGGCAGGTTGGCAGTCCAGCTGGTTTTCAGCCTGCGTAACAGTCCATCTGCACAGCCCACAGTTCCTCTGTTTCCCAGTAAGAATGCCTGGAAGCTGGTCTCAAAAGTACTGCTGGAGTCAAGGTGCATTAACCCATTCTTCTCTGATCCACAGATGTAGACTTTTCCTCAGAGAAGGCAAGCGGCTGGATCAAGTGAGATTTACCCTGGTAAATCCAAGTGACTGATTTAATTACTTCCTTGATTGGAAATTAATACCATGAAGGCATGTCTCCTAATCAGGGGCTGAGGTGATATCTGCACTACTCTTAGTCTTTCTGTAGGTGGAAGTAGTATTCAATTATTTCCAGTTCTTGGGGGCCTTGAGTGCTCTGGCTTTTCATTATATGATAGGCGCTGGTAACAGCCTTACAAGTACTACTGATTTAACTTTGAAATGTTTTCCTCAGCCAGTTGAAAATATCTTATACTTTCTACTATACAGAGACATTTTACTGTTGACCATGCAGACTAATGCAGCTGTGCTGCTTTTGTTATATTGAAAACCTGATAAGAAGTTAGGAAAATCCAATGAGGCACCAATATTCACAGACATTTACAACAAGGTCTTGAAAGAATCTTATCAAATGACAATAAAGATAGATATGCAAAACCTTCAGAGGAATTGGGGGGCTCATTCTGTTCCTGACAGGAGTCTTCTTCCACGGTACTCTCTCCTTGCTGCTGTTGCCACTGATACAGCTGTCAGAATTTGAGTACTGCTTTTGTTTCGGTTGCTGGAGTTATACCCAGTGATCTGTCAGTGCAGACCGTGCGCTCAGTCTGCCTCAAACAACAGATTAAATAATTGATCCTGAATTAAGAGAAATAGAGAAAAATATAAACTTCTTGAGGGGCTTCAGCTGAAATATGTAACATATTCTAGGTACTGTTTGTCCAAGACCGTGGTCCTCAAGATAAAAGAATCTAATGAATCTGCAGAAGAAGCTCATACATATTGTAGGTTGAATGAAATAAGCCTTGACACATGTCCCATATATTATTCATGTTTTTGTTCTGCTCTGCAAATAACCTAAGCTGGCCACAATTCCCTCAGAGCAGGGAATAAACCCTAACAGAAACAAAACAAAACCACCTCTTCCACAGGGAAATAAATAAATAAAATGTGAATAAATGTTAGAAAATACTCTAACAGGCAGCTGCATTCTGATTTTTATTGGCATATTTTTTAAATTCCTTGCCATAATCTCAATAGTGGAATGTTTGTCACTAGCTGTGCCATTATCAAAGGGATCAACCTCCATGGGAATTCTAGCCTTTGTTCTACTTTATACATAAATCCCAAAACACAAACAACATCTCAGGGGAGGGCTGACAGAAGCTGCATGCAATCTCATGACATCACCTACTGTTCTTTATGAATGTCATAATATGAGATAAACAAAATTATTTATGAGTGCAACACTATTTACAGAACTGCTCAGTAATTTTGCAAAATTCAGCCCCAAGCTATATCTCTTCATATCATATCAGAAATGTTATCACATAAGAACTAATGTCTAAGATATATCAGGAAAGTAGACTTTATGCCTGACCCCCAAATCTTCTAGCATAAAATGCATCCCAGGATAAGACTTTAGAGGAAGTGGGGATAACTAATGTATTTATTTTTAGGAAATCAATAGCTTCCCAAATCCTCATGAAAAAGCTTTGTCACCTTCATGGAGGTCTTATGAAAGGAAGCACATATTGATTCCCCTGGTCTTCTAGCTTTCTCAGGATGAGAATAGCAGCCCAGAATTTCTCCCCATGAAAGATCGCTAGAATTTTGGGTAAAGATCTGTTTCTCAAATCTCTAGTTGCACAAAAGAAATCAACAAGGATTTTTTTCTCTAAACAGCAAGGCTATGTTTACAACTGGGAGATGTAGTCCTCATAAGAGTCACAACTTGAAGTGTAATGAACAAATGAAAGTGCACATAGAAGTGAGCCTCACAGGGTCAAGACAAATGAAGTGTTAACCCTAGAAGAAGAAGTAGAACAAAAAAGTTTCAGAATTAATAGTTATTAAATATGTGAGTCTATTAAAGTTTTTTAGTATGAGTTGGTGCAGTATTGTGGAATCAGACCTGCCAATGGCAAAATGCACTCTGCCCTAACATATGATCAGACAGCTCCTTTCTGAGACCATCTTGCACTGTAGGTACCTGAACCCATTAAAATTCTCTCTACTTCACCTACATCTTCCCTTCTTGTTGTTCACTACAACTGTCTGTAGTCTCAGAAATGTTTGGTTTTGGAGGACAGAAATTCATTTTCTGGTTTTGAAAGTATAAAGCCCAAATCACAGAATCATTTAGATTGGAAAAGACTTCTAAGATCAAGTCTGACTGTAAATCTAACATTGTCAAGTCCATCACTGAACCCTAAGTACAATATCTGCATGTCTTTTAAACAACTTCAGGGACGATGACTCCACCACTTCCCCAGGCAGCCTGTTCCGAAGATCAATAACCATTTAAGTGAGTAACTTTTTCCTAGTATCTAGTCTAAACCTGTCCTGGTGCAATGTGAAGACATTTTCTCTTGTCTTATCATTTGTTACTTAGTGCAAAAAAACAACATCTGCCTTGTTACAACCTCCTTTCGGGTAGTTATAGAAAGCGATAAGCTCTCCCTTCAGCCTCCATTTCTCCAGACTAAACAACCTCAGTTCCCTCAGCTGCACCTCATAACACTTATGCTCTAAAATCTTCACCAATTTCTTGCTCTTTGGACATGCTGTGCCAATTCAATGTGTTTCTTGTAGTAAGGGGCCCAAAGCTGAACACAGTATTCGAGGTGTGGCCTCACCAGCACTGAGTACAGGTGGACAATCACTCCCCTAGTCCTCTTGGCCATGCTATTTCTGATACAATAACAGAATCAAAGAATGGTTTTAGTTGGAAGGGGCCTTTAATGTACTTATAGTCAAAATCCACTGCAGTGAGCAGAGACGTCTTCAACTAGATCAGGTGGTTTTAAGTCCAGTCCAGCGTGGTCTTGAGCATTTCTAGGGATGGGATTTCTGTCACCACTCTGGGCAACATGTTCAAGTGTTTCGCCACCTGTAGTGTATAAAAAAATCTTCCTTATATCTAGTCTAAATCCATCTTCTTTCAGTTTAAAACCATTACCCATTTTCCTGTCACTAACTGCTCTTCTACAAAGTTTGTCCCCATCATTCTTAGTACTTTAAGTACTTTGCCCCCTTTAAGTACTGAAAGGCTGCTATAAAGGCTTCTCAGAGTCTTCTCTTCTCCAGGCTGAACAACCTCAGCTCTCTCAGCCTTTCTTCATAAGGGAGGTGTTCCACCCCTCTGATCATTTTGGCGGCCTTCCTCTGGACCCACTCCAACAGGTCCACGTCTTTCTTCCGCTCCAGACAGGGACACAGTGCTCCAGACAGGGACACAGTACTCCAGCTGGGGTGTTCCCAGAGTGAAGCAGTGGAGAAGAATCATTTCCCTTGACCTGCTGGCTATGCTTCTTTTGATGCAGCCTGGTATGGCTATGATGGTATTCTGTTGACCTGAACTGTGAGCACATACACTGGGCTCATGTCCAGCTTTTCATCCACCGGTACCAGTCCTTCTTAGCAAGACTGTTCTCAATCTCTTCATCCCTCAGCCTGTATTGACACCAAGGGTTGCCTTGACCCATGTGTGGGACCTTGCAGAAACTTGTGAGTTTCATTCAGGTTTGATGGTGTCAAGTGCCCCTATTTTTCAAAAGAAGGACAGTGGTTTTGTTAATTTAGCTGCAGTCCTCAAAACAGGACAGGACTGGATCCTGTGTATCTGCTGAAACTTCATATTTCTTATGAAAGAACTCCTAAATTGGTCATATTAAATCCTACCCACTGTTATTTCTGGTAAATCTGAACTTGTAGGTGCTTTCTGTGTCTGTGCTTAGAACCACAGGGGATCAGATGAATTCTGGAACACCCAAGACTGCAATGCGCACACTGTCTTGTATCAATAGCTATAACTTCATTACCCTACTAGTACACAGCACCCACTGAGTGGTCAAAATAACACTCCATTACTTGGTTTTTAATGCCATCGGACCTAGATAACATTAAAAAGCCACACTGATCTCAGAAATAATCAGTTCTGTCATAGTGTTTGTAGCTTCCCCTTTCTTAGATTATGTCAGATTTTTTTCAAAAATACTGGCATTTGGATGTAATTAAAATCTTAATTAAAGTCATCTTTGAAAAGGCAGACTAAACCTTCTCTTTCTCATTGTAGTAAAAAGAAAGTGTTCTTTCAAAATGTGCCTTTTGCAAATATTGAATTTCAGCTTATAAAGAGGCTGTATCACTTTGCAATAAGGACAGCTAACAATAAAGAAAACAAAAATTATTTTAAAAATTAATTTATAATCAGCAGCTGAACTTGTCTGTGCATCAACATAAGTAAATCCTTGATCAAGAACTAATGTGTATGAATTTTGATCATTAAGACTTGCTATAAGTCATGAGGAAATAGCAAAAAATTTCTGTTATATTATTATGTATGTTATTATTATAAACAATTTTATATTTTATTATATTCGCATTTCACCATGTTGTCCTAAACTTAAGATTCATATAGAAAATAGGCTCTATAACACACAAAACTATGTGCCTTTCATAAAATCTAAAAGAGGTTTGTCTCAACTCACTATTGCAATCTACCCTGTGGATTTAAGGAAATAAGATGAGTCATCACTGGATACTGGAAAAGACATCAGAGGATTTTTCCTGGGATAAGAAAATCATTAAAAATTTAATAAAGTAGGTTCTAGCATGGACACTTGCTCAGGTGACCACAGGAGACTTTGATGTTCATTTAAAATAATGAAAGACCAAAAAGAGATCTCTGGAACATGCTAGAAAAGTGGCAGTAAGCCAGAACTTTTTTTTTTTTTTTTTAATTAAATAAATCTATTATTATTTTGCAACCAGGAGGTGCCATGGGAATTTTGTGCTGAGTGTAAAACAGAAAAAGGAGGAAGTAGCAGTGATTAAACAAAATGAAAAATCAACATCTGTAGTACTGGTAATATCTCAAAGCAAAGCTTGCATAAAAAGCTAAGCAAATTGTGGAAAAAAGAGAAAGGGAGAAAAACGGCCTCTGAAGCTATACCTACACTGCTAACAGCCATGCCCTGCAAGAAGGTCCCTTTAGGTCTCAGACAGATTGTTACAGGACAATTATGTCGGTACTGCTGAAGGCTATGTCTGGAGCTGACCCGTTACAGCTGCACTGTGTAACCCTTCCCTTCAGATTCCTCCAGGACCTTTGTGTCTGTGGCAGACATGCTCCTTACCTCTTGAGTGTTTCTTTCTGTTCAAATGCTTCAGTGTGGCAGCTTGAAACACTGAGGCTGGTGAGGTTTTTTGCCTGCCTTAGGGTGCAGCCAATGTGTGGATGTTAAAGCGCACAAAAGCAGCAGAGAGTCCAAGGAGAAAAATGTGCAGGTTTACCTGCACGTCTGTACCATACAAGCATACATAAAGCCATCTTATTTTTATTGCAGTAAACAACCTCCACAGCCTCAACTGAGTGGGTTTGACTCAGAAGGAAAGGTTTGACTCAGAGAGAAAACCTCAGAGTTAATTAGCTGTTACGCTCACACTGGGACGTGAGGCCCCAAAAATGCATTGGAGAGCCAGTTCTTCTGATAAAGTAAAAATGGTCTGTTAGCAAGTCAGGAGCTAGAAAAATAGAGAACTAAAAGAAACATCTGGCTGGTTCAGGAATCAACGTGCATCTCTAGAAAATTAGCATGTGAACTGCTTCCAACATAGAAATGTTTGTCTTTAATACCTGTAGTGATTTATTTAGATCAGCTTTTCTTCATCCATGCCTAGGTAGACATTCACAATTCTTTTTTATGCATTTTAGAGAGTGCGTTATTCAAATAAAACTATGATTCCAGGCAATAGCTGCGGACTGATCATCTCAGCAGGCTTAAATATTCATATTTTGAAAGAAGTGAAACAGAGAGAAGTCCATGATAATCCAGGCCTTGAAAATCAATAGAAAAGAACTCTGAAAGAGCTGAATAATTTCTTCCACAAGCTGGTGGTCCTGCCTAAATATTTTTCCTACATTGTCTAGACAAATCAACAAATTTCAAAATCATCCTTTCTAATCTCACACGCTTATTAAATCAGATGAAAGGATGTAATTATCTATGTTTGAAACTATGACATTAAACAGAGGAAGTATTGTGGACTGAGCATGTCTTTCCAATATGGGAAGGAAGTTATCACTATGTCTTTGAGAAAATAAAGAAGTTTTTTTCAGCTGAGTTTAGTTCTGCTTCTCTGTTTTGTAGGTGAAAGTTAGCTCTGCAAATTGAAAACAATCAAGAACTTCAAGTATAAATCCACATATCAAGAGGTAAAAATAATCAGCTGTCTCATCCCAGCAACTGATCTTGCCAATCTGTTGGCATACGTATTGCTGGTACAATTTTCAGCTCCATAGGGAAGCTACACTACTGACACTTATTCTTGCATTCCTTTACATTTTCTCAGAAAAACAGCAATTTCTTGTACATTTCATACAATTGTTCTGGGAAATTAAGTTATATTATAATTATAAAGCACAATAAGATGTTCAGGTCATAGCATTATGTACAAATATTATTATTCATCATAATAATCATTATTATTTTAATCTGCCTTTTAAATTTGTGAAAGCCTTACTTAGTAAAGCATTTCAAAACATATTCTTATCATCTTCCTTAGTCCCTTACAAAGAAAGAAATATTCCGAAAGGTAATTTGACTTTTTGGGACAGGAAACTTTTGCACTCTTCAACATAATCTTCATCACTGAAACCTGGTGGGATGAATCCCATGGCTGGAGTGTGGCTATCTACAGGCTGTTCAGAAGGGACAGACCTGGAAGGAGGGGTGGAGGTGTTGCCCTCTATGTCAGGAAAGGGATGGAATGTGACGAGCTGTCATTGAAGAGTGGCCACGAACAGGCTGAAAGCTCATGGGTCAGAATAAAAGACCAAGGAATCAACGGGAGCCTTGTGGTTGGTGTACACTATTGGCCACCTAATCAAGGAGAGCCAGCCAATGAAGCCTTCTTCCTCCAGCGGCAGGAGGCATCATGCTCGCAGCAAGCTCTCATCCTACCTGGGGACTTCAACCACTCTAACATATTCTGGAAAAGTAGCACAGCAAGCTGTAGGAAATCCAAGAGACTCTTGGAGTGCATTGAAGATAATTTCTTAATCCAGCTAATAGACACCCCAACCCAAGGGGATGCAATACTGTACCTGATGGTCACTAATACAAGTGAACTCATCAGTGGCATTAGGACTGGAGGCAGCCTGGGCTGCAGTGTTCACACGCTGGTGGAGTTCAAGGTCCTGAGGGATATGCGGTGAGTGAGGAATACGGTCAGGGCCCTACATTTCAGGAAAGCAGACTTCCAGCTCTTCAAGGAGTTACTCAGTAGGACACAAGTCGGACCAGTAGCATGAGAACCCAAGCCTTAAATCCTGTCAAACATGCCTCCTAGTAACCTTATCTGATGACCATTGCTCTTTTATTGGAGGGAATAGCTTGTAGTCCCTGCTTGTCTCACTTTCCCATATCACCTAAGGTTTTGTAGAACTCCTTTGTGTCCCCTCGAAGTTATTCCAGCTGGAGGAGTCTGAGGCTTTACAACAGTTTTTCTTTATAATACTATTAGCAAAACAGGAACCACATTTTTAACAATATTTTAAATACTCAACAAAGTGTTTCATTGTAAAGCGGTTGGTAATTTAACAAATATATCTATTGCAGCCTTATGTCTGGGAAAGAAATCGACAAGAATTTTATCCTTAGAATTCTTTTTTATAGAAACTTATTATGCAACTCTTCCATGAAGATGTATTACAGTTTTCATGAATTCCTCATTGATGTAGTCATTTCAAGTATTTACTCTTTCTGAAGGACTTCATGTACTGCTTCATTATTGAACATTTATGAATAGGAACAGACCTTGAAAGATATTGATGGTATAAACATTATGCAAACACATATTTGCATGACACACATCTTACCCATAAATGTATTCCTATTTCCTCTTCATAAACATTCTGAGGAAGAATTCATGTATGCGATTATAGAAAGAAATAAAAGTGGAAATCACTGCTAGTACTATCCAGGGCAATTGATGACTTTTCTTTGGATTCATATATTTGATTTGTTTTTTAAACAGTCATATTTTTTTCATTGGAAAGTAGTAATTATGGTCATTTATTTTGACCTACAGAGCACAAATAACTTCACAAAGTATCTCGCGAGTCAGGGCCATTTTACCACTATGGGTTTCTCAGTATCCAGCAGGAACATCCAGAAAAAAAAAAAAATCCTTCAATGAGATAATCAGACAGCTTAAAAATCTACAATTTCTGAAAGCGTCAGGGAAGTTTTACTTTGGTAACCCACATATGGCTTTATAAAAACTGTACTATATTATATTACTATCAAGTATGCCATGTACCTTTTCCAATGTAATCACTTACTGAGAGATGTACAAAATCATTTTACAGCCAGTGTTCTAAATAATGACAAAGAGTTTATAGTATATTCAAAATATAGATAATTTGATTTGATAGGTGATATTAATAATTTGATAAGAAAAGTGTTTCAGTATCAGAGATATGTGATTTAATGGAAAATTGAGTGAAGAATTCTAGTCACAAAGAGAAATTCAGGCTAATCTGCACATTCCTCTAGTACATCTGTGGGGTATTTGAAAGTTTTAAGAGCTGTATAAGTTTTATTTTGAGCATAAAATTGAAGAACTTTTAATCACTGTTCTTAAATATTGAATTTTTAGTCACTTAATAAGATAAAGAGTATTTGCATTTACTATATTCAGGTTTAAAGCCACATATCAAGCGATCTGAGAAAAGCATTAGGTTTTGTTAGTTCTATGATAATGAACTTATATTTAAAATTTATAGATAAAAATATGAAAAGAGATTGAAATATAAACCTTATTTTTAATTTGTAACCCTATGTCTGGATTTGTAATTTTTTCTCCTCAGCTAATGCTGGTCCATTGGGCTGATCACCCCGAGGGACATATTCAGGCACTGACTTTCTTTCTGCTTTATAATAATGAGAATGTAGGGGCATGGAAAGCTCCCCTAACAACAGAGGCTGAAAAGGAAGAGAAAAGACAGACAAAGTGTGCCATGGTATAGAAGGCAGCTAAGGAACTTGAATTCATCTTTTGCCATAATAGAGAAATAAGACTGCAGTGAAATGAATAGGTAGGAAGTGGCAGTGAAGGACTCTGGAGCGCAGGTAGATTTTTTGGTGAATCCTCCTGTTTTGAAAGGGCCAGTCAAATCTGGCAAATCCATAAATGGTTACAGGACTGGCGGTGCAGCCAGGTGTTTGGCTACTTACAGCATGGGTCTTGCTTTGAGAAACCTGTTCTACTAGGGGCTGATGAAATCCATCTCTCAAAGAAGGGGAAAAGAATCTCCAATCACAGCCTTGTCAAACTGGTGAAGCGTATGATTCCTCTGTGGGAGAAAGGAAGGAACCAGTGTCATTCACGTTCTGCAGGGACACTTACAACCCTTTGTCAGCATGCTTTTTGTGTTATGTGGTCAAATTGCAGCTGTAAAAAACCCCTCAAGATTGTATTCAATTCACCTCAAAACTTTAAGACTCCCATATTCTATCAAAAAACATATTGAATTGGCTTAAATTTTGGCTTAAATAATAAGGGTAACAGATCAATAGTATTTATTTCCGCTTGCAGTTCCCTAAACATTTATCCTTACTTTAGAGAGCACTTCAAGTATGCCACAGTTCGTTCTCCAGACTGCTGTGCATGTATCTATAAAACTTTATGCATAGTCACATTGTCATCTTGGAATAGCTGACATTGAGATTACTGCAATGCATGTGTTTTCCAACACAGATGCTTTGATTGTACAAATTGTGAGCATGACTTGGAGTTCTCACATCCTAGGAAAGGAACCTTTTTTGCTTTTCTCACAATGCTGTGCTGATGCTTCCAGTGTTTCAATTACTTCAGCTAGAGGTTGATGAGCTTAATCCGGAGTTTCACATCAATCAGTAAAGCCTTAAGAAAAAATACTGCAGAGTAACATTCAAAATGCTAAACACCATTCATCTGCAACACAACATTAACATTACCATATTAACAGTGGACTTCCAGAGAGCGTACATAAAAGAAATCCATACAGAACTCTTTGCATGCAAAGACCTCTGTGTCAAAAATCTTTGAACTTTAAAAAAACCCAGATGTTTCCATTTCTTACTTTGAATCTGGGCTTCACATTGGTCACATTTAAGCACAGTGATAAACTTTGCTTCAGCTCACTGGGGATAGAGACAAAACTATGTTAACTGTTTTAGAAGACTTTTCTTTTCCCGTCTGGCTTTGTTGTCCACTTGCATTGCACTTGTCTAAGCATCATTTTCTTGAATTTTCTAAGATCTATAAAAAACATTCTGTGACTTCTCACTTTTGCACAATGAAAAGATGCCATAGCTTTATACTTTATGCTAACTTGTGACACTTTTTTGTTTGTGGAGTATGATTATATTTTTAGTTATATTTATGATAGAGTAGAGTCACTCTGTTTATTTCTTTAGGAGTCTTGACATTTGCATGAATGACAGGAGAATCAAAGGCCTTATAATGTAGCCCTATACCATGATAACATTATTGTTCCAATACAAAATATTTGGTTAATTTAGCATGTATACTATCGTTATTTTAATATAAGAAGTACACATTCTGCCTGACTTCAAAAACAAATAGCAGACATGTTTTACATTCACTCCTTGGTGTCAAATCACAGGCACTTGTCTATGGGAAAAAGTATGTTAGAAATTTGTTTTGCTTATTGTGATCAACAGCAGTATGGTGAGAGACAAATTCCACAGGTTTTATATCTGCTGAGCAGTTCTGCTGACTTCAATGCAAAGTAGTATACAAAAGAGCAATGACTGAAGAACTTGATGTTTTGGGACAGACCCTTAGCCAATATAAATCACAGAAGTTCTGAAATCAGTGAGAACTGCCAATTCAAATCCTGATTTCTGACTTCAGGAAAGCATGACAGCCAATATAATATTACTTGTTGTAGGGGTAATAATAGTAGTAGACATAACAACTACTGTCACTGTTACTGGTCTGGTTACTACTACTTTTATTGTTGCCTCAGTCTAAAATAAGGTTGCAAATGCTACTAAGAAAAGTACTAATT
Source organism: Cuculus canorus (assembly GCF_017976375.1). Lineage (NCBI taxonomy): Eukaryota > Metazoa > Chordata > Aves > Cuculiformes > Cuculidae > Cuculus > Cuculus canorus. The sequence continues at coordinate 27,367,889 of NC_071404.1, read as the reverse complement.
AAGGTACCAATTTAGAGCATCTTTCAGTTCATAAAATTTTACACATGCTCCATTGAAGATAAAGGACTACTCTGCAGCAAATTTAAACTTATTGGCTATAGTATCACTTTTTATATAAAGAGTTTTTTAGTTAGCCTCCCTTCAGAGGTCTGTGTCTCACAAACTAAAACTTGTGGGATTAATTTCTTAAGTAAAACCCTCCAATGGAAAAACAAACCAAGAATGAAAATAGCAGGAAGAGATAAGCAGTTTGTTCACCCTGGAGCAAATTGCTTCTATTGTGCTTGTACCTAGGTCACACACTGTCTTGAACAGCACACACACAAAGAAAAAAAAAAATATATTTCAAAAGATATCTTTAAAATGTAGAAGTAGATAATAAGTAGAAGTTTATTGCTGCAATACAATTTTTTTATACTATGTCAGAATTCAGTTCCAAATGCCATACGATTACCACATGGAGTTTTTATGATGGGATAACGATATTACCGTTGGAAGCACATCTGTGTTAAATTATTTCATACCTTATCACGCATACCTTATCACACCATATCACTGTGGCCTGTTGGTGAAAATCATATTAATATAGCTTCAAAAACCTGAGGGAAGATCTTACAGTATAAAGCATAAGGATATCAGTATCAGAAGAGGAATGGACAGGGCCAGTTCCTATTTCTCATCACTCAGCTCCATAGCTTCAAACATTTACTTTGTGTAAATAGTAACCCACACCTTTCTTTTTTCCTATCCACATATCCTACAAAGCCCATAGCACCCATCACAAACCCCTGTCATATAAGCTATCCCACTACTTCTGAGTTATTTCAGCAGCCTCAGTCCTGTGTCTACACGCAGAACCCCAGCTCCTCCTGTTTGTTTCCCAGGCTATGTGTTTGTGCACAGGCACAAAGTGGGGCCCTTTTTGACCCATCTTGTACATTCTGAGGGATGTCCCATTACCTTACCTCAGGTATTTACCACCTCTAACTTACTTTTATTCACTTATGTACAAGAAGCTATCACCAGCCCCCAGCATGCCACAGTTAAATGTCTCCTCAACAAGCTGGCAAGCATCTTGGCAAAGATGTCATTACCCCGCTTGGTCAAGCGAATCCCACTTCTTGTGAGCCCCATAACTAAATCAGGACAGATCTGTTAAGCTACCTCAGGAAGAACTTAAAGAACATCTGAGGATATGGAGGAAAAGACCGCAAAAAGCTCAAGAGTGGCTTGGGTAAAACTTAATCATGCTTTTTTTGTCTCTTCTTTCTGGTTGGCTGAAAACATTGAAAATATCAGCCTTCATAGCACTTCACTATGTTCTGCTCTATTGGTCAAGCAATGAAGAGGTGCAAAAGAACCAGAATACAGGAGAGGACAGCATTCTAAGCTTTTTGAATTCCAAAAATATATTATAGAAAGATTAGCTATGTGAAAATGCAGTGCAAAAGTTGTTCAGCTAGTAAACTTTAGCATGAGTACACTCTCCACTGATTTGAAAAAGGTCACTGAAGTGCAATGATTCAGAGTAAGAGCAGCACTCCTCACGCTGTGGGATGTGACCTAATTAGGGACAAACAATGCAGTGTTTGAGGCATTGTTGTCTTGTAGGTTGGTTGAGAAGCATCTTTCTGCATTCCCTGATTTTCTCTGAGCTTTTTTGGGTTGATGGCAAATTATCCCTGTCCTGGGTCATCCATAAGCAATGTATTTTGCACCAATTTCCTAAGATGAACTCAAATCTGAATCATCTATGCTACATCTCTTAGGTATTTTCTAGGTCAGTGCCAACCCTTTTAGCCCCTTTCAAAAGTGTTCACTAGAACAGAATAGAGAAATAATATTTTATACCTGATGAAAATGAAATTTGTTGCATTTATCATATACATTTTTTTCTGTGCCTCAAGGAAAATCAAATAACTTCTGATCTTCCAATTGACTGTAGCCTGAGACAGACATAGGTGCATACATAGACATGCTAACACAGAAAACCTTTTCTCCCCTACCCTCATTCAGTCTTAGTTCTCAGCTGCTTTTTCTGGGGCAGTTTTTCACAGAAGTACTTTTCTTCATGGCTTCTCTCCATTCTGATGGTGTCTGTAATTTGTATGTGGCACAGTTCGCTGCCTTTGACTCAACCAGAAAATTATTCAACTTTCAGGTTTTGTAGAACTCTGATGGCTGATTAAAGATCAGGACCAGGTATGTTTTAACCCTGAGAACCTACACAGTCTTCATCCTGTCATCCACAGGCAGGGTGGGTCCTGAAGTACCATATACTTATTCAGAGAAAGATGGTGTTAGTTATTTCCATTATCTTTTCAGGACAGTAATTAGGCTGTCTGTTCCAATGTATTCTCAATAGCATTTGTCTTTCCATTGGGCTGAAACTATGACATCAACACTGTGGTCTGAAAATTTCTGGTTTGGCCTCCTTTATATTTTCATAAACTGTGAGAAACTTTTGGCCCTTTATCATTGTCAAATGTTAATAGGTGCTAGTAAAGCTCTGTGCCACTGTTTATGCAACTAGTACATACAAAGTGGATAGAATACAAGATGTGCATAGGGATAATTTTGCCTACCTCCAAAGTTATATTTTAATGACAATCTTACGAAAAATGACAAGATAACTCAAAATGTTGATGAGCAAAAATTCCATGGGAAAAGATTTCTTATATATATGGAATATATAAAATATAACAAATCTAATACAAAAAACCCCAATTAAGCAATCTGAATAACTTATAATGACAAATAAATCATCAGTTCTTCTTCCACTTATAAATGTCCTCTATATTTGGATACAGTATCTTAATTATCTTTCCATCTGAATTTTAGAATTACTACATAGACAGCAAAAGAATTTACAAGATTTACTTACGAATTGTATGCTATTTTTATATTATCAGAGTTTCTTTTGATGTGGTGTGCAAATTCCCTCACTATCCCATTAAACTCAAGCCTGATCCTTAGCTGACACAGTTCAGTTAATTTGCACCATATCGATTTACACTGTGCATAATCTAATATGCTCTTTTATTAGCCACTAATTACATTTTTTTACTTCAAAGGAAGTGGTCTTTAATAAAAGATAAAAATGTAAACACTAGTGGACTTACTATTGCAGTTGCAAGTACTGATTATTCAGACTATGGCTGAACAACCTTATATAGAGCTTATTTTCTTGGTATTAAAATACACTCCAGGAAAATCACACCTGCTTCATAATGTGCCAAATAGTTTTGAAAATATGTTGCTTTCCTGATAAATGTGGCTTTATTGGCTGCTGCTGCTGCCTCACCTGGCTGAAGGCAGAGCTATTAAAAGAGGGAATATAGTCTGAAACAGAGCAACACCCACTTTTCCTTAATTGACAGATTGCTCAACAAAACCTTCAGTGGGTTTTGCAGGCAGAGGCAGCAGTGCACACGGCTTCTGTGGGTCCCGGTGTCTGTGTAGGGAATTACATCCGAATTTGTCAACCAGCAGCCAGCTCCAGACTTAATAGCAATGACTGACGCAAACACATCTGGAAGGGAATAATCATATCACAGTATCCTGAAAGATGAACAGCCTCTTTCCCAGAACTGTTTAATTCTGGGATTTGACTGAAGTTAGTTAGCCATCCAGTAGACACTGGGTTCAGCCTAGGAATGCTGAAAGGCGGTATTAATATGCAGAATACAGCTAAATTATATTTACACTAATATTTCCTTAATTAAGATATTAGTACCTTTCATATTACAGGAATGCATTCTGAACATATAATTTTGTATTGGCGTGTGATTCATGGCAGCTCAGATCAGCATTAAGCTGATCCTAGAACATGAGAACTAGATCTCTCCTTCTAAGATAAACTTAATGTCTAAAGAAAAAATGAAGAAGGCTTTCAAATTTTTTTACATGCACCAGTCCCAAAGACTTATCCAGACTTTTAGTCACAGCTCTTTGAAAATCCTTAAAAATTTACATCATAAATTGAGTTCTTAATTATATATATAATTTGCCTATATTATAGATATATAATTTGCCTTCCAGTGATTTTTTATCTGACATATAATAGAAATAAAATCATACGCCTAATCAAGTTACTGTGACTGAACAGAAACTGAGATGGCAAAATGGAATAACCCTATCCTGTAGTGGAACTCTGCTGTATCCTTACAGTCAAAGTCTGTGACCAGCCACGGTCCAGCCCCTGGTTTACAGTCTGGCTGCTGCAAGAGCAGCATCTATGGAACAATATGAGAAGATGCCACTGCTAATGATGACCATTCCACCCTTCTCTGCATACCTTGAGGCAGTCTGTGCAATCTTGTACCTGACTGGACCTATCTCAGGCTGTGAACCTATATCCCACACCAGGAACTATATTTAGGGAGAAAGATTGGGGTTTTATGTTAAAGACAGAGTGAGCTGTGACCTTCTCTGTCTTTTGGATCCCCATAAGGAACCTATGAGCAGTGTATGTTTTAGTAGTTTCTAGATATCCGCAGAGTTATGGAGTTTATTTTCTTGTCTAAATTTCTGTGGGAAAGGCAAGCAGATGCCTTTCTCACAACCTTGTTAGTAATAACATGCATGGCAATTATAATGATTGCTTTTATGTCCTTTACTAGTTTTTATTTGCTGCCTTGCTCTTGCATTCCTCCCAAACACAAATTTGATCATAGTCCCATCAGATCCCTACGCCCTGAGCCAATGAGCTGTGGACTTACCCTCTTTCCCGTATGTATTCTGAGGTACAGGACCTGACAAACCCTGGCAACAGAGAAGTCCAAGCATCTGTCTCTGGCCTCTTCTATGAGAAACAGAGATAGTATAACCAATGTGTATGGGGTACTGGGAGGGCTGAGAGTGCTCCGAGGTTTTAAGGAAGAGATGTCAAACACAGGAGCATGCCAAAAGGAATCCCAAATGAGCGTGCTCAAATGTCTACACTTTTAGATACTATAAGGACTCGTACTATGAATACAAATAAGTTTCAACTCCAAATATCATCCTTGGACATTTTTTAAAGTTGATGTAATAAAATAAAAGTCTGAGGTACATTATCCAACAACGTTATATTACATTACATAGTGAAAAGAACAATATTTAGTAATGGAACAACTAATCATCGGATTAAACAAGGGTCTTCTGAAAAGGAAAAGAAGTCTCTCATCACCTAATAGAGACAACATCATAAAGCAGAAGCATGAGTGGAAATTTCAGCAATTGCTGTCTTTGGTCACTTGACTGAATTTTAACTACAGTTTAGCAGGGCGGTATTTGTTTCATCTTCACTACGTTTTCTCATGACATATTTAAAATTAAATGTCATAATCATGGGACACAACTGTAACATTTATGTGACTAATCAGCAGCACCATCACTTCTGGTCTTGTAGCAAAAAAATTTCCTCTATGTGGATCAGAAAGCAAAGGAGACATTCACTCAACATCTGGCTTTACTGCTTCTAGCTGCCAGAGAATGATAGCATAACTAACAGCTTCTGGGTACTGTTCCAGGTTTTGCAAGACACTGTTCTCTAATGTTCTTTAACACTGGTAGAACAACATACTTTGCCTAATCTTATTTTCTGAAATAACTGAATTATTTTATCTGAATGTTTTGAGTAGGATTCTGACTGATGCATAAACCCACTGTGGAAAATTTTGGTTCAAACGTTTCAGTTTTGGCCAAGCTATAAGCAATTTAAAAGAATGCCAGATGTCTTTAACTTTATAGTGGGTGTTTTCAGCTCAAATGTTATAATCGCAGCTACCATCCCTGTACACAGGCACATACATATACACAGGCATATATGTAGCCACACAGGAAAAAGCAGATAATATTGGGATTCAGTGTTGCTATCTTTCCCTCAAAATAATTTAAAATTGATAATTGTTTAGATTGCAAAATGTGAACTTCAGTGCTTTGCAAAGCCTTGACAGTGATGGAAAAAGGCATGAAAAATATAAAAGTCAGATTTTCAGTCAAAAAAATATTATTTTCTCCTAATAAAACACTAAAGTGCATTTTATCAACTATTTTTTATTAATCATGCAAGTCCATAAAATTTCTTTAATAGCCTTTGCTTTACTTCATTTATTGCAAAGTAATATACTTACAGGTATCATCCATCTTCATTCTGACCTAAAAGAATTAAATTGGTTTTACGTAGCTTTTTTTTAACGTGTTTTGCATATTTCAGCATGACAGCACTTTACCTCTATACAAAAAGAAGCATTTGAATAAGACTTTAACTTTACTTAGCAATCACAAAAACTAGGATATAAATCATAAGAGATAATTTTGAACATTTCTCTTAGAAGATGCCTGTGATTTTTTTCCTAAAGAGATCAAGAAATTAAAATGCTTACTAATAATTTGTATTTAAAATTAATATTTAATGATGTACTTCACTGGGATTTTCTTTTTCTAAGCAGAAATGTGTGTAGGATTTATTTTACTACACTCAGATACTTCTTTTGACAGAAATATGCATTGATAGGGAAAAAAAAAATTATCTTCTTCCTTTTTCCATCTCTCAGCTTGCATTCTTTGAATTGAGCATGTGCTTCCACCTTTTCCTAGGTGAGGAAAAAGTGCCTGCATATGTATGTGGACACCTGGTTGCAAGGGACTACGTTGCGGAGTTCGGACTTTTGTTACAAGAGGCATCACGTCATGTTATCCATCTCATCAAGTCAGCCAGTGTCTGTCATAAATGCCAACATGGATTCATTTTCATATTCCAAGCAAAGACAATAACAAGGAGAACTAAGGTTGTGTGAATTAAAGAGCTTTCCACAAAATGCAGCTCTAAAGAGTCTTCATTTCAGTGTTTTCCTTCCTGCAAAATGTCACGGAGTCCTATTTATTAGCTCTAGAAATGACTCAAGAATTGGAGTCAAGGAAAAATATGCTCCTGCTGTTTCCTCTTTAGAGGTGGTACTGCAGGCAACACTACTGCTGCATCATGGCCTCAGTGGCTTCCCTTTTTAGCTATGATATATTAGATAGCACTTCTAGACAGACAGCAGTACAAGGAATTCTGCTACTGACCTAGAACAAGAAATTCATAGTGTGAAGTAGATTTTAAAACCTGTTGCCTTACAGTATAGAAACTGGTCACGATTTCATTTAGAACTAGTTTCCTGCAGCTTAAAATTGAGAGCTTGGGAAGTTTTAATTGTAGATACATTATTCAGGGAAAGGGAGAAGGAATAAAGTATGTTCAAATTCTTTATATGCTGATGTCAAATCCTGTTTCCTAATTGTGTTGTAGAGTATGTCATTTACATTCCTGCGTTTCTGATGTACCCCATCTTTTATACAAAATATCAATGTGCTGTCAGAACTTCAGTAAATTCTCTTCCATAAAGTATATCACAACAAATGTCTGCTGTCAGAGATTTTGTTAATTTCAGCCTATTAAAATCGCTGGACCATATTAGTTTTCCAGGAAGTGTTTGCATTTTGCAGAACAGTCTTTGTGAACCTTTCACTTTACAGTATTAGAGATTAGAAGCTTTGACTATTGCTTCCCTCTCCTCACAGCTTTCAGAGTCCTGTTTGAAAGACTTAGTTTTGACCCTGATAATACAAACTGTATTTCCACTCCTTTTGGGTGGAAAAAAGTAAAAAGATGAAAAAGCTAAGATGAACTGGAATGTCTGTCCTCTCATTGTCAGTTTTCAGCCTGTAAGGACGCTCAAAGCAAATGGAAGTATTGCAAATGTAGAAAATGCTTTCTTTTTCTAAAGCTGACTTACTTGCAACCTCACTGCTGGAGAAAAGCAAACCCAACCCAGGTCTTTACCAGCCTTAATACAACATCTCTTGTGGAGCTGCAGCTGTGTGATACGGTAGTAATACACTTTACTGCAAGAAAGTTTTAATGGATGAGGGAGTTGAGGACAGACAGCATGTAGTTGCAGTTACTACCTCCTGTGTTCCATGACAGGGCTCTGCTGTACTATGTTGTTTTATTCTGTATCTGGATTAACTTGAAGGCATCTTTCTACATAACAGATTTTGTCAGTTGAGATCTGTGCTAGCACTGAACTATTTTATACTTTGTGTTCTTTAGTCTCTCTGGGCATCGGTGCAGAGAAGTGTGCAAAAGATAACAGCATACTTTGATAAGCCTGACTTTTGTGAAACTGAAGGTGAAAGAAATTAAAAGGGGAAAGAAAATAAATTGGTGGTGAAAGGAAGAGCTGACTGAAATAACACAAGGCTTGTGTTCCAGGTGCTATTCAAGACTACAAGAAAGCAGGCAGAGCTGATGTCTTTTCTGTCTATCATCCCCTTGCCCAGATTTTTTCATAAAATTTTGACTTTTGCACACTATCAAATCCCCAGGGCTCCCCGAATCAATCTCAATGCCTAAGATGGGACACGAGATCTGGATCTGAAAGTTATGCATGGCACATGTGATAGTAAAAAACCTTTGTAAATTGTGTTTCTTATCCTTCCTGCAGTGGAATCTAAAAGTAGCAGTGAACAGAGTAGACTTTCCTTCCCCTAGATTAATTGCTTTTTAGGCCTACCTTCTAACATAGCAATTCTGATCTACTGTTTTCTCATGTCATACTATTTTTTTTTTTTTTCATAGCATAGTCCTTGGATTGCATGAAGAGGCTTTTAATTTTTTTTTGATATTTTATATTTCTGCCTTTCGGGATTTCTGATTAGTCCATGCTATTACTGTATATTAAGCTATGCTGGATGCTTCAGTTCTGAGGGCAAAATTGGAAATGCATGTCTCAGTTCAGAAGCCACAGCTACTGGCTCTGGGAGTAACATCTGCATAAACATGAGATCAATCTAGGCCTGTTTTGTGACAATCAACAACTGCTATTACTCCTGAGCCATTATACTCAGCTATGGGCCCACAAACACCTATTGGAAATTTGCAAGTCTTGATTTTGGACAAAGACATTTATTATGGGTGTTAACTGCCCCTTTCCTAAGTGGTACTGGGGAGCAACAACTCTGCCATATCCTACCTGCAGGTAGTCTTGCGCTGGTCACAGAAAGGGCAAATATGTAAAAGGGAGGATCCAGTCTTCCTCGCTTTTGTGTTCTGCCACCAGTTTCTGAGTATGCTCTTCTCCTGAGGAATTCTGCTTTTCTCCCTGGAGAAATAGTAAAGCAGAATACATATAATAATAATAAAAAGTTGAATTTTTTTAAAGAAAAATCCCACTAGAGTTGGATGCCTTTTTATTCCTCTCTCTCGTATTCTCTTTTTTTTTTAAAAAAAAATTGAAGCAGGGCTCCTGGGCGTTCACTAAACAACATATATCTAATGGGGAGAATATTGTATGTTGCTATAAATGAACTGTCAAATAGAAAATTATGCCAAGAAACGGAAAGATAATGGTCTGTAAGCACAATAAAGATGGACACTGCAATAATGCAAGCCATTTCTTTCAGTGAAATAAGCAAACGTTATTCCTTAATGTTATATGGTTTCTGGGTATCCTCACCCCAGCCTTCTGGGGTTTCGCATGTTTAATTTTAGCCACTCTCAGTTGCATAACTGTTCCTTTTAGCTTGTGACTGGAGTCAACCTGAGGTCAGGCTGCATCCTGCTGCAGGCTGACATGTAAATAAGTATGAGACAGTGTTTCCTGATCTAGATTCTTCGGAAGATCAGAAGCTATGCTACACACTCTCTTCTGTCCTTTATTTCACTACTTAATATGCAATTTATTTTTTGAAACTATCTGTGATGTTCCTTGAATACACATCGTTCTTTCTGTGTTTGCTGCTGCAGTGAAAAACATTTAGTTCACTGAATAATTAATGATGCTCTATACCTTGAATATACTGCACAATAAGATTACATAAGTAACACACACTTTTAAATAATTCTGTTCATTAAAACAATAAAAAAACTGAATACTTTTTTAAGAAAAAGGTGTATGATAATGGTAATTTAAATCCCAATATGTTTCATCATAAATAACAACATGAAACTTAACGATCTAGGAAAGTGCTGGCAAGATGTGTTTATGTCTAGAAACCTTTAATTGAATATGTTATTTAAAATGAAAAAGAGAAAGAGATCATGCTACAGACACATCTTCAAAAATATAGGCAAGCTATCAATCCTCTAACAGGGAAATTAGAGAGTGAACCAATAATTCCCAAGATGGGGAACATGACAATAAGAAGAAGATATTTTCTAAAGCAACTTAACACATAGTTAGAACAAGCCTCAACAAATCAAAATGTTTTAACATCAAGCCTTCCTGTTATTTACAAACTTAGCACTCAGAAATTTTACTTTCAATATGCAAGCAGAAACGTCACCTTCAATTTTCTCCTTGAATATTATATAAATCATGAAATTATCATTTCCAATTTGGTAAACAAAGCAGACAGGAGTTGCTGTTGTGATTGACGGTAAAATAATACATAGACTTTGCTTGTCTGAAGAAGTAAACAAGTTTTCCTGAAAGAAGAAAACCTGAAATTTTCCTCTTTCTGTTCAGTATTTTGCCTCTGTTTCTGAGGAATGTGCTTAATACTTCTGGATCTGCATTGCTGAATGGGAGGAGGTTAAGGAGATGTAGTTTTCCTTGCATATGGCTCTATCCAGTGCAATAATGTATATAATACTTTCATCTTGCTTAGAACGGACTTGCTGTTAAAATTGACAGCATTTTGCAGTTATTTATGAGAAGGGTGGGAGACAGCCTTCAACTTCACCATTCAGGTGGCTATCAGCTATACCTTCATCTGTTCAGACCCACCAAGGAAGGTCTTAACTATCATCTATCATAGTTCCCATCTGTGTTCCTGTGACTTAGAGCAGCACACACTTTCTGTAAGCCGGGTGCTTGCTAGTACTGATGCTGTCTTCCATTGCTACTAAATACTTGCAATTAAAGACTGCTAGGTATGTCGAGAACAGGGAGCATTTAAAAAAACATGGATGGGTGCAGCATGTCGCAAAACATCTGTGAGAGAGAATTGCAGACTAACATTGTAAGCATTGCTACTAGTACTTCAGTCTCAAGTCTGATTTTGTCCTTAGCATCTTCTGAGACCACCTTTTAAGGACACTCAATTATACCACTACGCCTTCTTCTCATCCCTCACAACACTCACTTTTCCTTTTCCTCACATGTGCTCATAGATTTCTCTGCACACGCAGAATCCTTTCTACATAAGTGTTGAGAGAATACAGAACTGAGAAACATTTTCAGACACTGTGGATGGGTAGGACTAAGGACAAGTGAAGATCTAGTCCACCCTTGTTATGAAGCTCAATGTTCATATCAATATAATGAGGCTAATTACGTTGTTTTCCTGGGAAGATTACTATGTTTAGCTAAGAGAGATATAGGAGGTATAAGAAAATTCAGTTGACCTCTCATATCCAATATATACCAAGATAATTTCCCAGTGCTTCCCTCTATATGGTTATAATGTACTATTTCAATTAACATGTAAGGAATAACACTTGTTTTAATAAGGATATCAGATACTTGCTATCTTGCATGTCTAAATAAGACTTGCATTGCCTTGGTAGTTCCATTAACATTAGAGTTTAGACACTTTAAAAAGATCTTAACTCAATTAGCTTTCAAAAATCTGCAGTTGTTGACTTTAATGATCACATATGTAAAATAGTGTACTTGGATCTGACAAGATTTTATTTGTCTTTAGCTGAAAAATGCTTTCAGCTAACCTAAGAAAATATTGGGGTTTGATTTTTTTGTGATGTTTTGTAGTTTGCTTTTTTTTTTTTTCTGGAGGCAATAATTGAAAATATATTTTAACAGAAAATTGTGAATATAAGCACTAACATACAAACAAAAAATCATTTTGTTTTAGAGATCATGTTGCTTGACATTTGAAAGTACTAAACTGCAAAATTATTGCTTGCAGCATCTATAAATATTTCTTGCCCACTATGTTTCCATGGCAACTGTGCTAATTTATTCAGAGACCTTTGCATTTTTTTTAATTTAAGAGAAACAGTAGTATCAGTACTAAAACTGTTGCTAGATTTGACATTCTGATCCTTTCTGAAAATAAAATGTGCCATGAAGTATTTTTAGACATAAGCTACATTGTTATACAAAAGGCAGGGATGATGTTTCAGATGTCTTTTGCTGGACTTATATTGAATATTTTTTTTTCTCCGTAGATATAGATGCACACACAATTAGCCCCTTAATAATGATTCAGAAGTTGAGAAGATACTTCTGTTCTCAGCCAGCCATAGCCTTTGATCTGAAATATCTCGTGCCTAATGTCATCTCAGAGATAATACTTTTTGAACGTTTTCGGTTATCTTTCTATTTACAAGGAAAAAAACCCCACAGTCTTTTTCACATTTTCAGAGCAACCTAGTCTCTGTATCTCTTTCTGCCTTTATTTTCAGATATTTGAGACTCTCTTCAGATTGAGAACTAGCATTTACCTAATATTTTGTTTAAGTATTTTGTATTTTATAATGCATATGCAAAATCATAACAGGAAATTGTTTTTCATGTGCTTGTCCTGACACAGACAGAGGCAGAAAAGGTATAGCACAAAGATATTTGCTTCTATTCTCTTTCTTTGGAACCATCTGCAGCATCAAAGACTATTGTAAGAGGTAGATTGTGTCCAAAATGGAACGTAGAACCCAATTCCCTTTCAGATACAAGCATGTTATATCAGATACCAGTATCTTATAGGAAATAGCTTCTGTTGATAATTTTCATCAAATATACTTTAAAAAAGATTTTCTCTTTGGTCAGATGTGTGCCACAGTGGGAGGGCAATATTGCAAGCCTTGTACAGCTGCTGCTCATTTCACGTATACTCTTGTGTCTATGTAAAGCCTCCAAAGCTTTCAATTAAAAGATTTGTGGAAACATCAAATTCTGTTTAAAAATCAGTAATTTTTCTTCTGAATATAAATAAGAGAGAATTGATAGTTGTAAAGAAAATAACTTCTATTAATAACACTTTTTTTATGCTGAGATCAGAATCAAATTAAAGGATTCCAAATTTCATTGGGTTTTTTTATAGCCATTAATATAATGCTGTTTATTTCAGGTGTACTAAAAGACGGATATGGATACGATATTGAAAATCACTAACTGTTGAGAAACCATTGTACCAATAGCTTTTGATTGCAGACAAGGATGTTTTTGAAAAACAGATTAGTTTTAATTGAAAATTCAACCTGCATGTCTAATCCCTGGAATCACTGGTTGCTGGTGGCAAATAACCAATCTAAAAAAGTACTGGAGTATTCAAAATCCTTTCTCTAAGAAACTATAATAAACCAGTTAACATCTTAAATATTCATCCTGCAAGAGGAGGATATATGTTGTAAGATCCCTCTACTGAGTTTATATCTCTACATTTGCACACAGGTAGCTGAAATGTAAAATCTGCATCAATTTACATAGATCAATCAGGAAATCACCTTATTATTCAAACTCTGCAACAGAAATATCTTTTTTTTCTTTTTTAATTACTGTAACTATGCAAAACAATTTCATTCCGCTAGCAAGCAAGAAGATTGCTTGATGCGTAGTTTCTCATGACTGCGGTGTTATTAAAGACTGAACCTGGAAACATATTTCCAGTGGGGCAGATGTCTATGTGATATTAAACAATTATGAGAAACAAGAACAGCTGCAGAATTAGATAGTAGTGTTCAACTCAGATGTTATTTGATTATTTGCATTGATGATCACAGTAATATCTAGTAGTCTATCAATAGTGTTTTTTCATATGTCTTATACATGCATAAGCTAAAATATTCTTTATCTTCTTTATTTAGTTGATAAACTTGTTATAGCAAAGACAATCTATAGTAGAGGAGATATTGCTGTGATTCTCAGTTTACAGTCAGATAATTGAAACATAGAGATTAAACTGCATACCTAAGGTCATATAACAAGTTTGACCCCAGTTACCCTAAATCTTACTTTCCTTAACCAAATCAGTTTCCTTGCTATCTAACACTTTACCTAGTAATTGCTTTGTTTATTTTTCCGGCTGAACTTTCTCTGCGGATATAGCATATGTGAAATAATAAGAATTTCAACCACATTAATTAACCTAGAAACACATTTCTCGTGATGATGTCTAAATCAATGTTTTAGTATCTTTACAAAGGCAGCTGTAAAAAAAAAAATCACTGGTAGGCAAATTATATATCTATAATATAGGCAAATTATATATATAATCAAGAACTCAATTTGTGACGTAAATTTTTAAGGATTTTCAAAGAGCTGTGACTAAAAGTCTGGATATGTCTTTGGGACTGGTGCATGTAAAAAAATTTGAAAGCCTTCTTCACTTTTTCCATTAGACATTAAGTTTATCTTAGAAGGAGAGATCTAGTTCTCATGTTCTAGAATCAGCTTAATGCTGATCTGAGCTGCCATGAATCACACACCAATACAAAATTAAACAAACACTAAGAAACTGTATGTAATTCAAAAATTCTTGCCATTTCTTCAAGTTCAGCTCACAGACCAAAACTTTATATTAAACTGGTGGGTATTATATCTTTAGCCTCAAGGTACCTTTATATCCCTTCATGGGCACAAACTGTATTTTCATCTTGGTGTGCCTTCAATGGTCAGAGGTAGAAGATATGTATCTGTCAAGTTGCTACAGTCTTACACTATCACTTTACATGGGAGATCTCAGAGAGCTTCCAGCAAACATCATTGTTGACAAACACAGGACCTATTACTCTTTCTAACTTCCAAGATCCCAGAGGTCCTTAGATTAGCATGTAAACAGTTCTATTTCTAGTAGACAAGTGGGCTTATAGCATCATGGGATAACTCAGTTTGAGAGGGACCACTGTGGGTGTCTAGCACAGCCTCCTGCTCACAGCAGGGACAGCTTTGAGGTCTGGCCAAGTTGCTCAGGGCTTGATAAATCAGTCAGAATTGGGTCTTGCTGATCTCCAAGGAAGGAGACTTTTCAACCTCCTTGGGCATTCTGCTCAGCTGCTGATCTGTTCTCAGAGGGTAAAAGTTCTTCTTTACATCCATGCTGAACCTTTTTTGTTTCCATTTAAGACCCTTGTCTCATTCTCCCTCTAGGCACCACTGCAAGGAACCTGGCATCTTGATCACACCATCAGACTTATGGGATGATGTTGGGTGGCCCCAAAGTCATCTCTATCCAAGCTGAATAAGCTCCTGTCCCTCAACAACTTCTCACAGACCAAGCGTTCCTGCATAGATCAGCATGGTTACCCTCTGCTGTGTTAGAGTATTGTGGGACCGAGCACTGATTGCAGTATCTTGCTATGGTCTAATCATCACTTCATTTAACCTATTCTATTGCCCCTTGAGTTCTGGCTCTTCTTATTTTTTTTTTTTTTTTTTTTTTTTTTCATTTGGATTTGCAGTGTTAAGTTCTTTTGGCTCTGAGCCGTTTCTCAGAAACCAGATAGAAACAAGGTGGCCAGCAGGGCTTTAGCTCATAGGGACAGGAAAAGGTTTGACTTCAGCTGCTGCGGAGTCCTTTTGGGGTAACAGCAATATCATCAGTGACTATGAAATTTTCCTTGTGGAAATCTGTCAAAAAAATGTAATGTCATATTTCTACTGTTAATCTATGCTTATGTCTTCAGAAAATAATAATGTGTGTTAAAATTTGCAAATATTTATATCCATATGATTTTGCAGTATGCTCTCCCCTCATGATAATTCGTTGCCTTTAACTAATTTTCCAATTATTTTTTTATTTTATTGTCATTATTGCTCCTTTCTATCTTTTCTTCCCGTCTTTGTTTTTTCCCTTTTCCTTTCCCTTTGATCCAAAACAGACATTTTTCCATCAGGAAGTGAACTGAGGGTGAAGATATTTTGTATAACACCACAACATCATTGCTTAATAGAGTTTGTTTTAAGCTAACATGAGTTGTATTAGAATCAGTGCTGAAAAACTCCACAGCCCTGAACTGTTATGTTTTGGTCACTTATATTTTGTGTGCATAAATTTATTTACATGGATATATTTGCCAACAGTTAATTTTACCTCTGGTCAGCTTATATGTCAGTTGAGTTCAATCATGCTGAATAATTTTAACTACATTCTGTTCTGTGACACAGACATGACCTGAAGGCACAGTTATCAGAAATTTCTCAGAGGAGTCCCTGTTTCTCAGGGATATTCTTACTTCAAGACTTCAAAGAGGATACTATCTTTCTTTTGGACCAATTAAGGTTGGAGGTCAAATAATTTTGCTGCTGACAAACTTAATAGAAATTCTTCATGAAGCTGCTCATAAAAATGCATTCAATGTTTAATAGAAAATTAAGTCACCAAGGAGATGTACCAAGGCCCACAGCTATTTTCCAAATAATTTACCATACCAGAAAATGTTCCACTGGCTTGTAACTAATTTTCAGGGATTCTCCAGTATATCTATGTATGTAAAAAAATAGGGAGTGAGAGTTTTTCTTCTTTCCTTTCAAACATCTTATTTACACCTATGTTCATTAATGAAGGTATCATTCATTTCCAATGTAACTGGAAATTACTTAAGCTCTAGAAGCATAACATAGAATAATGCAAAGATCTTAATTCTGAACTTTTTTTTAATTTTGGTCAAAAATAAATAAATAAAAATCACAAAAAGAGGAATGACCCAAAGTTGCAAACAAAGCATGTCTAGGGTCCATTCTTTGGACTTCTGTCATTGTGCTACATAGTGCATGTAGCACATGTGCTTCAGTACCAGGAGGTTCTATATTCCCTACAAGCACACTGCTGGGGCCCCAGGCCAGCACCAGGGAAGGTGCAGGGAGTCAGACCTATATTCTCTTGCTGTAGAGCCCTGCTTGGTGCCAGAGCACAGCAAGAAGCTGCTCATGTAGCAAGGAATTTGTGCAATGCTGCAAGACAGACAAGTACACAAATACAACACTTGTAGATATGACTGATAGGCAGCTACTTGTGACTGATTTTATACAACACAAATTAAGTTACCGCTTGATAGCTATTAAATGTAGTGTGCAATTTTCTTTGTTCTTTATGTGTGCAATTTGTGCATGTAAACAATTCTATTTTTTTTTTGGAAACAGAAAAGAGGACTGAGAACAGCAGTAGCAAGTATTTTTTTACGTGTTTTCTCTCCTATGGTCATCCTCCCTATCAAGTCAAAGCAGCCATGCCATGCAGAAGAACCCAGCAAAACAAGTCATAACAAAGCTCTGAAGAGGGACTTTCCATAGCAGTTTAGCCTGTCTTTACCTGGATGTAGTGCACAATAAGCTGAAAGCACTAGAAAAAATGCAGATAAGGGTATTTGGGAGCATCACCTTTGGATGTTTTTTTATCTTTATTCTTCCAAAAGATTGTAAATTCTCTCTCCATCAACCTATCCAAATTCTGTCCTGGCCACAGTTATAGTACAGTACATGACCTATAAAATAATTTTTAAAAGATCTTTCTGTTTGTGCTCTGTTAGACTTACTGCTGCCCCAGATATATGCTGCAGGGCAGATAATCGTTTTTTCACAACAGAAAGCAAGCAGTTTCTTACAAATGCCACTATGAGCGGATGCTTAACAAGCTTTAGGCAACCCCTGGTCTCTAAGTGTCAAAATGCAAGTGGATCTGACTTGAACTCTTGATTCATCTGCTCAAATATCAGAAAAAATTGATTTCCTGATGCAATTATTCTGAAATATGAAGAAATAACACTATACAAGTTCTCTTGAACAAGAGTCTACATTATTTTTCCTCTCTCTACATATACACATGGGTCTGTGTGAAAAGTTGCACATTAAGTTTATCAGTTATTTAAAAATACTTTTAAAACTGAGTAAATTAAGAGAAAGAGGGAAAGAAGAATAAAGGGAGAAAAACAGGAAGGGGAGAGGAAATGGCGGAGAGAAATAGAAAACAGTTTGTACCTGGCCAATAGGATACAGACAGAAAAACAGAATAGATAAAAGAAATATAAAACAGTAAGGTAAGTGAGCATACTACTTTACCAGAAATTCTGGAGTGCAGAAATGTGACTTTTGCGAGGGATAGACAGATATGTGAAGGAATCAAGGACATGAACAGGGTGCATGGAAAGAACAAGATTTGCCCAGGCTTTGTATTGACCTAAAATAGTTGAGATATCGAAATAATGAGAGACCTTAACGAGAAGGGAAATATTGCAAGTCCATAAAGGCAAATGTATAGCAGTAATGTTACAAAACTAAATTACCTCTGCAAATCCAATTGGCTTAATGAAACCACAAAATGCATTCATGTGCCTATATCCCCTATATAGCACTATATGCCATGGAGAGTGACCTTGCAGTGTACCTGTCTGAGTTTTAACAAAAGAAAGGGAAAACAACCACAGTGATATACCACAATGAAATAAGTTACACTACAGGATTTGGCAGTGAACAAAAGAAGCTCCATTTTAAAGGGCATGAAAGTAATTTTTCTAAATTCCAAAGTGGGCTAAGTTCCTACTTTAGAAACAAAAAACTCAAAAGAGTTATACTAATGAAATACAAACACTGAGAAATATATTGTCCAAATCCTGTCATAAGAAGATGAGTCAAACTAGTTTCTCTAGTGCATTGACATGATATAAGCCTATGTATACCAAGACCGTGGAAATAGTAAATAAGACTAATAGGTAGATAAGGTGCCTCTTCTGTAATGTCTTGGTTTATCAACTACTAGTACTTAATGTTTTCCAGTAGAGTAAGTATGGGAGAAAGCAATGGGAGAAATCTCTTAAGTTTTCCTGCATGTTTTGCAAGGTTATTGGTAATGACTCCATTTAACTATTGTGTCAACTTTTCTGTTTAGTTCCAGATGTGAAATTTATTTGATTTGTAATATAAATACATGTACTGATACTCTCTTCACTATACTCTGTTTACTAAACTGCATATAAATGCATTCTTCTAAAATGCCTACTTCAATGTATTACCTCTTGTGCGAGTTTAACTAAGGCAGTATTTGTAACATGATCAAAGAAGGTTGAAATCAGCCCTGAGGTACTCAACTGACTTACAGGACTGTGGATCAGGTCTCAAATCAATTATAGCTGGAAACAAAAACAAAAACGAAAACAAGGAAGTGCAATAGACTTTTCAATTTGAAAGTCAAAATAAATACTTCAGCCTTTTCTGTACATGCTTCTGAGCCCTGGCCATGACCAATTTACATATTTAAGCATATATGTCACTCACAGGCTTTGGTTTCCCCAGAAGGAAATGACCTCATGAACAAGGCTGAAACTACAGCTATATTTTAGCAAGCTTTTTCTCTAGATTCCCAAGGAAATAGCATCATACACTGCAATATATGCCTAAAGTTAAGCTATACATATTGTATATTATGAAGGTATGGTTTCCTTTTTTTAAATATAAAGTAAACTGAATGCTATATTAGAAAAAGTTTTTGATTTTTTTTAAAGCTCTGTACTAGTGTGTGTGTGTGAGAGAGATTTTTTTTTTCAGTAACATCAGCTATTTAAGTAGCTGCACCTCAACATTTCTCTTCAGTGTTTGTCTCCTTCCCTGGTTCAGGTCTTTTTTAAATATCCATGAATAAAACATGTCCTTCCCCTGCTCACATCTTTTTTAAAAGTCCATGAATAAGTCATGTTACCCAACACAATACTTGGTTCTATACTCTGTAAGAAACTCCTATAACTGTTAAAAGCAATGCATGTGTGCTCAGTTCAATCCGGCCAAGCAACAGGAGGTAACAAAGTCTAGAGAACACTAGACAAAGAACAGAATTAGTATATCCATCTGTCTTAACTGGTCAGCCACTGTAACCTAAAATAAAGCATCAAATGGATTGGATAAAAAAAAAAAATCAGAAATTGTGTAACGTGTTTTCATAGCCATGGAAAAAACTAGAGTTGGGTCTTTCTGGGGTTCGGCTAGAGAATAGAAGATCCATAATTTCATTTTGTAATTGTTGAATAGGAAGCTAATGTTATACACTTGTGAGGCTGTTAGTAATTTTTTTAACTGCAAGCTAGCAAATTAGAATTATCAGTTTGATAAATGCTCTTTTTGGATCTTCAGGACAGTGCTAAGCAGGGCAGAAGACTCATCCACCTCTCTCACATTGCTTCCTACTCCATCAGCAGCACCATCAGGGCCTCATGGCTGCTGCTGGAGTCTCTGGCGCATAACCACAAAGTCAAACAACCCAGGTATAGTTGGGTCCACTTAAAGTAACATGAGGAATCCTATAGATGAGCCTGTAGTTGGTAGACACCAGAAGTTCTCCAAAGCACATGGGGGGACAGAGTTAATTCAGTACAAAGCACAGCAAAGGTGCCCTCTCCTTTTCCCTTACCCCTCAGTCCCACGTGGAGGTGTGGGGCTGGAGAACCTGTTGTTGACCAGGCAGGGAGATTTCCTTGAGGCAGAAATGACTCAGGATGGAGTGATAACCTGTGCTGGGTGCTGTAGTCCCAGCTAGTGCCTAGAGCTGTGACTAAGTTTAACTGTCTCCACTAAAGCTTGTACTCCTTCTGGGACAACATAACAATCTCTTGGAAGCAAGACAGAAAAGAAGGCAAAAAAAGTCACAACTTTTAAAAATGTTTCAAAATAAATTAAATAAAGATAATTGTGGCAGAGTAATAGGCCATAGTAATAGCATGACTGAGTAATCAACTATGAACATTCAGAACAACAAGTTCTTAATTGTGAATATCAGACTGTGTAAAATATCTTCAAGGTAGAAATAAATTATTCCCAAAATGCAGAAAGCACAGTCCTTTAGACAGTTTAATTACTTTAATTCATCTGATAGAGGATAAATGAAGGAAAAATAACAAGTTTCTTGATCCATAGGAGACTGGGGAAAACACATACAGTAGGAAACATTCTAATTTAGAAAACAAATTCTCCCTTCTGGATCAGTGACAGTAGTATGGAGCTTTTGGAAAGGGTTTTTCCTGTTTACTTTTTTCTTGGCTTTTATATACAAAATAAAAGAAATGTGAGTAAGGAACATGAGTGAGGACTCCAGAAATTTGTGGAAACATTGTTATGATTATGGCAATGGCTGAATGTAAGTTACCTTTGCTTATAGCCAGCCCACTCCCAGCGGCATTTCAGTAACTGGAGGTTATACATGTCGTGTTAATGCCACAAACCCACAGTTCTTCTGCTTTAATTGTAAGTTCCTTTTGAAGATTAGTACTAGGAAATGGTCATGACTGAGAGGAAATTTAGAAAGAACAATATAATCAAATTCAAAATTAGCAGAATATACAAGGCAACAAGGAAACTAAGTCAAAATTATCAAAAGAGGGAATTAGAGCTAAAATAAGGCTTTATTGTGGAGTTCCTAGCAAATATTTCTTAAAAATATTATAGCAAGACAAAAAGAAGAAGAAATCTCCAGTGACAACATGGAAAGGAATGACTTTTAAGACTAGGTTTGTAGGATGGTGTGGCACAAGTCAGAACAAAAGAGAGAAACATCAAAAGAAAATACAGAAACTATCTACAGAAGCGCAGTGCCCATAGCATGTATGTTTATACTCAGAAAAATACAGAGACAGAGGGCTTTTCTGGAATTAGGTACATGAAATACTGCCCCTGGAAATACATAATTGCTGTTTCTCTCCGCCTCTCTGTAGATTGCCTTGCTACTTTGAGATCTGCACTCTGCAAGGACAGCCACAATCTAGTCAGCTGATTCTACGTACTTTTCAGCTCCATCAGTTCTTCATGAATCTATTTATCTACAGAGTTGTTGAAGCACATAGCTAGAGATACTAAATTCCATTTGGAAAAAAAAAATATATATTTTCCTGTGCCATGTAGCCCTAAAGTTATGATAATACAGAGCTCTCGGTGAAAATTTGACTTGCAAAACAGACACGTCTGTCTTGCGAAGAACTTCTGTGTTTCAATCTCTCTAAGACAGTGGATGTACTAGAGAAACATAAAAGTTTCTCACAGGCCTGCAGAGGGTTGTCCTATTTGTTTAATTCTTCTCTTATTATTATAAATATTGCTGTCAAAAGTCTTCCTGTGAAAATATAAGTAGAACATACTTAAGCAAAAATTAATGTCTTGGGCATTGTATGACAAACACTAAACCAAAAATAAACTCTAAAAACACTCACAACATCTTTCTTCTTTCTAAAAATGTGGCATTTATTTACTCTGGACACATTTTTTTCAAGGGAAAAAAGATGATTAAATTTGAAAAACCTGTTTTGAAAAATTGGATATCCCATAACTGCCTTGGCAGTGTATTGATACATCTGTTAAAATTACACCTGAAATGCAGTCATTAAAACACAGTATAAAAACCTCTGCAAATATTGCAAATAAAAAAGAAAATCAGGAGTATTTTAGAATCAATTCAATGCCAATTACTTAACATTTAACATTCACTTTTGTTTCAGATCTCTGTAACCCAGATGCATTTAAAAATAAAGATAAATATGTTAATCAGTTCTTGATTATAAAGCAGAAATACTTTTCTTTATAAGTCACCAGATGGGAAAACATGCAATGTCATGTGTTCTGTACCTCTGCATGAAGAAATCTGATTTATTCTGTTTGATGGACTGAACTGCTAAATTTGCTTATTCTCTACAGCTGTTCTTCTCCAGAAGGAGGGGCTGTAAGTATCAACAGAAATGAGCTAAAGAGCACAGAATAAGAATAGCTAGTCAGCTATATGTGTGAGTATGTGAGAGGGAGAAAGAAAAAATTTAGAATGGATCCATTTGTGGTTTATTGTTATAAGAAACAAAGTAAAACATGGTTTGTAGTAGAACTTTCGTACTAGATTTGACTGCAATTAAAATATGAATCTGAAACCATGGCACTCTAAGTATAGAGATGTTTACTATTGATGAAAAAGATTTATTTTTGTTCTGAATCAAAACCTGACAAGGTGGAATAAGATTTAATTTACAACACTCACAAAGCCAAATTGTGGTACATGTGGTAAAGATTAAATACTTGGATAAAAACTGTTAAACTAATACCTTTGAAAATATCTTTACAATTACTACAAATCCAAAATATTTACTCTAAATCCTTGATATCTGAGATATCATTATGACACAAAAGTCTTTATACCTTTTCTCAAGGGTGAATTCCAAGTATAAGATGGTTCTTAGTTTTACTGATAGAAAAAAAATCTTTAATTTGCTTACCTGATATGTGTGTGTATATATATATATATATATATGTAAGTTCTTAAGGAAATGTCTTATTTTAAGACTTGTGTGAATGTCCCTGAAAGTCCTAGTGGTGACAGAACAGCCCAGACTGCTACTGAGGAAACAGTAAGTAGCGCCAAAACTGGATACTTCCCAATAGGCTTTTATCCCAGCAGGGTAAGCTGGGAATAATACCAGAAGTTTGGATTCAATTTTAAACCATCCGAATTTCATTGGATCACTTAGATTTCTGCTAAAATCAATGAAGGTTTAAGAGTCTAGAAACTGAGTCCGTCTTACTAGGAAGAAAATTAATCATCTGGTAAGACGAATCACACTTTAAATTTAATTGATTCTTCTGCATGTTTCCCCACTGATTACAAAAGAAACCTTGGATAATTTAAATTATAAACATCTGATAATAGGTAAGACCTAATCATAAATTCTCACCACTGTCTTAAGGTTTGATAGACACTAAAGGACCTAAGTACAATCCATTCATTATAATTTCTCATATGGTAATTTTGAGTCTTGCAAGGTGGACCTCGTGTCTGATGGCTTAAAGTTTAATCAAACAATACATGACATCCCCAAACATCTTACCACAGACAGAAACAGGTAAAACTAGGAAGAATAACTGGTTTTTCTAGCAGTAGTGGCTTTGCCCTAATTCACTGCTGTGTATAACTAACCTTAACTTCATGACTATTAAATGTTTTTATTTTCTCCCTTTCCTCTGGTCAGGGATTTAACTGTAAGAGGTTGCACCAGCTACTTACAGAGCAGTAATAATGTTATAAAATGAAATAAACATCATCTTTTTTCCTGTCATTTTTATATCCTTTGCAAACTTAAGGCAGGCAAACCCTCACATTGTTTAAAGTTAAATTTTGTGTGTGCTTATAGTGCAATATCTTACATTTGGAGAGGGAAAGTTTCTAAAGTGAGAAATTCCTCTTATCATTTCTGAAGAAAGACAAGTCTTTGAAGATACAGTTTTTTGAAGTCAGTGTTTAATAATCTGAAAACATGGTGAAAATGCTGTGAATTCAGCACCGGAACATTGTGCATAAAAATTACTTCAAGTTTTTTGAAACCTCTCTCAGGCTGAAATAGGAAGGTTCAAAAGTTCACTTCAGTGGCAATGTGTAATTAAAGATCCAAAAAGTCAGGATGATTGAAATACTCCGGGGTGCAAAATTGCAGAGAAATACTGGAAGACAGACTTCACTGAGATATTTTTAAGAGTGAATTTCTGCTCCTATATGTGGAGGCAGGAATAACATCTTATAAAAACACACAGTGGAACTAGGAATGAAATTTCCTCATACTGTTAATGATGATCCAAAAATATCTGGATTAGCGTCAACTCAAGTTTCAGCAGTGTTTCTCTAAGAATACCAATATTACCACAGTTTTAGAAGACCCAGATCTGTTTTGGCATCATACAGACCGTACAAAAAAAAAGGAAATCCCTCCACAGAATGGTTTTCAACCCATTCGTGAAAAGAGAGAAGCAGTGACTTGAAATTACTCTCTAGAGTCACTCCATTAGTCATCAGCAGTGACAAGAACTGAAACCAAGATTTCTCATTCCCTGCCTCAGACCCAATTTGTTAGGCTATATTGCTTTCCAGTCAGAATGTTTGTGGTGAGTGTAAGTAATAACATAATGTGGGTTTTCTCTTTTCAGCCTTTGTTCTTCCCTATAGTAAGGCTTGCATACTTCAGTTCAGTTCTTCAATACTTAAAGTGTAATTCTTTCAGTTTCACTCTAAAGTTACCATCACAACACAATGCTCACTTTCAAAATGTTGCATCAAGCTGCAGCTGTTCCTTCCAGGGGAAAAATTTCTCCTGAATTAAATAGGAAGAAAATTGCTATCCTCTTCACTCCAAGTCATATTTTCCTTTGATTTACTAATCCATTTTGTTTTATCAGCTACCTGAATCCCCATTTGAAACTATCTTTACAAAGTAATTCTTTTCAGTGAGAAAAATGTGTTTTACAAATCCTAAGCATCTCACAGAAACAGGAAAAATTAACCTGAATAGGGTAGTCATGATTTTTGTCCAGAAAAAGTAGACACTTCCTGCTCAGAGATCGCAAAAAAAATAAAAAATATTAAATCCTATGCTGAAGAAAGCTATATTCTAGTTTCAGAGCATCCATAAAAATGAAGTACTTAAATTGGTTTCTGAAAAATTAACCATCCCTAAAAACTTACTGTACACAATACAGTGGAAGCCATAATTCCTTAAGCTGGTGTAGTTCAAAAATGAAGACTTATAGCTGTCTGTTTAAAAAAAAGTATGCTAATATGAAACAAAATTGCTCAGCTATGGGAAAGTAAATAACATAATATTGCTCCTTACTTCTAAAACATTGCTAACCAAATAAGTAACCTGTATCTGATGAGATAATTCCAACAAGAAGGTGATTTATTAGGCTGGCCAATCATAATGTTTTCTTAACATTATCTTACCCTTTCTCACTGAGCAGTGAAATCAAAGATGATGGTTTTCTCTACTGATGCTTTATATCGATCAAATTAAATTCCTCCGTACACCTCATTATGTACACAAATAATTAGGCTGTATCTGTAAACGGTGTTTGTCTTTCTTACAGAATTAGTACATGAATTACACAAGAAGGACATGGATCTGTTAAAGTGAGTCCAGACAAGCACCATGAAAATAATCAGAGGGCTGGAGCACCTCCCACATGAGGACAGCCTGAGAGAGTTGGGGTTGTTCAGCCTGGAGAATAGAAGCCTCCAGGGACACCTTCTAGCAACATTCCAGTACTTAAGGGGGAGCCTAGAGGAAAGCTGAGGAGGGGCTTTTTATGAGGGAGTGCAGTGGCAGGACAAGGAGTAGTGGTTTTAAGCTGCAAGAGGGTAGATTTAGATTAGACATTAGCAAGAAATTTTTTTTACTGTGAGGGTCTAAGGTACTGGAAGAAGTTGTCCAGAGAAGTCATGGCTGCCCTAACCCTGGATGTGTGGATGAGTCTGGATGAGGCTTTGTGCAACTTAATCTAATGGAATTGTCACTGCCTATGGCAGGGTAGTTGGAACTGGATAACCTTTAAGGTCCCTTCCAACCCAAACCATTCTATGATTCTAAACACCAGTAACGGAGCTTGTGTTTTTTTTTCCTATACATATGTAATGAACTTCAGCCGGATTTGTAATGGAAGTCAGCAATCAGGCAAAAAAACATGCTTTCACCTCTCTGAAGAGACTGGGCAGCTGAAAATCCAAAAGAGAAAGAGATGTTTCCAACAAGCTTTTCTTGTGCCAAGGTTGAAATGCGTATGTTCAGACAGCAGAGCAGGTCAGAGTGACAGTGTACTGACCTCAATCTGACTTGATTCTTGCAAAGCTCTGGGTAGCCCAACAGTTATTACCAAGTTGTACATAATGTACAGTCGAGTTTTCCATAATATTCCCCTAAACAGCTAAGGAGGTTGCATTTTTTAATCTGAATATATGTATTCCAAGCAGAGCAAGTACAGCCTTTGAAATAGTTCTAGACAAAATATCATTACCACTTGTTATGGGGTAAATGCCACTTATAAGGCAAATTCAGTAGAGGCATATCAGGCATCTTTCCAGCAAGATTATGTTCCCCCTTCTTTGACTTTCTGGCACTCCCATGCACCCTTTAAAATCTCCTCACTCTCATTTTATCTATCTGTGTCTATCATAATATGATTAATTTTCATCTGAGGACATTTGTCAGAAGCAATCCTAAATCAGTAGTAGATTACATCCGTGAGCAAATATTTGCTCCATTAACTCTGGAATGTATTGGAAGTGCTGGGGCATGAAGAGTCTCGTCATTTTTGAGTGAAAGGGCTTTTCCAGTCCTTTAAATATCAAACTCAGTCTGACAGTGAAGAACACAAATTCCAAGTTTTGCAGCGAGTGCTCCATATTTCTTCACGTTTAAACCTGTGAGCTATTCAACTACCAGCCAATAAGGAGAGATGCAAGTTTCACCCACTGTTTTAACCAGAGGGTATTGTACTTCACCCCATCCCACTTACCGAATAACATACAGTCATCACTTTTGAACCAAAAATTCATGAGTAGCTCCTCCAGGTGCCTATCAGTCATAGGACCACTGCATACATTGTGACAACTCTGTTCTTTGAAAGTGGAATTAAAAAATGGTTCACGGTAATATAAAACCCTTTTCTCCTCTCTGTGTGTTGGGAAAGAAAAATTGTAAAATCTGTAGACTGAAAGAATTACTGTATTTGCCTATTAGACATTCATCTCATATTACATCTATTGCCTCGGCCACAGGGGAGTGTAGCTGCTAAATCAGTTGGTACCTTCAGTTTGCTAGGGTGGTTGATTTATTCTTTCAGAAAACGCATAGAGATTTATGCTTGCAATGTTGCATAATTTTACTGCTGCTTTGGTGAGGCAGTTAGAAGTTTGTTTAATACCTATTCATACCAAAATGCTATGAAAAATCTGGTAAAAGGCTATAAAATAAATAATAAAATTTAGGAGTGCTATCATACCTTTCATTTATATTCATGTGCCTATTATTTGGAGCTCTGTTGATCTTTCGATACTTAAAGAGGGCTTATAAGAAAGACGGGTCAAACTTCTTAGCAGGACCTCTAGCAATAGCACAAGGGGTGATGGTTTTAACCAAAAAGAAGGTAGATTTACGTATAAAGAATAAGATTTTTTACAATTAATGCGGTGAAACGCTGGAATAGGTTGCCCAGAGAGGTGATAGATCTCTCACCTCTGGAAACATTGGAGGTCAGGTTGGATGGGGCTCTGAGAAACCTGATTTTCTTGATGATGTCCCTACTCACTGCAGAGGGATTGGACTAGATGATCTTTAAAGGTTCCCTCTAACCTAAACTATTCTACATTGCTATTATTTAGAACACCTCATTATCTATTTCTTTCTTAATTTCCTGTTCAAATTAATCAGATCTGTACAATTACCTATAAGGTACAAAGATTTGTACATTGGTGTTTCATTGAAAGTGATCAGGTCAAAACCATTATGAAGAGCTTTTATAATATATTAAAGGTAATTTTTTTACAATATAAAACTGGGGAATATGTTGACATTTTTTGAGGCTTTGCTCACCTAAACTCCTTTCTAACATTGTGGGTTAAGAAAATGAACTTGTTACAGATCATGCACTAATATGCATGTTTATATTGGCTGATAAGATCCTGATAAAGTAGAGGTGAAAGTTACACTTTCAATTACTCTCATCCTCAGCAGTATTCAAGGACAGTTTATACAGATGAGAACAAATATTTATGTTAAAACTGCAATACATAAGGATAAAATTAATTCCATTCATCTGTGAACTCACAATAAAGATTGATCATGTATAGAGGTGCCTCTTACAGGAAGTGAATAAATTAGAAGCTATAATGGGAATACTGTGAACTCATATGACTCTAACGTAAAATATTTATGATAAAGTTATATTTTTAACATTTTATTGGACTTTCAACACCAATTTAAAATTTATCTCAAATTCTCTCTCTATTTTAAGACATGAGCTCTAGGCACAGAAGATATAATCTCAGCTGTGTTGGAATAAATTTAACTTCTATGCGAAAGATTCAGTTTCATTAAATCACAGGCCTACCAATTTGATTAAATTGACAAAATGGAGATGAGGCATTATACCATATACAGATTTTTTTTCAGTTTTGCATGTATGTGTGTATATGTACTTATGTACACACATATGGCAATTAGCTCTTTTGAGTAACAAAATCAGATATTGTTGATATGGAAAATGCTTATAGAAAGAAAAACACTTAGAAACACATACTCAGGGACAGGATGCCTCAGTGCAGGAGGCACAGGACGGCTTCTTTCACAGCAACTCTCACACTGCTCTATGGGAAGTAACTTTACCTCAAAATAATGTTGAAGGGACAACAAGAAACATCAGCAATAAAGACAGATCAACGAAGTCACTTGCTTCTTCTCTGAGTCCACTGGTTTTTTTTCTTTTTTTTTTGACACATACTACCTGAAACTAAAAGGCAAAAAAATTTTGTCTCCTTCTGTATCTCCCCCTCCAGATCCACCAGCTTCTTCTCTCCCTTCCTCCTCTACCTGCCACCCACACAGATTTACAGGTAGGGATCCATCAGACTTTTACAGCTTCATGTGATTAGCTGTGATAACCTGCGAAATTGCTAAGAGGCTATAAAGAAGCCCTGACTGTTCTATGCTGTAACATACATTCATCTTTCAAATGCAAAATTTAGTCCTTCCAGATGCTTTGAAGAAAGAAAATGTGAGTAGATATCCAGTGGAAGAGTACCAATGCAGAGGGTCTTAGAAAGAATATGTTCTTCTCCTCCCTGCCCTAGCCTGGATGGAAGATGCTGACGATGCATCGAGAAAGTGAGATGGGGGTTGTGGGAAACACTGGTCATCCCCAATGTCCCACAAGAGGAACCTCCAACTGCTCCATTCTCCAGAAATCCTCAACCCAGACCTCTCTCCCATAGCTGGCTATGAAGCTGTAAGATGGAATGCTATAATAAAAAGCAGGAGTTAAGTGCACCATCTGCACCAACCCATGACATGGAAGCCCAACCCAGAGTACTTGAAAATATATTTACTGGAGACAGATGTTCTGAGATTCACTGTGCCTTAGGTGTGTATCTAAACATATTAATTGGCCTGTCTTTAAACCAGCTGTTCTGGTTTTGAGCCCCTCAGCTGGCAACAAAGAGCCAAATGGCCACAAGCCCCAGGAGAGAGTGAAGAACCACGTAGCCACTCACGCATTCCTTCTCCTTCTGAGACCCAGTGAGGAGGAGAATCAAAAGAAACAAAGTCAAAATTCATGGTTCAAGATGAGGAAAGGGAGGGATCATTCACCAATTATTGTAATGTGCAGAAAAAAATCAATCTAATTTATTACTAATCAAACCAGAGCAAGATACTGAGAAACAACCAAATCCTGAAAAGAATACCTTTCCCCTCACCCCTCCCTTCTTCCCAGTCTTAACTTTACTCCCAAATTCCCTTCCTCTTCGCCCCCAAGAAGAGCAGGAAAATGAAGAATGGGAGTTGTGGTCAGTTCATCACACATTGTCTCTGGCAATCCTTCCTCCTTAGCTGGAAGACGCCTCATGCTCTCCCCTGGCTCTAGTATGTGGTTCCTCCTGCAAGAGACAGTCATCCATGAACTTGTCTGTTACATGTGCTGTGGCCCTTCATGACCTGTTCTAGTGCAGGTTTCCACAGAGTCACAACCTCCTTCAGGTGAATCTAGCTGCTCCAGCGTAGAGTCCTCCATGATCTGCAAATGGACTTCCACAGGGACTCCTTATGGGCTGCAGGGGAACATCCTGCTCCACCACAGTCTCTTCCAAAGGCTGCAGGGGAATCTCTGCTTGAGTGTCTGGAGCACCTCTTCCCCTTTCTTTTTCACCAACTTTGGTGTTCTCTGCCGCGCTATTTTCCCTGTATCTCATGTCTGTATACTTGTTTCTCTCCCATCTGCTGTCTGCAGGGCCGTTTCTCCCACACTGAGCTTCTCTCTGGGCTGCCATGCCAGGCTGGGCATTTCTGGTGCCACTGGTCCACTGGACTATGGCAGTCCAACTGAGAGCATAGGAGGAAGGCCAGCACCCATACTAACACTTTCACCCACTCTCCACTGCTGCTACCCTTCCCATTCTTCCCTCTTTCTTGTTATCACAAAGGCATTATCACCATTGCTAATGGCTCGGCCCTGTCTGCAGGTGGGCCTGCCCTGGAGCCAGCTGGCCTCCGCTACTAGCAGCCTCCAGGAGCCTTCAGCAGAGCTTGCCCCTGTAACCACCACTCTGCTACCAAAGCCTTTGCCATGCAAACTCAACACACCAACTCAAAGCTCTGTGAGACGTCACCTAACAGGAGGCACTCTACTACATTGACCATGATTACAGTGGGTCTTCAAAGACCATTTTTAAAGAAGTGGTCCACAAGCTGTGACTGCACTTTAGTTGCAGTAGGACCGTGCCTGCTCTCAGGAACATTGGCTCTGATGTAAGTAAGGCTGCACTTAACACAGCTCAGCCCAAGAAATTACTGCAGCTCTAGGGTACAATTTGACTAATTTCAAACCAAAAATATGCTGGCGTGCAAGTCTTGTTCATGTCTGCTGCAAAGCAACTGATTTATTGTAAGCATTCTCCTGGCTGTGGTTTACATAAGTAAAATATGAAGAGAGCTCATTACCTTGAATATCCATTAGCTTTCAAGTAAAGCGTTGTTTCCTAATGCCAAAGAGAGGAAACAATCCTTAGAAGAAACTAAATAAAAATATGAGGGCAGTGCAAAAGTTACAGGATACATTGTACCTTTCTGCTTTAAATATGCACCAAAGAGGAATCCTCAAAGAATGTGAGAAAGAAATTTTTAGAGGATGAAAGTCCTTTAAGGGTGACTCAGATGGTTCATACGGGGTCTGCAGAAATTCTTCACACTGTTTTGCATAAATTGATGGCCACTCGTGGTTGTAGGCTGCTCTACTCCAAGTGACCTCTGGGCCATGAGGCTCTGCAGGTGTCAGCTACTGCAGAGTTATCATGAGAGACAAGAATCTCTAATGATTTTTGTTTCAGAATTCTCTGGTATTTTTCCAAGATATTTTGCTTCAGATGAGTTGCTATTATAAGGATGACCCTAATTGTAAAGCATTGGAATAAAACTGATATGTAGTTCATTGCTACTGTGATTATTGTATGACAATTAGAGACAAAGTTTTGCGAAACAAGGTCATTTCTATCTGCCCTATGCACAACTATATGTTTTTCAAATTATGTATTGTTTCCATATAAGCCTTCATTTTTAATTTGCTGGGAAGTTCTCTGTCATCAATTATTCTCCAAGCACAACTGACTGATGGCATGACCTGGACTCAATAATTCATGTTCAAGACATTCTGACCTTTTTTGATTTCTTTCTTTTTTTTCTCTTTCCCCCTAAAACTCAACCTGCATCTTCATCAGCTGCAGGCCAATTACCTCTACTGACTTTGCAAGGTGCTTATTAGGCCTCAGGTCTGACAGCCTCTGAAGGGCTCAATTAGTTGCTCTACTCAATCTCATTTACTTCACAGCTTCTCTAAGAAGAAGCATCCAAATGTAAAACTTCTCGGGGCATAATAAGTGGTACATGTTGATTTTTAAAAAGAATTTGTAAAAATCAACTGTGAGAACAGCATCTGGTTCCCAAATGTTTCTAGCGATAATAGCTAGATAGTTCAGCTTCCTTCTCCAAGTACCAAGAAAACAAAAAGCTTGATTTCCTACTTGCAGGTTCGCAATTATTTTGTTGTATGAGAAGGTACAAGACCCTGCTGAAGATATTCCAGCAGCGGAGACATTTATATCTCTCACTGCTGTGAGTTTTCCATTGTCTAATTAACTACACACTCACAGTTGCCATTCCCTTCATCCAGGCTCTCACAGATTTTCCCTCCTTTCCTTGGATACTTACTTTTCAAAGCTTGCAAGGATTTAATTATTTTTGAAGCCTCTGTCCACCTACAAAATTTGGATTGCAATTAGCCGTTGAATTCAAATGTTATCAAAGGGGAAGAAAAAAGAGGCTGACAATGTAATCACACCATTCTTGTTTTCAGTGGCAGTCAGACTGAAATCCTTAAAGAAAAATTATGGAACTGGGAAAGCACATGTTAGTAAAAGTGGAATAAATGCCTGACGGTTAATTGGCATGAAAAGATAAATTTGTTATCAGAAGCCAAGTAATACGCAGTCCACTGCTAACTGCATTCCCAGCCTTTGAAATTCCCATTCCTTTGGTCTACTGCAAGACAGCTGAGGATGCTTTAAATTCACTCTTGAGTTATGCAAATTATATGATTAATGTTTCAATAGTTTCTAAAACTGATAAAAAAATACAGGTATTAATGACTAATACCAGTCTCCATGTAGGTATTGCTATTTGACAGTAATTTGGCTATAATAGGTCATGTTCTTAGGCTGTTGATTAATTTGACTATTTGAGCATGAAGACTGCACAGGTCCCCCAGATATTTTAAATGAAAACCTCCAGACAGCTCATAAACAGCCAAAGAGAAAAACTTCAAGTGACTTTTTAAAGAGAAGAATATAATGATACCTTTAAAGATATTGTAGATACATATACGTGAAAGATGTATATAAAGATAATATATGTAAGGATATAATATACATTTACATGTATATAGTGTCTGTGCATGCATATGTACATATGTATCTTTTTTTTCAATTCTTATTACCCGAGCGAAATGGTAAAATATGCAATCGATATTAAAATGGTAGTCCTGAATTAAACTGTCACAAACAGTCTTATGCATCATATGCAGGCTGAAGTCTGTATTATTTATGGACTCGGGATACATTACATGATACAGGGAACGGATTTTAGACTTTCATGCTCTAAGTATTGAGGAACAAGGACTACCTAAAATTGTGAAGGACTACTATTAAATGCTGTTCAGATGAACTCTATGAACATGATAGATTGTGTGGGACCCTTTGCAGGAAGCTTGCACTAACTGATAAATTAATATTGTCTATAATATTTTTCTGAGTTTTTCAATGTGCTATATAACAACAGTAATCAGACCATTGAGTCTGTTCACCTATGGGCATCTTTGGTGTGCTACTAATGGCTTGTGCCCAGAATCATTGTTACAGTAAGGTACTTAATGCTTTGTAAAATCCATCACCATTTCTAATAACTTGGAAAAAGATAGTATGTAAATCACTTAAGAAATTATCTAAGCAACCTTTTTCCAACTCCCATGGAAAGAAAGCAACATCACCTACTTTTCCCTTTTCCTGAAATAGGGAAGTTTGTACTTTTCAAACTTGCTTCTAAGTTCAAAAAAAAGGTGAGATTAGGCAGGCTTCAGCTGTGATTATTCTGCAAAGAGGTGGTTCAGCATCATTTTTTATGTTATGTGAATCATGGGTTCAAAAAATTCAAATTTTTGCTATTTTGCAGCAATCCTCAACAAATAATGGGAACCATCTGGACTCATTGGTATGGAAATCAAAATTAATTGATTCTGCCATTTTAGAGCCTTTTACAGAACATAAAATAGACAAGATAATGTTATACTTTCTAGAATTAATCAAAATTTTACTTCAAATTTCTCAGTGTTAGGTTAATGGGAATGTTTGCATTGTATTTTAAACAGTTAAAAAATCTAGATTTACAAAATCCAAATAATTTTTTTTTTCCTAATTAGAGGATTCTGTTGCCAAAGGGTGACTAAATGACTCTAAAGGAGTGTAAAAATAAAATTACTACACTTTTTTCCCCTCCAGGTACTTTCTCTCCAGGTTTTTTCCTCTCCATCTCCCTCTTTGCCTAGATCTCTTCCATATCTTCCCAATCAACAGCTGGTCTCTGACATCAGAATATAAATTTGCTGTCCCCCCACGGAAACGTTCTGATGGTGAGGGAGTGCATTCAAAGGCAGCAGTTGGCCTGTGGAGATCACAACACAGTTTGTAGTTTCTCTTATTCAAGAGAAGAGAAGTTCTCTTATTCAAGAGGCTGAATAAGTTCTCTTATTCAAGAGAAACTGGGAAATCATTGCTTTAAGATTGATTACTATACATGATATGATTTCTCTCTTTGACAATTAAGCAGGCACTGACGGTAATCCTAGAACTATCCCAGGTATACTGTTACAAGCATACAGGTGAGAAATTAAAAAATCTAACCTGCTGAAGAGTATCATTTGGGTGTATGACTGACATATCCCTCCCCCCCTTGGAGCTGCTGAAGAGGGCTACTGGTTTGCTGAGCCACAGTGTGGAGAGGAGCAAGACGGAGGTCTGGTGGCCACTCCACATCAGTGGCCACATCAAAACCCATGTGTGCAGCAAGGATGAGTCGGCGAGAATGAGCTAGTCTCTGCCACTCATTTGCCTATCTGGATGACAAAACAGGCCCCTGGTCACCCCCTCCCGCATATCACTGCAGGTATGCCAAGTTACACCATAGCCACAGTACAGAGAATCTGAGGTGATCCTGAATAC
The DNA here is from genome assembly GCF_017976375.1 of Cuculus canorus. Classification (NCBI taxonomy): domain Eukaryota; kingdom Metazoa; phylum Chordata; class Aves; order Cuculiformes; family Cuculidae; genus Cuculus; species Cuculus canorus. The sequence goes on along the minus strand of NC_071404.1, from coordinate 27,332,651 downwards.
AGAAGTATTAATAATATATAATATTTTAATATAAAATATATAATAATTATATAACATTAATAATAGAAACCAATATACGTTGTGCTTGGATGACTTATGGATGTGGAAAAAAAGTGAGTTTTGTGTGTTGGAAATGGCTTGATGTATGACCCTGGAGTTTTTTGGATCTCTACACACTGGTGGAGGTTGCACTGTCAGGGGTCCAAAGCAACCCACTGTGTCCCTTACCAGCAGTGCCACTGACCAAAGGTAAAGAAAATAAGGAGCTGGGCCAACTGATACCCCAAACGTTACCACTCCAGAAAAGGCTATAAGAGAATGAGAGGAGGGGTCATAATTGGAGCTCCCTCTCAGCTGATCTGAGATCCCCACCAACGTCAACATAACATCATGGATTCAGTCCCTCTGAGCACCAAAGCATCTGCAAAAATTTCACCTGTGGCAACCTCGTGGAAACATCTAAAAGGTTTTCATCACTCAACTCCAGATAGGATGTACAGTCCCTGACGAACCCTTATAGGATTCTAATAGTGGTCTAGATTAAGCTTATATTCTTGATTTAGAATTGTAATATTATAGGTAATAAACTAAATGTTTGAATGCAGTTCTGGGTCCTACTCTGTCTCCCTCTGTTTGTGACAATGACCCAGGTCAGAATGAGGCAAAATATTATATATCTACAGTTGTCAGCATATTGCTGTAAGGATTATCTGAAATCCAGGCAGGATTTTTTTCTTTATGTTGTGCTTTGTTCCTGAAAATATTTTTTCTAATTCTGATCAGTTAATAATTTTCAAGATATCTGAATGCACATATCTAGCTCCCCAAATTGCAGAAGATATAGTCTAATGTTATTCATGCAAGTATGTGACTTGCATTTTACCTTTGGCATTGCTTACAACAACTCCTAGTTATTTTAATAGGCTTATTATGACACTACAAAAGTTCATTCAACAGTAATCTGCAGAGCCTGGGAAAAACACTGCATTTCAGTATTGCATATAAATGAGAGAATATATAACCATGAAAAATTAACAGTCCTCAAAGGCGGAACAAGTAATAATGATTTTTAAAAGCAGAAACATATGGAGACTCTTTCAGGCAGTTCAAACTCTTTCAATATGAATATTCCATATTGTTGACATTTCTGCAAGTGCAGAATTTAAGTCTCTGAAATGCCTGGAGTGGCAAAGGAGAGCCTCACAGGTACAGCTATGCCTAAACTGTTCAGAATAACTAGTTGACAGAAAATATTAGGATAATCTGTCGCAGTGAATAAGGAATAAAGAAAACAACTCATTGAGAAGCCAGTCTTGGATTATTAAGTCAGACTTGATAGAAAATATCTACCAATAACATTTCCTCCTTCTCCATCTGGTGAAGACAAAAAAAAACACATTTACAAAAAAACTGAAGCAAGATAAATAATTGTTTAAATCCTTCTAAGGAAGGAAGACTTGTGTGCAAATTTCCTGCTGTGTCTTTTCTGGATGTCTGTAGCATTTGAATCAGAAAACCTATTATTCCTGTCATTGGTCTGGTTTATACAGGTTTATACACGACTTAGGTTGTTTCAGCTTTTTCTCTTTGAGTTCAACAGAAGATTAAAGTAATGACTTAAATTCCTCTCTGGCTTGAGAAAAAAATAATGGTTTGAAATTAATTGCTACCTGGGTTTTGGCCAGGCCCTGACTGAATGTGTTCGTGTGCATCTAATCCCATCCAGAATTTCTGTGTGTTCTCCAAGCAAAATAATCTCATGTCATCCCACTAAACTCTCCTCCTTTATGCTATGTCTTCATTTCAATGACAAATTGACTGATTAAAAAAGAAATGCCAGACTGGAAATAAGACTGTGAAGTTGTAGAAAGGCAAAGATGGGAAACTCAGGAGTCCTAGGGCTCCAGTGCTTATCTTCATCTGCATTTCAGTGATGTCCGTTTAGTGCATGTTCTTGCAAAAAACAAGTGTAAGCAGAAGAAAGAGAAACCACTGAAAAAAAAAGCCTTGTGCTTTAGAGAGCAATTAACTTTGTTATTTGATCTTTATTTAAATCACAAAATAGAGGTGAATGGCTAAAATGTAGATCATGATCAAACGACTAATTTACAGAATAATAATGAGAGAAGGAGTTCTGGTAGTGTAACTTTAGCCTTTTTTCCCCTCCTGATCAGGATGATGTTAAAATCATAAAATGGGTGAGGGATATACTATATTATGATAAATATGATGAAGCTATCTCCGAGCTAAAGCATTGAAAAAATTTTCCCTCTTGCCCTCCAGCATAAATGTGGATTAAAATTCAGAAGTTTCTCTTCTGCAGTTTTTGGAAGAGATAGGAAGTAAATGGTGCTGCTCTGTATTAATCAATGACCTAGAGCTCTGCTGGGGAAATTGTCTTGATTTGTGAAAAGCATAAAGTCATTTCCTTGATATTATTAGTTCCTAGTTTCATTTGTGTCCATCTCTGTCAGAACTTGGATTTTCGATGGAGGTTTAAAAAAAAAATAACCAAATCAAAAGTTATTAAGTTATCCCTTCCAGAAAGCTGCCAACTTAGATAATGCATTATCAATTTATCACCTGGCACAAATCGCTTTTTTTTTTGTTCTTTCACAGATTCATGGTTCTTTATGTTCCTCTGTGTTTGGGAAACATCATGCAAAACTCAGAAGCACCTGATTCAATAAGAGCTTTCACACAACAGATTGCTAACTTTTGGCAAGATAGCTTGGGGCTACATCCAATGAAAATATATTATGCTTCTTCATCGTGTAGCTCTGAAAAATTGATTTTTGTATTGGATTGGACCATTGGCTTGCTAAAGAAAATTAACTTGATAATAACACCCTTTATCCCCTTAGGAGATATCATTCCATGTTAGCAGGACTGAAACAGTGCAGTATATATAAGGAATATTATCCAGCCTTATGGGGTCAAGAGTTATCTTGCAGCACAGACTGAGTCACAGGGCTATGCACTGAAATAAAAAAGCAGGGCAGAGGGTTCCTCAGGGGACAGAAGAGAGGAAAAGAAATCTTTTCCCATTCTAGGACATAAAATGATAGCAGACCTGTTCAGCAGCCACTTAGCAAGGCTAATATTCTTGTTTCCCAGAGAGGCCTATTTATAAAGCCACATTTCATTCATTATTTTCAATTTCCAGGGATATATAAAATAAATATAGACAGAGATGAACCCCTCTGATGTAGCTCACTACATCCCTTTCTCCAGTTTGGTAGTCAATATTTGTTATAGCTCTCTGCTCAGACCACTTGAGTACTCTTAATCCACTTGAAAAGCTTTGTTTGCTTTATGTTATGCTGAGATCACAGTTTCATAGAACACTATTCCTGGCCCAATCCCCCATACAAATAGTAGTTTTAAATGCATAATTATGTTCTCATCAAGGCTTCTCCATCTTTCATACAGACAGATACGTTTTAATATAATTTCTCAACATATTTTTTCTTCAAAACTGCTTCTCTTCAAATGCACATTCCAAGTGAAGTGCAATAATTAAGAAAGAGTGGGAAAACTCATCGGTATAGTAAACTCAAAATAAGAAGAGGATGAATGATTCAGTTTCCCCTTGTAAACAGTTTTAAGATCAATTTTCTAATGTAGCGTTCAACGTGTTTATTATCCACAAAGTATTCCTACTGTTGAAATCACTTAGGAGGTGGACATCTCCCTACTTCAACAAATTTATATTTGGAGACATGAATAGATATGTCTGCTTTTTCTCTCTCTTAGCAGCCCAGCCAACCCAACTAAAGATGGAAAAAATAGGCTTCTGATAGTTAAATTATTTCTCAGCTTTAGAAAACATACCATGTTTTGCCTTTCCTGGGGAAGCGAGGGGCAGACAAGGGAGAGCTGCCCTAGGCATAAATTCTATTTACATACTTGATTTTCGAGCATGCATTTTAAGATTATACATGAGGCATCAACCTACTGAATTGCATGTGAAAGTTTTTAAATTATTTCCAGTAGTATAGCTAACAAACATACTACATGTCTGTACATACAGACACAAAAAAAAAAAAAAAAAATCAGCCTTTCAGTTTTAAATACAGTTTGACACTAATTTTCATGACTAAGCAGGGAAAATGCCTTTGTTCCTCAGTACTGGAGCAATGTAGCAGACTAAATGGCAGCACATGGGAGGATCCCGCTTCGGCAAAATGTCTCCTGCCACCATCAGTATTCCCTATAATACAGAAATAGAAGGAAATTATCTTGACTGACTGCCAGGGATGCTGCTGCTTTTCCTGGCTGGCTGGTCTGTTACATATGGTTCTTAATGCAATGCATGTCAGGGAGCATGGGTCCAAGCAAGGAAGAGAAGGTACAGACAGGTCTTTTTCTCAAGCAGCTGGTTACCACAGACAGGAGTACGGATATGGACATGCTTTGTCGTGCAAGGATGAAGACAGCAACAAGAGCTTGTTGCCTAATGCTTATGAATACGGCTGCTGCTGCTCCTGTATAGCTGCTCTGCTGGGACCTAAAAGTCAAGGCATTTTGGGGTGGGGGGTGTGCAAAGAAGTCTTGGATACACAAATGCAAACACATGAAAATTTAAATGACTAAAATCGGTAATGCCAGATTCAGTGGAATAATACCGGTTGTTCCAATTTTATTTAGATCATAACTGCTTTGCATACAGTGTATTTTGAGTATGCAGGAAATGCATTATGCTGTATGTAAACTCACACAGATCCTGCAAGGCAGCAGTACAATGTTGTCTTTGAAGAAATTAAACTGTCATTACAGTTAATTGTAAACTCATATACTAAAATGAATTTATATTTTATGGTAAATTAAGAGAAAGAATCTCTATTTTTTTTGAGTCTAGTGGTGATATTTCTCAAATTCAGTTGCTGCAGAAACACTATTTCATGTTCAGCATAATTCCATCAGATATGCTATACTTGGACATAATAGCTGGCGGGGTGTGAGGAAACGTTTCATGAATCTTTAGTAAATCAGCTTTACTCTTTTTTCAGAGCTACATGGATCTTGCCTGCCCCCAGCTGGATTTATGGAGCGTTCATTGAAAAGTATTGTGAGAAATATATTTGAAACCCAACAGTATATGATGTTATGCAAGGAATAAACTTTTCTTCCTGGCCCACGACATTATGTTATAACTAACAGAGAACAGAGTCCTTCTGGCATTTCTGAGAGAGGGAAAAAAAAGCCATTGGAGAAAGAATGAAAATGAAGAAAGGTCAAATAAGACGTGGGACTAATCAACTCAGTAAAAGAATAGGTTTTCTAGACTTAATTGTGCATAGGACAAAAAAATATCCTTATTTCAATACATTTTTAACAGGTTTCTGTGTTCAATGTGTTTCTAAAAAGATCTGAAAATAAACAGATGAAAAGTATGGTTAAACTGTAGTGATTATTGTCTATTTTGTCTATGAAAAATACTACCTGCTGAGATGATGAAATTTGATAGTTAAAAATGAAGAAGTCAGGCTTGTACTCCTTCTCATATATCCTTGCCTTGTCATCCCATCAAAAAGTCATTTAGTGATGAAGAGTAGAATTAGGAGAGGGAAATAATTAATAAATCGGAAGTCAGTTACAGGATTTATCAACTCCTTTTAGATTACTCCCCCACTATTTCCATTACTGAGTATGCTTCTAAAATCATTACAGTTAAATGTGATGTTTTTGCTGTCCCTCTCATTAAGCCTCCCCTGATGTTTTCTAGTAGTATAAAGTGCTTCATGATACAGCGAACTGAATGAATTTTGAGGTCCTATACGGCTGAAACACCATTTCAGTGATTTTGGATGCTATTCATCTTATTAAAGGTGTCACCAAAGGTCAGACTGTTATGTGAACAAATAATGAAATGATGAAAAAGATCATTTTGTGATTAAATTAATCTCTCACCTCTTGTTTCCCCTCTTGTCCATCTGGCCTGGAAAATGCAATGATGTCCCCATAGCCCTGTTTTTCCCCTACAATATTTGGAAATGGAGTTCCTTACTGCAACTTCTCTTAGGCGTCAATACCTACGCACTTTCAAAACCCCCAAGACGTTTCATTACTCATCTCCTCACTGTTTCCCAAGGTGTGCATGATGGATTGCAAGCCAGGTAAGCGAAAACTCCCTAGGTTGATCAGAAAGGTTTCAAGCTGACTGGCTTAAAAATAAAGGAAACAAAATCAGATGATATTAAAGTCTTGATTACATTAAATCCCCAAAAAATTATCTTTTAGTGTACTCTTATACAGAAGAAGAAAAAAGAGCAATGGAATATAATTAAGAACTACCACACAAGTGGTGCCGTAATGCTTCTATATTTCACCATTAGATTCTGGGGGATCCATCACGAATGTTTTTATCCTGTGAAATTCTATTTAAATAATCTCATATCCTTCCAGAAGGTGTACTGTCATCAAAATTACAACAGTTTTTTGTTGAACGGAACCATGATTGATTTTTTCTGCTTTCCTGCAAAGGCAAGATGAAGATATTTTTTCTGGTTTTGTCAATCCCATGTTATCTAATCTGTCAATATTAGTAGCTATTTTTCTGACATTCAGTTGGAGATGTTAATGAAAAAGTTACAATTACATACCAATAACAAGAAAAACAATTGCAACACACTAAGGAAATATTTCAGATGAGAAGCCTATAGAGACAAATGTAAAAATAATGTGTATGAGCCACTCGACGAAAGATCAGGAGAATCTCCATAGGACAACTACACATGACCTCTAGTGTCTGGAGGTGAACTATCCCACCAGTTACTCAAGATGACCACTGGCCATCAGACTTTCCTTCTCTACTCTACATGTTAAGTAGTGCTCTTCAGCATCTGCAGCCCAGGAGTGGCCAGTTACAAGCTAAAAGTTCCTTAGGGTTATTCAAATTGCAGAATTTCTAATCTCATCACAAGCAGTATTGGTGTTATTCTCATAGCTTTTTAGCTGACTTGTAGGAGGATTTTTTTAGACAATTACTCTCAAAGTATGCTGTATAGAACCCCATAAAAAAAAACAAACCCTAGAATATATTCCCAAAAGAAACATTTTCCAGGTTTAGTGTGCTATCATATTAGCACCGTCATATTAGTGCTATCATGTTAGTGTTACATGAACACAGATGCATTGTTCCTTAAGTATAAATTAACACTCTAATATTTATGTAAACAGATACTAGTATGTTTAAATCTCAGACAAATTTAATTGCCCAGGGAAGTTGTGGCTGCCCCATCCCTGGAAGTGTTCAAGGCCAGGCTGAATGAGGCCTTGAGCAGCCTGATCTACTGGGAGTGGTTCCTGCCCATGGGACATCTGAATTAGATGATCTTTAAGGTCTCTTCCAACTCAAAATATTCTATGATTGTATGGTTCTATGATTCCATGTTTCCATTCTCAGAAATGCAAAACCTACTCCAGCAAATGAAGGTTACTTCATATTTGAAAAGTCTTGGTAAATTAAGCACAGCAAGAGCATAAATGATGAAGAAGTACTCTGGTAATATTCAGATGTAGATTCGGAGAAGTTGTTAAAATTATTGGCTAGAAATGGTAAAATGACAATAGTCATATCTGATATTATTCAGAATAACAATGTTAATGAGAAAGGTACTGGTTTTTATTTATCACATTTCACTGCACTTATATGCTCATAATAACATTTGACTGAATTGAAAATATTCCTTCTTAGGTAGAAAGCCATAACTGATGGATGTAGTGATCACCTCCAGTGCTTGATTACTGTGGCTAGGTCAAGGCTTATTAAAAATCTGATATAATTTTCCACTCCTCTGCATTAATCATGCAGAATTACTTCCTTATTTTTCCTCTTGGTTTTTGTATAGTTCTGTTCTGTAATATTTTCTTCAGATGCATCACAATTTGATGAGTAGTTCCAATGGGATCAAGGGATGGCTGCCCAATAGGAAATAGGATTTCAGACATTGGTCCATGTTTTAAATTGGTTACTGTGAAGCATTTTAGCAAATTAAATATTGACCAAAAATCCATGAAACTATAAACTATTTTGTCACTTTTCCCTCTGTTCCAACTAGTAGAATAGTTTGTTTGGTTTACAATGCATAAAAGGCCTGCAGAACTTCCAAAGTACCAGTCTCATTTCCTCAAATCTGTTTTATGGTTGTCAAACATGATTTTTAATCTTAGAAACTAGAAGACATGTGAGTTTTATTATATTTTCCTGTTTATTTGGCCATTGCATGTTGTTTTGAATTAATAAGACATAATAAATCCATAATAATTAATAAAACATAATAAATCCATACCACATTAGCACCACCAAAATTATTGCTACTAACATTACTATTGCATCATGGTGTCCATAAGTCTTATTTGCCTCAATGGACTCTCTTTTGCACTACTTTCCAGTCCCAGTCCTCTATATGATGAGAAAAGAGAAGTTTTGGTCCTTGTCTTGCCTTGTTTCTCCTTGTCCAGAAGCCTTGTCCTGGCTCTCAGAAATACCAGATCAGTATACAAGGATTAGGAATATGGGAGGCAGGAGAGACTCCAAAATTCCTATGCCGATTCACAACCTCTTAGTATCACCTAGCCTGAATGTGTTAATAGTATCTCAACACTTGGTGGTAAAATTACAGTTTGCCACTAATTTGAAATATTTTATTTGGTGCTTCTAAGGAAACCATTCTCCACCGCCTTACATAAAAACATAAAAAATATAAAAAATGGTATGAGCCTCAACAGAGAAAAATGAGTGCTGAGCAACTGCTGGCTCATCCAGATGGCTGGATGAGGATAAGAAGATCTGACTGGGATTGACATCAGGTGCTTGTGGATTTGAGAGAGGAAAAATGATGTTTTTTCACATCTAGCCATAATTGATAAATAATGAAAACCACTCTGGCAAATCAACTTTCAAGTACATAACGTATCTCAACAAATGTAAATTGATTATTAGAAATTAATTCAGCCCAAAAAAAAATTTATCAGCCTTAGGATTTAGACCGTCTTTATTTGGTTTCCTCCTCTGAAGAAACAGGGGAGTTTTTGTCTTAGATCATGTATTCACAGTGAATATCCCAGTGCAATAAGGAGGAAAGCAGCGCTTTCTTCATCACAGAATATTCAAGTGAACCAAGCATAAAATTTAAGTTCTATGTACCTGTGTGCTTTCAGTAGAATCCACCAATGAGAAGAACAGAAAAAGTAAGGTGTATAATGTGGCCTCTCGAGGTCTCTTCCCTGTCTCATTTCCCATAATTTCTGTGGGCTGTTTCTGAGAAATGGCAGAAGAAAGAACAAGATCATGGAGGAGTAACAGTGACATAAGCTGAAATAAAAAAGACGTGGCAGTCAGAAAAAGAGTGAGCTAGAACAGAGTTTCAGTATAAAGCTGTCACTTCGGGCTTAACCACATCAGATTTATTTAGAATTGAAATGCAAAAGCAACTGTTATAATGGCTATTGGGAAAACGGTTAATGTTTTAATAACTGTGGGACTAAATCATTAAATGATGAAGTCAATATGCATCAACAGTGCATTTACTTTACTTACTTAACAGTTCTAAGTTCAATAATTACAGATATTTAAATTTGTTCTTTCTTTAAATCCTGTTGAAGAAGGAAACAGTTCAATATTAGCTCTACATAGAGCAAGAAATTCTTAAAAAAATTAAAATAAGATAATTTCATAATATTCCAACAAAACACAGCCATGGAAAAATCACTGTGCATTTCAAGCAAACACAGATTATGAGCTCGGTGAGATATTTAGAATAATGGACGTGTGCTGACTTGTATGAGTGGCCCGCGTATGTCACCTTCATTATACTTCACTATAGCTAATGCAAATGAAGAAAAGCTATCTCATAATTAGAAATAAAGGGGAAAAAAAGCCCTTAATACCCCAATACATCAAAAAAAAAAAAAAAAAATGGCCTGATTTACCCCTGCAGCAGTGCCACCATACAGATTCCAGCTAAGAAAAATTTTACTTCTACTGGTCTAAGCTGAGAATGAAACTGATATGGCCTTTGCAGAAGAAGGTAATACCACATTCTTTGTTGGAAAAATACAATTTGAAATGTGGATATTTCTGCTTTCTAAGCAACTGTTCAGGCACTGCAATTAGGACCAACTCTTAAGCAAAACTCCACGGTGAATCTCAGCTTCTTTGTTACTTGTTCGCCCTTTAAAAATAGTAGCTTAAGGATGGTGAAGAGTTTTTTGCAGTTTGTCACAGCAATGTTGATTTGTATATGATTTTTTATAGACCTGCTCTCTATCGGTATTTTTAATAATTTCCCTCCATTACTTGTAGCTTTTTTATTTTCTCTTTATTGCTTGCTACTCCTTCCTGCTGAAGATATCTCTTTCCCTGGCCACCCAAGCTCTTTTTGTTTCAGCTTTTAAATACATTAGACTAATCAACTATTGATGTAATGTTACTTTAAGATTTAGCTGTATAAAAGGAAGACATTTTGACATTCCTAACTGTAAAATTCCTCTGCTTTGGCAGTCTTTCATCATATACACAAAGAAGTAGATAAAAATAGACAGAAGAGTGAAGAGAACATGTTTACAACCTAAACCAGGCAGAGGAAAAAGGACTCATTTCGGGGATCTTCAGTAATCACTGGTGATTCATCTCTTCCTGAGCAGAGTCACACCGAGAGCATTGATCGAGGAAAACATCACCACACAATGCAAATTTCAACAGCATTTGCTACTTTACTCTGGAATGCAGACACAACACTAAGTATCTAATGAAGTTTTCTGGAGTTTTCCTCAGTCAAGTAATCCCTCTAGATTTCTGTTTGAAATAGAGACCTCTATACTTATTCTGAAATTATAAAAAGGAAAGAGAATATAATAGAATAATAACCTAAGTGAAGCACATTTAAACTCTGAGATCTTCTAGCCAAGACAGCCAAGTTTTGTATGTGCATTTCCACAGTGTTTATTTATAGCTAAAATATCTGACAAGATGAGATTTTTGAAATTATATTGGTTCCTTTCTTTACCAGCATTTCTTTTAAATACAGTTCTTCAAAATAATGTGACTTGCATCCATTGACTACAAAAAAAGTGTCAAACATGAATTCCAATTTACATTGGAAGTGTCACAGAAGTAAAAATGAAATAAGAAATCTCTAAAAGCTGTATGTTAAAGACAGTACAAACAAATCTTTGACAACTAAAATGAACAACTGAAATTTTTGTGTTTTGATTTTCTCAGTGGCTTTCAGACTGACATCTGATAATGCTGCAAGATACATGACGTATTATAAGAGGAAAGGCAGAGCTTTGTAGCAGAAAATCTTCTCAGGATGTTTAAAACAAAAGAAAAAAACCTCCAACCTTAAAAGTTAGAATTTACAGTCTAGGTCATACAGATTAGTCATTTGGGCCAACTCTAGAATGATGAATGTACTCATCTGCTGTAATGACTTTAGTTAGCAATACAGGAGTTTAAAATTATCAACCACATTCTGTCTTTTGGGGTCACTTTTCCATCAGTTAATGATAGAAATGATCTTTGGAATATTAATCCTGTTTCTACCCAGCAGCTTCCCTTACCAAAAGTCCCTACCTAGTAACAAGGCAGTTGCTCCATTTACAAAGTCACCAGAATTAGATTGTTAACATTACCTGTCTAACTAAACTAGATAAACTAAGTTTATCTAGGGAAAACAAGCTTTCTTCTCAGACTGTGATGGATATTACACTTGTCAGTCAATGATGCTTTATTGTTATCCAACAATGTTGGTGTTACAGTTCCTTAAGTAACTCAGACTCAGTTACTTACTGACTGTGAAGGCCTCAGGCTGTCACATATCTTGCAAAGCGTTTGGGTCGTATTTGAAGCACTAGATACCCTGAGTGATCAGTTTCTCAAACTAAACCTCCTGTTCGCTCAGGTGCAAAATGTTTCATAAGAATATCTTCTTCATGTAGAGAATACCTAATGCAAAGAGGCGTGAGTTGACTGTAGCTGACAGGTCAGTGGTTAGAAGTTCAATAAGAGCTGCAGGTCCACATCACCCTTTCAATGCTTGATTAAATATTTATATAAAGTGGAAGATATTCAACAGGAAAGAAAACAGGTGCTCAAGCTAAAACCCTCAATGATTTAATGATGGGCTATTACTGGAGGATATAGATTGCAACTCTTGTACTGAATTCAATCAGAACAGGGGTTTGAATTCAGGCCAAGGCTCAAATTACTAAGATAAGGCATATTCTAAGAGAAGACAAGTTTTCTTTTTTTTTTTATTTGTTTTATTCACATACAGAAATTAACCATTCAACTCTATGAGAAGTTTCCACAGAAACATGTTACCCAATTTGTTCAATGCAGATGTATAACAATTTTGAAATGTCAAAAAATCTCTGGGAACACCGTATTTGCTCTTGAAGTCATGTTGGCAGTGCCCTCATCAACATGTAAGACTCTCCTTCAAAGGAAGGAGCAGCTACCTAGATATGAAGTCTGTGAAAAGGAAAGTAATATCAATAATACCAATATGTTCTGACAAGAATTTAGGTAACTACATGAACAGCTCAAGAAGAATTGTAATTCATGTCAGGAAAAAGTCAAGAATCTAAAACTACAGTTTCTGGCTTTATGCATTTTTTTTAATAATTGCAAATATTCTATAAATGTACTTTTAAAACGTTGATTAAAACATTCCCTCCCTCCAAGTAAAACAGCTATATTAGACTCAGAAAAAATTATACATGGAATCAGAAACAAGCATCTTCGACAGCTCTACCAGAAATGCTTGTTACTGATGGTGCAAGTTTATATAAGTTCACAATAGCATATCCTAAGGGAATTTGAATATGTACTCCTTCTAATTTGATATTAATAGATGTATATTTACATATATTAGTAACCGCTTTGTGGACAGTATACTTGAAAGAGATATTCTTTATTCTTTATAGGGTGGCCTATTTTAACTGCATAACAGAGAGCAAAAACCTGCAGCTGCAACTCACAGTTCCTCTGTGTCAAGTTCAGTCAAGAAAAATTATATTATTACAGTGTCTTCCATAGTCACAGGAAATGTTACTACATGCAATGACCAACACCAAACACTGAGATATAGTCAGTTATCCTCAATCATCTCAGAAGCGCTTACTACTGGTCTTGCAGATCTTCTATGAAATATCAGTGCTCCATGGGCTGGAATGAATGTCTATTGATTCCAGAACTGTTGTATCTCAGAATTCTCTTATATGTTTACAGTTCCTCATGGAGAAAAAGCTCAAGCAAAACACCTAAATTTGATTTTTCATACCATCTGGAAACTGAAAGAAAGATTGTCTGCTCTCTCTCAGTGGATGCCTACCCAGCATGATGAACTGCACTTTAATTTGTCATAATTTATAAGTATTGATTTTCATCACAAATGTGTCTATTTTCATCTCATACTGTGTCTATTCTTGACCTGATCATTTCTCCCAGGACCCCAACTCAGGCTTTTAAAGCTTTATATGTCTTGTTGTACTCCACAAAACTGCAGGACTATCACATTTCTAAAATGAGAGAGATCCTACTTCTCAGATATCAATTAAGAAATTAGAGTCATGCACATCACAATTTTGCTGTCTTTTGAAGAGAATTTCATGATGGGATAAAAAGTAGTTATGTATTAAAAACTGAGTTTGTGAATGTGCCACCAACCAAACTAAGAGTTCTAAGTTACATGAAGCTTCTTTTGAGGCTGTTAATACTCTCACGCTTCATGTTCTATGTGCTTTTATACATTTTTTCATTGCCTTTCATATTTCATTGTGGATTTTGATCCTTTATGCTTCTGACAGGTGTTATAAAGAATATCCAATGCTAATTCTGGTTTCTAAACCCTCTCTTTTTGTAACCCAAAAAAAAAACAGTTGCTGTATTTTTTATTTCCCATGAGACTCTCAGCAACAACCACATGATGTTATGAGTCAGATCACCAAACAGTGGCCTCTCATAAATAACAAACAGTGCACACACATATGCTAAGCCAAAGTCAACTGATTTCCTGAGTTTATTGAAATTTGAGGGGTTTTGTTGTTTGACATGATGGATATTTTGTAACATAAAAATAAATCCCATTTCCAAGTGATACTCACCTACAGCCCAGGAGAATCTGCTTGGTGTTGAAAGTATTTTAAGTCTAGCAGTCACATAAACGTCAGACATCAGGAAGCCAGTCCTCTCAGATTGTCTCAGTAATATATATTCAAAGCTGAAGGTGATTCAGAACGCCTTAATTAGAGCTCTTCCTTCTCTGAAATTAAGGAGGGGCATGGAAAAGAATATTTAATTCTTCTTTTCAGTGCAGAGACAGATGATAAGCCAAGAAATCCCCCATGGAGTTGGTTGTAATCATTGCCTCTTGGATCTAGTTGGTCATTATTATCCATATGCTTTGACAAATGAATATTCTTTGTATTATGATATGAAACAAAGAAAGGAAAGCCCCCAGGCTAGTGTAATCTTCTGCCTGTTGAAGGCATTATCTCCATCAAGCTCACTTCTGAAAAAAATCAGGAAAGTCAAATTTTCCCAAGCAGGCTAGACAGTTTCTCTACTACTATGATAGACTATAGACTACTGTAGTAGTATGGCAGAATAAAAACATTCTCTGTCTTTCTCTCAGTTCTTTTCTTCTCAAACAATATGCAAAGAAAAAAATGCATTTAGGTAATAATACCTAAGAAACAAAAAAGGCATTTTTACCTCAGAACATAAACCTACCTGAAAACATAAACAGAACACATACCTCAGAACAAAACAGGCATTTTAATATATCCAAATAAAATAGGCTTTGGTAAACAAATTTCCCTACAAGTTTTTACATGAATCTTTTAATAAAAGCATTACAGAAATGTAGCTTTTGTTTCTCCACCACCAAAAATCACCGTAAACACGGAACTCTCTATGTTTTTAACATATTTTAAAAGATAATACATTTTAGGGTAAAAAGTTTAGTCTAGCCCATCCAACTTAAGAACTCTGGTTCTTACTTTCATGAAACTAAACTTTGATTATATAAAAATTAAAATTAGAATCTCAGTTTTGCAATTCAATCTCATCTTAATTCTCTTATTCTCTAAATATTCTCTGATAATTTTAAAGTAAGTATAGGAGACATAGTCCTGGCAAAATGTGACAAGAGATCAGGTCTAATTAAGTTTTACTTTTAAAGAGAACTGTTAACTGTCGAGATTTATTACATTACCTTATGCAGCCAGTAGTTTATGGTCAGGGCAATAGTGTTCTCATGTTAGTGCTGTGAGGATAAACTAAATAATTTCTGCACATATATAATATTTTGTGCAGTTGTGTAGTGCGTGGCTCTTAACATTATTATTATAGTTCCAAGAGGACTTGGCAAATACATGTATTTGTGTTTTCCCAGTTCCTTTCACCTACTTCTTCACAAAGGTAGCAAACTCTGAGAAACTGTGTAGTGGGTTAACGGGTTTGCTACATGTGTTTTTTAGTCATTATCAAAGGTTCAAAGCCATGTTCTATTAACACATAAAGGTTATCTATTTCTCTAAACATGGTAAAAGTGAATTAGAACATCCCAGCAATAAGACATCATCAAATATTTCGGACAGATCTTTATTATTAATATTATTCACTCCTCCTGTAAAGTAGTTAAAAAGTAGCCTACATTATCACATTGGCTTTACTTCAGAGGGTAAACTAGTGAAAAGTCAGTAGAGAAGAGAGGAATTATATAGTGATATCAAGAAGAATATTTTTTGACTCATTATATTAAAATGTTTTCAAACAAGGGTCATTTGCCGAAAAAATAAAGTTTACGCAAATGTAAGTCATCTTTTGAACTGAGTACAAATGTGCTCACTTTCATCACCTTTGAGAATGATGCTGGAATTACCATATCATAAAGTAACCTCACTGTACCTTCCTGGGTTGCTTTTCACTTGTTACTATGAGGAATTCAGATGCCTTAAAGCAGAAGAAAACTGCTTTGTTTGCACCTCCTCCTGGGCTCTACCTGCTGTGTTTCATCCTGCAGGTCTTGATTATGACTTCTTTAGCTGACCCATCTCCCTTATGTACTCAAAATGTAATTGGGGAAAAAGAAAAAGAAGTTTCTCTGTATTTCTGCATTACTGAAGATTCCACAGAGTCAGAAAGCATGTGATGAGTTGTTTTGTTGCCCTTGTCTCATCACCAAAATCACATGGAAGCCACATACCTTGAATTCAGAAGAAGCTGTCATAGGACATGACAAGGAAATTGACACAAAGTAGGTGCCATCTTGAGGACAGTTCTGCATTCAGTAGAAAACTCCTTCATTTCATCTGAAGATCTGCAATTATCACACTTTTTTTGCAATTTTTTTGTAAAAGCTGTTGAGAGGCAAGAAAGAATATATCCTGCAAGAGAGCTGCAGTATGGTCCAGTCCTGGGTATAGGTACATTTTCATATATTATCCATAGACCTTAAAGGTAAAAAAAAAGTTTTAATAAAAGTTAGTTTGTTTTGTATTGTTCCTGCCTGTATCTTGTACAAAAATCTGCTGAATCCATGAAAAATTCTAGGCACACCAGTAACTCTACGAATAACAAATGTTCTGGAAAGTATATCATGTTTTCTGACTAGCAAGAACATTACTTAAATGAAAGAGGGCAAAGGGTTAATAAGCTCAGTGATCCCTCTTGCCATAAGACTATACCATGGGAAGCCGTCTATGCTACTGGCAAAGGTACACGTTTTAACATTCACGGTCAATGCTTATAGTCAGACATCTGGAACCTAACACATTTGTAACAAAACAACAACAGCACATGCCATCTGCTGCAGGTGTACTCTTCAAAAAATTGCTGTAATATACACCTACACTCTTATATACATTTCATAAATATTCATTTTTAAATTGAACCTCATTTTAATTTCTACCTAGCACAGTTAACTACATATTTTTCTTACTTCAAACTTTTTTTGTTATTTGAAGGAGACAACAAAAGGCCTTTATGGATAATTGTTCTATAACTCTTGGCTATGTAGGGAAATCTCTCCTATCTGTAGAAACAGCAAGCAAAGCTCTGTGTTATTCCAATAACTCAGCATATTCCACCATTGCCTTATCTATATGCATTGGATAAAATCACTTAATAGGTGATTACAGGATGGATTTAATCTCATCTGTGTAATTATTGTTGCAGCAATAGCTTCAGCATTTCCTTAGAAATTGCTACAGTTCAGAAGGATGAGGACTGACTACTATGTAACAGCATGTAATAGAATAGAGGAACTCTAGTTTTAGTTCCAGAACAGTCATGTGGGGTAATTCAAATTCCAGAACAGTCATGTAGGGTAATTTTACTAGGTTGATTATTAGATATAGTCACAAGTGTCTGAGTATTAATTTGATTATTAAATTCACTTTTTAAGTTATTTTTTTGCTAAACACACTTCAAGTGAATATACATGCCTTTTTTGTACTAACTGGCAGAAATATCCTACAAAATGAAGTTGATAGGGTTTTTTTTTCCTGAAGCACTGATTTTTATTATGCTAAAATACAAGATATTGAGTTGTAGAGTTTCCTCTCAATATTCAAATCCATATATATGCTTTAATCACATGTTTTATGTGTATTTCACAGTAGTCAGTATGTTTTCTCATGTGTTCAGGTTGATCATTTTGCAATCGTTTTCTTTTGGGTATTTGTGACTATTGTTGCTGTCAGAAGCAACCTTTCTTTAGAAATGCTGTGCTTGTGATAAATGTAGCATGACTTTGTTTTGAGTAAAGGCATTTTGCCCTAACCTTTTCTCAGCACGATTTTGCTTTCATTCTATCTGAACATCACCATGACATATTTGGATGAACAATGATACTGAGTGAGGAAGTGTGGCACACACTGTCTTGTGTTTCTTTATTAGGAGAGATGCAAATAATTTCTATACTTGCTTTATAAAAGCTTTCTCTTTGTAAAACATGAATGACGAGACCACAGCCTCTCCTTTTCCTTTAGCATCAATATTATTGAGTATATGCTCTTAGGTATTCAAATATACACACCTGATTTTCCTGTTGTGAGATAGAATTATTTTTCTCAAACCGTTTAAATGAAGAGAGATATATATTATAATCACCACTTGTGATTAAGTCTTCCAGAATTCACACAAGAGTCAATGTCATGTTGCATATAGTGTCAGGTCCCCTGTGAATGGATTGTTTGTGCTTTTAAATCTTCTGTTTCTGATCTGCACACAGGCTACTTATACATAAGCGAGTATTGCTGTTGAAAACATCACTCAGCAGTACTGTATGGCAGTAGTGCAGGGTTCCTCTGCAGCTGCATTCAGAAATGCCTGTGGTATTTCACAAACTCATTGTTTGATGACTAGTGGTATACAATCACATTTTATTGACAATATTGTGACCTTTGTGGGCAAATGCAACATTTTAAACAATCTCTTTCATTATCAAGATAATAAGATATGCTTGAACATATTGATGGCAAATTTTAAATAAAACTGTACTATGTTTTCAGCAGACTTGGTCATAATTCCAGACTCAGTAGTGATGGCTTTACCTTGAAAATCCTCCCCAGAAAAAGCCAAGAAACGCAACACGACCACCTACCGAAATGCGACAGCAAGATATAAAGGTATCACAAGACAGACAGATGGTTCCTGGTTCACTGGCAGCTTCCAGAAACAATTATTGTATCATGAATTAGATCTGGAAATGCACAGATATGCAGTTCAGAGTGTAATGTCTACACGTTCACATTCTGCAATGTCTTTTTAGGCATTTCAGGACCGATTCTTAGAGGGAGCCTGCATTATACTTTGCAAACATGCAGCTGGCACGCACCAGCCAAGGACTCGATGAGACTGCTTTTATGATACCTCACAATCTCTTTTCTCCGACTGACCTCTCTACAGCTATTTTTCCAGACACTTCTTTCTATCTACCTCTATCTCCCGTTTTTCTTGTGGAGTCAGTGTTAAAGAACACTTATAAAAATTTGTACAGTTTCTCAATAAACTTTGGTTCGTTAAAACTAAAATGATAGACAAAGTAATCTTCTCCATTTAAGGTCTATGTAAGTTAGACTCCCTAGTTTGAATCTGACTGTCACTAAAAAACTTTAACTGCAATGTAACAATAAGCTTTTTTAAGTTTTTAATATTTCCATTTGGAATAATGATCCTGACTGTCATGGTTTTGAAGGAGATGGGTAACTATTGTAAGGAGTTATTTACTAATCTTGAGCTGTTCAATGGGAGAAAAGCCATTTATTTCTTCTGCTAGTGATCAGAGATGATGAACAATCAAAATTCTGGAGCTGCAAAACTGAAACAAAAAAAGATGAGAAATTGTTCCATAAGAGTAGCCAGTGTTGTATTTTGAAAGAAGTCCTCACAAAAAAAATGTAGAGCTAAATAGCAGCTTTTGACAGCCTGCACTGCATGTTTCCTCAACATTAGTAAAACCATGAAGTAACAAGAAAAACTTGCCTTACAGAAACGCATCAATACATCAAAGTTCTGCTATGGATCCTTGGTTGACTGCATATGAAAATTATTAAATAAAACAAAGTTGTAAAGAGGAGTCCACTACATTGTTAGGCAAGTGGCTTATTCTTGTGTAGATAATCTGTAAATTCTAGGAATGTTCATGTTTTAACAAGTGGTAAAATTGTCCAAAATTATGCAATATGTTAATGTAAGACACTCTATTTTGGTCAAACCAGCTGAACTAAACTGAACAGAAACTTTTCAGAACTGACTATGTTTACTTTGAATAACGTCTAGCACCATAACACGCATATTAACTGAAATATAATAGTGCTGATATCAAAGCCAATGCTAGTATAATGCTGAAAGAAATAACAGTAGAAACTCCAGACTTCAATTCAGTTTAGATACAGTAATTTCACTTCTACTCATGTCACAGAGGTGACAGAGAATGAAGGAAATTTAGTTTTGTGGTTGTGATATTCCAGTTCTATGGGAAGAACTCCAGTTCTCCACAGACACAGTGAAAGCTGATCCCCTTATTGTTCACTAGTTCCCTTGCTAGTTTTCTTCTGGACCTCTTTTTAGAGTATGTCAGTTTCTTTTCTTTGAGCTGTAACCTAGAAGTAACGTTGAAGGTGGTGGAAACTGTACATCCTTGCACACCATCTCTATGGATGTGATTGTTTCCCTCTCGTTTCCACAGTCCTCTGGTACTATTCCAAATAGCCTTACACCTTAATTCAAAACATAACCACAAAAATTTACTGTAGATACTGCTTAGACAGTTTCGCAGAGCCCTTTCATATTTCTGCATTTTAAAAAGAACAGACTCATGAACTGAGTTTGGCCTCAGGGATAAGGGATTCCATTGGAAAGACTCATCCACTATGGACACTCTTTTAGCTCACATTGCAGAGCTGTCTCAGAGCTTGCAAACACAATCCCTTTCAGATGACACTAGACCAGAAGACATGCCCTGTCAGCACCCCTAATAGACTCCAAACACTAAACAAATTTCAGCCTACAGGATCAATTTATTTAGTAAAACAACAGATTGCTGGACCTGTTACTGGATTCTGGGAAACAGGGAATTCATTGAAAAATTAAAAGCATTTGTTTTAGGTCAATCTTTGTTTTTAAAGGTCTTTACTTTTTTAAGTTTACGCCCCTTACATCTCTTCTTCACATTCTGATTCCTGAATAATGACCAATGATGAGGTCTTTGCCATTAGTAACTACTTCAGTTGAGAGATTTTATAATATATCCAATCTTTTCAGGTCACTTTACTGCCCATACAGGGAATTCTAAACAGCAGCATTGCATTCAAAAGGTATTGTTAAGAATTCCTTACTTTCTCCCGTCCAGAATTTGCAACAAAAAACAACAGCAAAGCCAAAAAAGCAACAATACATTTTGAGACATTTATTGTATCACTCAGTCCCATTTAAATATTCTTTATGTTTGGCTTTATTAACTATAAAGATGTGAACTCTATAACTCATTTTTTTCAATCTTATTCCAAGACAGTCTGTTTCTTTAGCATATGTGAAATAAGTGAAAAATGATTTCACAAACTAAATGTCATTCTTGACTTCAAATACTTTGAAAAAGTCTCCCAGCAGTGACTTGCTTTAATTTAACTTTTTAACACAAAAAAGAGAAACACTCAAAATCAGAGATACTTGCAATTTCCAAACTTGTAATTTCCTTAGATGTATAGTTCCACTGGCCATTTATTTCCTTAGCACACTATTATTTCATAAATCATAATTCATAAGTGCATTTTGAGTGCTTTGTGGTTGTAATGCTGAAGTTGCAATAGAAATAGCAAACATTTTTCCTGGTTTGCTATTCTTTATGAGTACTGTTAACAGTATTCAAGTCCTCTCTTTCACCACAACTGAATATTTCAAGTCTATATCTCCTCTGCATTTGCAAAGAAATCAGTTAATTGGACAAACTGAGATTAAAAAGTTTATTAAACCACAGACATTTAGGAAAGCTTGAATAAACACCAAATTTTAAAAGACTTAGCTAAAGTAATATTTCCTAATAGAAAAGATTATGTGAGAGTCTGTGAAGTGCTATTAGTGAACTAAACTGATACACAATTGAATTTTAATTGGTAAATAATAATGGTAAAAAGTATTCCAAAACTTTGAATTTTGTTTGATTTCTAAGCAGGAAAGAAGACTAGAACTAGTCAAAACCTAGAAAGTACTGATATTTTCAGAATTTTCAGAAAAGAAAATTGAGTTTCAGTAAAATTTAGATTCTTCTTTCTAATGTTTATTTGAAAACGCCTAGGAAGATTTTAACTAATAACATAGCGGGAGTTAAACATTCATTCTGTTACTTTAAAATGTTATTATAAAAAAAAAAACTGCAAAGCAATAAAATGTGACTAAAATATGAACGATAAAATTGCAACTTAAGACTGAGTTAAGCTTTTCTAAGAACGACTGTCCCTTGACAGTGACACACACTTTTCTGTGCACCAGCTACATTTCATTACCATAGCAAAACTGTCTGCCTCAAAGACCAGTTCAAGAATGACTCATTCAGATCTTTAACAAGAAATACAGACGGAAAAATGCCACAACTGCACAGAGCTGGAAGCAGAAAAGTGCTTGACTTTAATGAATATGTTTTTACATTTGACTGATTCCATCAGAGAACTTGCAGTAGCTTCAGAGTCCTGTGGCACCATACATACAAAAAAACAGAATTTCCTGTATGTAGACAGGAGTAGAGAGAAAGTAAGTGTTGGATTGGACACTGACTGAGAATGATCTATGTGGTTTTATACAACTAATGCAAGAAAAAATGTGGAATTTGAAATATAACATGGAAACAGGGATTTTTTCCATATTGTCTAGATCTGATATATTCTCCTTTTCATTCATATATTTATCATCTTTTTTTATTTCTTCTTCTAAAATACTTTTTATCTTTTCAATGTTTTACTTCACCAGCTTTGATTTTTGCGTATTTTTTTCTTATTTTCCACCAAATCCCCACTCTTTCTTTGACACTTCTACTGAAGTTCAACAAAGGCAAATACAAAGTTCTGTGTCTGCAATAATAACCCTGAGTAAAAATCCATGCCAGAGGACTATTAGAAAGAAAGTGTCTTTTCAGAAGAGGATGTAGTATATATAGGATCCACGGGCATGACTAAATCTCTAGACTTTATGTATCATAGGGCAAGAACAACACCTGAAAGCACCTCATCCTCAGGCGGACCACTGTTGCATCAACATCCTGGACAGGCAACTTAAGAGCTGGGTTGACAGTATGCAGGGAGAAGCAGTTAGTTCAGTGAAGGCCAAATCAGTGGCTGTTCAGAGTCCTACTTATTAGTTGTACTGCAAGTGCTCACAGCCAATTACTGAAAAAAGCATTTAATGCTCAAAATCACTCCCTAATGTTAAACCACGAACAGTAACAATCCCTTCCCTTGATGCACAATGTGTTGCATTAAGCAGAATCAGGAAAGAATACCCTGCAGATGCTTTTGTCCATCCACACAAAACAAAAACCAGAATTTCCTGTATCTAGACAGGAGTAGAGAGAAAGTAAATGTTTGATTGGACACTGACTGAGAATGATCTAAAAATGAAAGATGAAGGGGAAAAAAGATATTGTGCACCCTCTGAATTAGTCTTATTAGAGTTTAGGGACTGAAACTTTAAATGTGGCTACATAGAAAAGATACTACTCTTCAAGTGTAACCTTTGCTTCCTGACTTCAGTTGTTCTGTACTCAGTCAGGTAATGACGTTTTAAAGAATCATTTGCCCTGTTCAATAATACAGCTATCTTATATCGAGAAGAAATATTAGCCACATATCTGTTTAATTTTGAGGCACACAGCCATATATCACTTACTGTAATATCAAAGCTGATGATACTGAATAAGCCAAGCCAAATGCTGAAAGCTCCACTGTCTGAATAGAACATTAACACTGATATATACTGTAGGTCAGTTTTGGCAGCGAAAAGATTTTATAATGTTCCATCCCCTCTTTTTCCCTTATGAAAATACTTTTATTTTATTCTACCCAGATAGTCATTATTCTTTTTCAGTCTCTGACTTGCTCCCCTGGTTTCCTGCAGTTTAAACAGCCTTGATTTTGCCTACCTTCTCATGTTAAATCAACGTTTAAAGCTGTTTGATCCCTATCTCTAATCATACTCAGCAAGGAACACCCAGAAGCTATTTCTGTCATAATGTAACACAGTTCAGATATCTTAATGGAGCCATTACTTTAAGCTGCTTTTTATTTATGACGTGACCTACGTAAAGTTTCTCTAATAAAAAATGCTAAGGTGGGACAATATTGTACAAGAACAACAAAACACTATAGAGTGATAGTGTAAAAAATATTTACACAGGATCAACTGTAGTGCAATAAGACTGAAGTCTGTAGTTTACTGACCACATGATGAATCCCATTCATAACATATGCTATTTATAAGGAAAGTTTCCATGTCAACATAACTTGGAGACATAATCTGAATTACTACAAGCTTTCTGTTCATAAGAAAAGTTGGGACGGGGTTAGGTCTTTTATAGGGAAAGATAAAACATTGTAGATTTGCAGATCTCAGGAAAAGTATTTTTGGAAATCAAATAAGCGCGTAAGAGATTTTAATCCTTCAAACTCTATGAGTGTTCCTTGTTTTCACCTGAAATGGAGTGAGGTTGCCCCAGTGAAAGTCTTCTCCGAGAACAGACCCAAGCACTACTGATCTGCAAGGTCTCCAGTGTGGTGCATCTCCAGTGGCCGTCCCCTGAGGTTGACTCTGTCACCTCTGTGATGCAGAGTATCTTAACATTTTCTGGTCTGAATCATGAGCATTAAAATCAGCTCCCGAATCTGCTGCAGGTCTCCATGGTTACAGTACAGTCAGTTGCTGCTTTGTACACAGGAATAGTTGGGACTTTTAAAAACTCAAGTTGCATTTGCAGAATGACAATCTGAGTTACGACTTCCCCCCCAACACACAGAGAACACATAAATCAATTTTCACAGGAGACAAAAATATAAAGGTAATGCCCATTATCCCAATCCAGACTGACAAAGTGCTCAGGAATAGAACTGTTCATCAGATAAAGAAGTTCAGAGTGTGGGACTTATAGGAGAGTTCTGCTTAAAACTATAGAGGAAGAAGTCTTTTAAGAGCTAAGTAACATCCATTTGTACAGACTATTTTTTCCTCAAAGCATTTTCTTTGCAGTCTAGACCTTTGTTTACTTAAATCTCAATAAAATCCTGATTTATATGAACTGTTCTCCATTAGCCTAAGGATATAAATTCAACATTAATGTTAATTATGTGTACTTACGCACTGTCAGTACAGAGATCGTGTTCAAATATATTTGAAAGAGTTAAGGGCTTTAGGAGTGTGTATTTAGCTCCTTTTATATTAAGTAAAATTGAAGCAATCACAAGTAGGTCCCTGTTATTATATAGCTTTGTAAAAATATCATTGGACTGTATTCTAAGAGCTGCAAGGGACCAGGATGTCAGCTTTACATTTTGAAACACCATCATCAAAATGCCTTCTAGCAGTACAGGAGAGGATGCCACCTACTAGAATATTAAAATCACTTGCTTCAGGACACTATCCTTCATCAGTAGTTGTCAAAGAAGCATTGACAGTGTTGCCTAGAGAGCTACTAAGTTTAAATTGTAGCAACACTGTTCTCAAAAGAGATGAGGGACCTCTTCCTCTCATGTCCCCTTATGACAATAGGAGGGGAAGAACACAAGCTATTTCCAGACTGAAAAAAAAACGAGGATAGTGTAAGCCTTTGCCTTCTTTTCATTTTATCTTTAGATATTTTTTGCTCTTCCTCCTTCACAAATAGAGCAAAAGTCCCTTTCATTTCTGTTCTGCAGGTTTTTTCCTACCTTAGAAAGGGAGGGTGAATATATAATTTACAAAAGAATAAAATCATTGCTATTCAGTGCAGAATATGAATAACTTAGGTTTCCTCTCTGGGACTAATAACATTGGTGAAAGATAGTCGGTCATAAAGAAAAAAAAAAAAAAAAAAAAGGACCACTGAACGTACATATCCTGCTAGCAGAAAATCCCTAAAATCTAATTTTTTTAATGTTTCTTGCACTGTCAGAAGAGCTTGTTTCAAAAGCCTTAACTATTAAAATAGGATGAGAGCTGACTTATATAACAGTATTTAAAAGACACTGACTGCATAAAGGCAGCTCAGGGAACTCAGTAAAGTTTTAGCTGTGTCAGGATTTTTGCTCTATTTTAAATAATCCATTCCACAAAACACTAGTCAGCAGCATAATCCTTCAATTCTTCATCGTGGGAGGAGATCCCAGGAAGTTTTCTTATCCTTTAATACACTTTTATCTCTATCTGATCAATATTTTTCTAGCAAACCAGGAATTGAATGTTATATATCCAGGCAAACCAGACATACACGAAGATTTAGAATAATGCTAGTCATTTTCTGAAATGCATAAATGAAAATATGAAGATATTTTACTTTCCTTTCACTTTGTAAACCAGTCTGTTGTCCTTTTGAAGTAAAATAAATAGGTAATGAGATGTTGCAGACCTATATGGTCTATTCAAAGTCCAGTTTGATAGGAAATGTTAGTTCATGTCCATCTCAGAAAGAATAACATCCAGTCAGAAACGTGCATGTTAACATACAGACATATAGTGAGATCACTACAATTCTGTTCTTTGACTTCAGAGTTGCTGAAGTGTTCCAGTATGGAGTATATTTATAAGACCACTTCACTCAGGATTAATGATGACTGATCTAGCATGCCTTCTAGTGACACAGAAATGCTCTTCACACCAGCATGTTCCTCCTTTCCTTCTAACACCACACTCATCCTATGAGTGAACTTTCAGGAAAATATGCCATACAAATAGTCTCCAAAACGTTGAGGCTCCTCCTCCACTCTGGCTCGATCAGCCAGCTTGCAAAACACAGAGCTCATGTGAGAGGTCGATGTCATTTCCACATTTCAGATTTATGATGTCACATTCAGAACATTATTTCTTTTCAATGGTCCATCTCGTAAATATTGCACAGTAAAGATACGTGATGGATGGTACCTGTCTCCCTGTCTGCCTGTGACTGCTGTGGTCAGTACTGGAAAAGTACAAATGAATTGAGAGTGAATCCTGTCTTTGCTGAGCAAGAACACGAAGGCCATCAACAACAGATTTTCAGTGGTTCAAATTCATTTCACTTGCAGTTTTATTTGGCTTTTTAAATGAGATAAAGCAAGCATTAATGTAATGGAGGTGAAAAGACTGGTCACAGAGACTTCACTTTTTCAAGTGGCCATTTGGCTTACAATCAGCACAAATCTGCAGAGCAGATTATCAAGTAAGAGTTAAGAGGTATGACCACTCTGTTGAATGAGGATTTTGATAGGCCAAAATGACAAAGACATAAGTGGTGCACAAAAAATATTCTCATTTTCCTTAATTTTGTGTGTTGTTCACTTGAATGAATAAATTGGAATGAAAATGTTATTGTATAAAACTGCAAGCATCAATGTGCAAGCATCTGAACACCGATTAATTCCTGAGTTTGGCACAGAAGGAAAAAAAATGTTTTTAATTTATTTAATTATTTCCAGCCACAGAGACTGGAAATATGCAATTGCAGATGGCTGCCATGAGCTGACAGAAACTCTATTTTCTTGCTTTATATAAAGCATTTATACTGAAGTAATTTATCCAAACTGAAGTCACCCATTTGATCCAAGAAGTCAGAAGGGATCAAATGAAGAGTACTCTACATAGATTTGAGTTTAATAGCTGAGAGTATGAAATATATGGCTTATGTATACTTATATATATGTAAGGTAAAGATATTTAGAGCGTGAAGATTGGGATTTTTTTTCAAGGCTGTATTTGTCTGCTTTTTAATTTCAATCCCATATAAAAAGGCAGGGTTATTTCCATTTATTTTCGCATGATTCTCTTCTGCAGTGCTATATAAATGGAATGTCTGTAAAACGAAGCAGTGTTTTGTTGCTGGTGGCATCAATAAATAAAGAACAAGATGCTATAAATATTTTATGTAAAGGCTACATTCATTTTCAGATTCCTCTGCACCAGAAGTAGGTTCACTGTGTGTTAGTTCATTCTAGACTCTTCACTGCTTCATTATTTCCACATAAAATGGCAGCAGCTGACTTTTCTTACCATAGTGTTGTTACAAAAACCCTACACAACAATTTCAGTAGTGACTATAGGAGAGGAGGATGATGTTGCTCCACTTACAAACAGCACCAGAGAGTGGTTTCAATAGCAAAACATATGTATGTTCACAGCTGTGTTGTGTTATGGTATATGATGGAATCATAAAATCGCTGAGGTTGCAAAAGACTTCTAAAATAATCCAGTCCAGTCGTCAGCCCAAAATGACCATCTTGTGGTGTGGTGTGGTGTGGTGTGGTATAGTGTGTTATGTGTTATGTGTTATGTTATGTTATATGTTATGTTATATGTTATGTTATGTTATGTTATATGTTATGTTACGTTACGTAGGAGGTGCTGAATAAG
Organism: Cuculus canorus; assembly: GCF_017976375.1. NCBI lineage: Eukaryota > Metazoa > Chordata > Aves > Cuculiformes > Cuculidae > Cuculus > Cuculus canorus. Next base: position 27,304,573 of record NC_071404.1, on the reverse strand, counting down.
TATAGCCATGAAAGCAGAATGACTTTCAATGCATAAGGCTGTTGGTTCTCGTGACACATGGTTGCCTAGCCAGATGGATATGCCCCTGGCTTTTGCATGCACACATTGGTCATAGCAGAACTATCTTCATGAGTTTGACAGTCTGATACTGTCTTTTGACTGCAGCATTTGTTTAAGTCACAAAACCTGCCAGTTGTAGAATGGTGATTTCATTTGGAAGGTTGCTTTTTTATTGATGCTGTTCTAAGTATAATTTTACTAAATTAAGTTACAACTGTTGAATGAAAACCTTAAGGAGCTTATGAAGACCTATCCATATATCCACTGCTTTGCATTTGCATGGTCTTAGTGAGACATATTTGATATGTCTCTAAGGAATATACTATAATTTATAATTTGCATTCATCAAGGAATATAACACCATTACATCCACTCAGTTATCCCTATTCACAGTTATGATTGATCCAAATCAAATTTGTTTTCATTAACAGAATTCTTGCCCCTTCAGTTAACTTCGAAAACTGTCAACAAAGAACCTTACAGAGAGGCTGGACAGAAAACCAGGATTATGCTTTTTCCAAATTTCAGTGATTTACTTGTAACACAATTTTGCTAAGGAGACTTCCACTCTCTTTTAAAGGGTCTTGTGAAATTATAACTGCTTCCATCTCCTCTTAACCTCAGGGTTACCACTGAGCTTTCTGCTTCACTTACTTCCACTTCAGCTTCTGGACAAAGCTTTTGCTTTGGAACTGTTAATACATATTCACACTTTTCTCATTGCCTGCTCACAAACATGATGCAAATTTTCACTGAAGGCTTCCATTAAATGAACCAGATTAAAGTTTTTATGTCAAGGCGTATTTCAAGGTAACACCCCCTTCTGGCACAAAGAGAAAAGAAGATAGATATGACATATATGCTTGTTGACTCTTACAGTGATGTTTTTCTAGCTTTACAATTTCAAAAGTAGTGGGATTCAAAGTCTTAAACCTACCCTTAAAAACCAGCAGGTTATCCGTGATAAATCCTTTGGGAATTTTCAATTTGCCTTCTAGGTTCTGAAGTTTCATGGAAGGAGAAGAAGGAAGAACATGTGGAGCAAAATCAAGAACATGCAGGAGGGAGAACAAAATATCAGGTCCAGAGGCAGTTTCCATGGTGTAACAGCTCAGAAGGGTGAAAAATATCCAAGTGCAGCTCTCTGTGTACCCACTGCACATATCCTACTCTTTTAGAATTAGTCATACCTCCTTCAGCTATTCAACTAGGATCACACCAGGCTTGAATATCTTTTCCACTTCACCAAGTAACAAAAAAGGTACCAACTTAATGTCATTAACACAGATTGGAAAAAATAAATCTGCCTTCCTGCAGACAACACAGTCAAGAATTTTTATTGCATCAAGGGAAAACTTGTCACTTCCCCAACATCTCTATTCCACTGAGAAATGTCTTAAACCTAAATCAGATGCTCTGGGTAACTTTTCACCTTGTGCTCTGCATTGGTTCAAGTCCTGCATGTACCATACAGTAACTAAGAACAATAAAACATGTACATGAAATTTACTTATGGAATCAAAGCCCAGTCTTCCCTGTAACCTTTCATGTAACCCTTCAAGTTACAAGAAGTTACATATGGTAATGGTAGGTCTGTTGGAGTAATGCTGCAGTGCATTTATTAGAAACAAGAGGAAAAAAACATAGAAGAATAAAAGGATAGCAACATCGATCATCCAGCAATCAAATTCCTCTAGTTCTAAATGATATGCAGTTTCATTAAAAACTAAATATTCTAAAAATAAAAATGATAAAGAACACTTGTTGTCTGGAAAGCATCTTTGGTAAAACTGCCAACAATACTTTAAGTGTTCACAGTTTTTAACAGTCTTTTTCTCTTACCTGTTTCACACAGCAGCTGAGGCTCACCATATGTTCTGGGCTGAGATTACACAGTGCAGCCAAACTGGTCAGAATCATGATGGTTTTCCAGTGCTCTAAGCACTAGAAAATGCTTGGGGAAAACTAAAAACCAATGTAGAAATCAAATACCACAACTCTGAAAAGAAAGTGAGGAGCTGAAAATAGAACAAGGGCCATTCAAGGGAATTAACATACACAAATTATTGTTTCTACTGCCATTATTTCTTTGAGAGAATTATTGAGCAATAAAGGCGCTGCTGATTATCTTTCAGATCAACTCCAAATTTTCAGCGCTTCATATTCTGTTGGGCTAGCTTATAAAATGACTAAACATTTATTCCATCAGTTTCAACAGTTGAACCACAATCTTCCATAAGCCTTTTTCTATGATAATTATCTTTTTTTCTCAAAAAGACATTTCAAACTAACCATATCTTGGAAGAGTGCTTTGAAAAAACATCAAAACCAAAATTGCAAGAATAATCTGATACCTCTTTTCTTTAACAGTGATATTTAATTATGATGACCCAATTCATAGTCATCTGGAGTTTCTACTTGACTGGATTTCATGATACTCACAAGTGTTTAATATCTACTTGACTTCAGTTTTAAATTTCTGGCTTTTTTCTGATTCCTGCTGGAATGTGCATGATTATATATGCAATTAAATCTAAATGTCTGAATATCAGTCATCGTCTTTAATGGAAAAGTATAGTTACATAAACTACACGTATATAGATATATACAACCAGGGTAGAAATACTCCACACTCAGTTTTTTTCATAGGACAATAAGCTAGAACATTTAATGGTCAAATATTTTTAGTCCTCTCCAACATGAATTTTTGTCATGCTGTAATGTGTAGAAAAGCTTAAATGCAGCAACATATTTAAGCTATTATCACTGTATAATTCTATGCTTAGTTTACACTTTTTTTTTTTTTTTTGGCTTAGTGTATCTTTCTAAGTTTAATTGACTACCCTTGAAAGACTCTCAGGAAATGTGACTTGTATCTACAGTAATAGGAACAATGTTTTTATGCATGGGATTTGTGAACTGCCCTCCAGACCTGTGGTGTTTTAGTCCATCAATGTTTCTATTCGAACATTTGAAATGTTGTCTGAGTGAAGTATGTTGAAGTATGATGTCCTGTAGATAGCTTGCACTCAAATGCACCACAGAGTTACTTCATTCATAGAGCAGGTTTTTCAGAAACCTTAGACTGAACAAAATGTTTACAAAGGAATGCATTCAGACTCTACAAAAGAGAAGATTAAATCCCTATATTAGTGTGGGGAAATATACGTCAATCCTACAATGTACAAGAAAACTATTAATCTTCTTTGAAAATATACATTAAAGTAGAGGAAACATACAGAAAATATTTTTGGTGTTCAGAATTAGGACAAAATTGTTTTCAGAAAACTACTAGGAAAAGAAACACATTTATTTTTATCTCATTCTAAGACAGGATTTAGGTATGAAGAGAGATATCTGTTTTGTTCCTAACAGAAAAGTTGTTTCACAGGCTGTGACAGATTCATTGTCCTTCAGGGAAGGGGAGCTTGTGATTCACCCAACACAAACAACTACCCCGTAGAGAGCAGTTTTGTCAATGAGGAGGCCTATTTATGCCCTCCACTCACCTCTCCTGATGCACTGTTGACCATATATTGTTTTAAGACTTTGGGGAAGATTTTAGCTGTACTCTGCCAAACTAATGTCTCTCTTAATAAACAGAGACACTTGACCAATACTGTAGTGTCCTACATGACTTTTTAATGATGTTGATTCTCAACCTGTTTGGTTTATCAATATTATTTAACTAGTCCATTACATATTACTAGTCCTGGAAAATGTTTTCCCAGCCTTCAAGAAGGATAGCAGGGATGACCCCAGTGACTACAGACCTGTTAATCTCACTTCAGTGCCTGCTAAGATTGTGGAGAAGATTATTCCGGGAGCTGTTGAAAAACATCTGAAGGTCAACATAGACATTGGACCCAGCCAGCCTGGATTTATAAGGGGAAGGTCCTGCCTGGCAAACTTAATTTCTTTCTACAACAAAGCTACTCATCTAGTTGACCAACAGTAACCAGTTTATGTAATCTTTCTTGATTTCAGTAAGGTCTTTGATACTGTCTCTCACAATATCTTCATAAACAATATGTCCAGCAGACAGCTGGATAAAGACATAGTGCAACAGCTGAACAATTGGCTGACACGTCGAGCTCAAAGGGTCATAGTAAATGGGGTTACATTGGGCTGGTGACCAGTCACTAGCGGGGTTCCACAGAAATTCATTTTAGGGACAGTACTCTTTAATATTTTCATAAATGAACTGGATGTGGGACTTGGTTTACTACATAGGTTTGCTGATGGCTTGAAATTGGGGAGAGCTGTTGACACTCCTGCAGGCAAAGAGGCCCTGCAGGGGGCTCTGGAAAAACTGGAGAGCTGGGCAACTGCCAGCTGCATGAAGTTTAACAAGGGCAAGTGCTGGATTTTGCACCTGGGACATGGCAACCTTGGATATACATGCAACCTAGGGAGCGAGAGGCTGGAGAGCAGCCCTGCAGAAAGGGATTTTGGGGTTCTGGCAAGTTGAACATGAACCAACAATGTGCCCTGGCAGCCAAGAGGGCCAGCCATGTCCTGGGGTGCATCAAGCACAGCATTGCCAGTCAAGGGAGGTGATTGTCCCGCTCTACTCCACACTGGCATGACCCCACCTCAAGTACTCTGTGCAGTTTTGGGCACCACAGTATAAAACCAATATCAAGCTACTGAAGGAGGGCCATAAAGTTGGCAAAGGGTTTAGAGGGGAAGTCATATGAGGAGTGGCTGAAGTCATTTGTTCTGTTCAGCCTGGAGAAGAGGCAAATGAGGGGAGACCTCATCACAGATTACTGCTTCCTCACAAGGTGAGGAGGAGGAGCATGTGCTGATCTCTTCTCTGTGGTGACCTGAGGGACTGACTGGAAGATGTGCCATGGCAGGTTTAGGTTGAATATTAGCAAAAAGTTCTTCACAAAGAGGGTAGTGGAGCACTGCAACAGGCTCCCCAGGGAAGTAGTCATGGTGCCAAGCCTGACAATATTCAAGAAGCATTTGGACAACGCCCTTAGACACAAGGTGTGAATCTTGAGGTTGTCCTATGCAAGGATAAGAAACGGACTAGATGATCTTTGTGTGTCCCTTCCAACTCAGGTCGTTCTATGATTCTATGATTCTGTATTGCCATTCTGACTTATTCTTTACATATTCTTACATGACAATATATGACTTGGTCCAAAATCCAGATTTGTTTAATTTTAGCAAGGACTGCAGAACTGATGTTTGAAGACATGGTTACTTTCATTGTCATCAAAGCAAAATAAAACTTTTTCTTTATTTTCTTTCAATCTTATTTCTGACTATTTTGGCTCTTTGTTTATATCTGAATAAAATAACAGTTTGGATGGCAAGTGAATCTTTTTTATTCAATTTTTATGTTTATGGTATAATTATACTCCAATATTTATGTATTTACTTTCTTACATATATGGTATTTAATTGGAAGTGTTTTCTTATAGTTGCTATTCAATTGAAAGCATTTTGCTAGTGTTTTGGACATATGTCCAATAGTATGCATAAGAAAACTTGTGATTATAGGTGCGATATGGAAAACCCGGACCTACCATCCTGGAAGTAGGAGCTGTGGGACAAATTTAGTGCCTGTTTCAAACTATACTGTTTTTTACAGCTACAAGCTAATAACATGCTGCTTTAGGTCAGGTTTTACAAGTCCTGTATTTACTTATATGGGAGAATCAATGATTTCTTGGGCCTTGGATGGCCACAGCAACCTGCAATATTTGTCAGTATTAATAAAGAGAAAAAGGATGGAGAGGATATAGTCTATATGTCTCTCAGGGAATTAAATCCTTAGATCCTGTTGACAGAAAAAAAGCGGTGCAAAGTGTTTATCTTCTCTCCAAATCCACTGCAGGCCTCTCTGCACGCAAAGGGAGGTCTCACCTCCATGGGATGACCAGGTGAGGAAATGCATTGGAGAGGGTATGCAATAGCTTCTTCCGTAGCCATTTCATATGACAAAATGAGCACATGCCATAGAGTGATTGCTGCATGTGGTACCAGGCCTGCTCTGCAGCTGCACAAACCACTTTATTCTCTATTATTTATTTTCTGTTCTGAGAATGATGTGTATCAAGCTGCTTTAATAATGTGGTCTTGTTTCCCCTGACCTAAGGTCCAAGAAAAGAATATTTCTGAACCATGGGTTTTCTTTCTGATTGCTAGGCATAGGTCTGTCATGTATGTAGATATCTGTAAAAGTAAGCACACTTACCATTGTGCCTTTCGTTACTGTTATTTAAATAATTTAACAACTTGTGACATACAGAGATAGAATTAAATAGCTGGGATACATTCTAGAGCCTTTTTCCACAGTTCTATTCTTCCCCCTAACCCATGAGCAACAGCAAGCTTGAGATGTGGGGTGAATGGCTTTCTATCGCCCAGTTGTCTGTTTTCCAATTGTTTTGTTATTACTAGGTTCTGTTGTTTTTTCAGTTTATTAAGCAAGGTATGTGGGTAGAGGTGTGCCCATTTGCGCATAGCTTCAATGCCCTTAGCACAGTCTCTCGACTCCTAAGGTACAACACTGGGATCTGTCAGAAACCTCAGGCCCATTTCTCATGATCCTGGAGCAAAACACTGCCAAAGAAGGTCATCTCTAGAAAACAACAGAGTTTGAGAAAGCATAGCAGATACGTTGCCACAGCTGAAAAGTATCATAGTAGCTCTGGAGAAAGTATTTTTACTGATAGCTAACATCTGGTGAAGTACACAGCTAAGTCAGTGCCCCCAGCAAGATTAAATTACAGTGACCACTGCTTGAGAAGGTGGAGTACAAAAATTAAATGCTTTAGGACTTTGTTTTGCCTCCAGAAAGGATGCCAATATAAAATACATCTCTATTTGTCATACTCTTTCAAGATATTTACTGTTTTTAACTTTTACATTTTGTGGCATTTCAGACTGCAGTTATTTCAGCAACATTAGGGGAAACACTTCACAGTTGCAGATGCAGCCCTTAAAATTTATCTGGCAGAAAAGAAAGCATGGATCATTTTGGGGTATGCATATGTACCTCTTGACGTCTCCATAAAGTTTTTGTTTAGCTTAGGGTTTGCCTGCTGAGCCTGCAGAAAAAATCTCCTAGAGAGCCTGCTCTATGTAAAGCTGTGCTGTCTGATTGGCTAACAGCTAAAAGTGCTTTTGTTCTATTCTGAGAACTACAGAGCGCTCTCTGAAGGAGTAATTTTCCTTTCCTATTGCATTCCCATTGGACACCATATCAAGGTCCTAGTGTTCCTTCGCAGGTCTGAAAATTCACTGGCTCCTGGGAAACTGTTTCATTTGCAACAGGCATTTGATTGCACTGGCAGACAGACATGAGGGAAGTGCTTAGATCAGTGGGGAAGCAACACAACACAAAAGAAACTGCAGCACAAAGTTCACAAAACCTGCTGCCAAACTAACTCCTAAGGAATTAAGCGAGCCAGAAACTATTTTGAATTAAGGAGTAGGAAGATTACAATTAGCTTCCTTTTCAGGTGTCAGATGCTGCATAGACAAAGATAGATGAGGTTAGTCTTAGTCTATACTCCCATTAAAGCTAAATCCCTCCACAGTCAGTTTAGAGGAACAGTTTAAATTATTGTATCTGACAATATTTTAATGGGCAGCTGCCTTGACTGTGCTGCTGAAAAACACTTAAAGAGCCACAAGGCAAAAGCAAACAAACATTCCCCTTCAGTTAGAAGCTTTACTTACCCCTACGCAGAGTGAAATACCCCTAAGGAACACGGTGTTGAAAACCCAGATGTGTGACAGCACAGTTCCAGCACATTCATTTCAGTTTGCATATAGGAATGTATAAGACCCACAATGAAGGAATTAAGTAATATGCCAGTGTCATGAACATTCACACCCACCCCAGGTTATGACTGTGTCTCTGTAACATAAAAATTCCTTCATTATTATTTTAAAAGACATCTGAAGAGATTAAAATAATTCTAAGAAAAAAAGGGGTTCTCTTTTTTTTTTTTTTTAACTGAATAATTGAACAGGGAACTTTTTTTCGTATGTATTTCTTAAACGTATCTGACTGGTAACTCTTAGGAAGTGTGTGGGAGATTGAATATACGCAAAAAGAGAGCTCACTCAGACATACTCCATTGAAATAGCTAATACTTAGGGGTTTATTCAGTATCTAAATTGTATGCAAACCTCTCCACAAAATAAAGTTGCTAATTATGAACAACTTAGTTTGACTTAGAGATACTCTTTCTAATAAGCGCACATACTTCAACTAACTTTCGGATTCTTGAATAAGATATTTTTCCAAAATATTTTTTATAACTTTTGTGTATTTTCTTAGAGAGAAACTCCCTAACAGTAACATCTTACTGCCAATGACTTAATTATTTTTATCTAAATTAATTAATATTATCTTGATTTAAGCAACTATTTTTTCAGGTCTTCTAAGATCTTAAGACAAAAAAAAATCTATATTAGGCCAAACCGAAGGCCTAATATCCGATATATACCTCTAAAGCATTTCAGGTAGCACGTCCCTAGGGAATAGCACAAGAACAGAAGGACATGCTGAAACTTCCTTAACTGCTCTTCCTGTTTCCACCAGTAAGTGACTCAGGGACTCTCAAGACTGCACAATTGCACATATTTTAAATGGATTTTCTTCTATGAACTTATAGACTCACTTTTAATTTACACATTCTGTACAAGAACCTCCAAAACTTACATGCTATATCAAAAACAACCTCTTTTTGTCTTTCTTGAAGTTCCTTCACTCTAATTTAATTTAATGACACATCAAATGAAAAGCACACGTGTATATTTTAGTATGTTTTTATTTAATTTTTTTTTTTCTTTTTTAGTAAGACTACCCTGCCTTTGAGGATCCAGCTGATTCAGCAGAAGAAAGAAATGGATCTGTTAGAGTGAGTCCAGATGAGGGTCATGAAGACAATCAGAGGGCTGGAGCACCTCCCATATAAACAGGCTGAGAGAGATGGTCTTGTTCAGCCTGGAGAATGCTCCAGGCAGACCTTCTAGCAGCCTTGCAGTACTGAAAAGGAGCCTGTAGGAAAGCTAGTGAGACGCTTATTATCAGGGAGTGCAGTGGTGGAGCACGGGGCGATGGTTTTAAGCTGAAAGAGGGTAGATTTAGATTAGATATTAGCAAGAAGTTTTAACTGTTAGAGTGGTGAGGTACTAGAACAGGTTGTCCAGAGAAGTCATGGATGATCCATCCTTGGAGGAGTTCAAGGCCAGGTTGGATGAGGCTTTGTGCAACCTGATCTAGTGGAAGGTCTTCCCTGCCCATGGCACGGGGCGTGGTGGGGGGGAGAAGTGTAGAACTAGATGATCTTCCTTCCAATCCACACCACTCTACAATTAAGTGGAGAGGAGCTTATTCCTTTTCCTCCTCAAATGGCCCAGACAGGTTATGATGGTGTTACTCATCCTTAGACTGAATCTTATCAGCACAGAACTGAACTGAAATCACTTCTCATTAACTGATCTGACAAGACAGCAGGGTGGAATGTGCTTTTGACAAAATTCTTTTAAAAACATCATAGAAGTGTTACAAATGTTTGCTCTTACTGGGCAGTTGGTGTGAATGTGCAGACGTGTTGGAGAAGACACTGTTCTTACAGACAAATTGCTAGAGACCAGTCAAAGCTGCTTTATGACATGAGCAGAAGAAAAGCAGCAAATGAACTATTGCTATATCTTGGTCTCAAAAACCCATCAAAAAAAAAAGAGAAAGTGGGATAAATTTTAAAGAATAATGCATAAAATAAATGGAAATCATTAACTCACAGAGTACACGAGTTTATGGATTTACAGAACAAAAAAGGGTATGTTCTGATAATAATTTCAGCGACAACATAAACTTGGGGTAACCTCTGTCAGCTGCTCCATGACTGCTGGAAATAACAGAAAGCCTCACTGCTACTCACATTTTCCCTGAATTATGTTCTTCTCTGAACATTTGAATAAGAGATTTACAAAGTTGGACCCCCAGCTGAACTGTGCATATTCCTATGACTCTCCATTGTTTTTCTACAGTCTTTTGTTCTTTGGCCATTTTATGAATAGTATAGTAGGAATGCACACAGCAGGAGTGGGCCATGGTGCTGACTCTCTCTGTCTTTGTCAGGAAGACTAATGGGTGGTAGCCAATTGTGCAGCCAGTAATCTCAGCTAGAATTATTCAATATTAGGCAAGGCCTCCTGACTGTGTTGGAGTCTTAATTAAATCTCAGATAAAGACCCTGCGGAATGTTTCCCTCTTGCACTGCTTAGAGAAAAAAAAAACCAAAAAAAATCAAACATAGCAACATCCTTCACCAGGTTAATGATGCATTTGTTAGAGTCTCAGCTCCAACACTAAGGTTAGCACTTTACATTTTGTGCTGAGCAACACGTTTCTGGATCCCAGCCCTGGATGAGTTGTAACTATTTACATCTGGTAGAGGAGGACCAAAAAGGCTGTGTGATTTTTAATGGACTGATTAAATAGATTTATATCCAAGTAAATATGATTATCTGTGGAACAATGTATTGTTTCTGTGCTCACCAGTAGGAGGACATATACTATAACTTATTTCAGGGGTTTAATGGACAATTTACAAAACAATTAGGATCAGAAAATTAAAAGGGGGAGGGAAACAAGGAAATCACAGTACAAGCACTGGCAATCACTTAACATTTTTACTAAGGTTTTTCACAGAGATTCCACGTCCTTTCATCTACGATTGTCAACAATTATGTTTTACTGTTTAACGAAGCTTTATACATGCAAAATAACTGTAGCAGAAGGTCTGAAATGTTCTAAACTTTGAAAGACAGGGTGGAGAAATCTTTACTTACTCCTCTGTAAACAGAAAGAGATGACTAATATGAAATCAGCATAAGGGGTATCAAACATATAACATCTTCATCCACTGCCAATGATATTTGAAAATATCTTACATTCTGATCACTGCAAGTGTGTTTGTCAGAACGAAACAAGCTGAAGATCCATTCGGAATAGTTTCTGAACTTGAAGAAATCAGGATACTTCACAGCATTCTGTTCTAATCTGTATTATATTATTGATTGCAAATCACATTCCTCCATCACAAATGCTTCTTAGAATTGGATATTTCTGAGTTTTAAAATAAAAAATATTCAGGATAAGGGTGGTAATTATTTGATTGAATAAGTAAACCCTTAGCTATTACAGAAAAGATTATATTTTATTTAGTCTTTTGCACAGATAGTAGCTGACCTTGAAGCTGCTCAACATGCCTTATGACCACAGGACTGCAGTGGCTCACAGCTATACAGCTCGACATCCTCCTTAAACATCCTCTACCTGCAGCCTTCTCAACACATACCTGTGTCAGTATCTACCACACAAGGAAATTTTGTCCTAATGTACTTCCTTTGCAAAGGAATATAACCAAGATATTTTGTTCTGTTAAGTGTAATTAACAATTAATTATATTAAAAAAAAAGTTAGAAATACAATTACCAGTTCACTGCAGAGCTGATATGAAAAAAGACAAGACTCTGAAAGACAGATATGTATATAAACTGAAGAAGACACTAGGGGTGCCAGTAAAATGTGACATGAATAAAACCTCTTATGTTTGACTGGAAAAGCCTGTATATAATTTATTTTTCATTTTAAGAAATTGCATTATGTATATCAATTGGCTTCAAATAGAGTATATTTTACAAAGTCATTACTCCCATGCAAAATGGCATCTTTTCTTTTCCTCAGCTCCAATATTGTAAAATATTGCGGCATTTTTTTTTCAGTTTTTTATTTGTAAGGCCTAATCTAATTCTTACTTCCATTCAAAATACTCTAGCACACTCCTTTTCACTCTTGTGACTTAAAAGAGACTAACAGCACATAATACAGTCAATATTTTAAGAATGTAATGTGATTTAACTTTCAGGATAAAATCTGTCAACAAGATGTCCCTGTAGACAGCCAGACATTATTGGTTAGTCCAAAATAATTTCTTATACTGTGTTGCTTCTCTTGTATTTTCACAGCAAATTCCTTTTCCTTTTAAAATCAATCTCCACTTTTTTTCATTTTACAGTGATTTTGACCCATCTTAACGTCACTATTATAGATCAAAGGTCATGATGTTGCAAAGGTCTATTCTTATAAATACATCTATAGAGCAAATCTGAATCACAAGATTAATAGTACACAAGAATACTGAGCATGTAGTGAATCCGTACAGAAATTATGTTTTTATTTTTGTTGTAACTCATTTCAAGGCTGAAAATAAATGTTGTTTGCCTTTAATTTTGTCTTGCTGCATTTTAGTAGGTCCTGTGTCACATGTTGAAGACGGGTGCAACAAATGTCATGAGTGGGAAAATTTGAAAATATAGGAGGGACTTCAAAAGGAGATTTTACCACTCTGTTTAACCCTCCTTTAACTACAACATCACAAGGAATGAAAATACATATATTGTCCAGCATTCCAGCTAGAGTAATTAATGTAATTAATATACAGCTTGTTACATATACAGTAATTAACGAGGTTGATTGTCTTTGCAAAATTATTGTGAAGGAACTGTGTGAAACAGCATGAAGCGAGCTGGATAATATTATATTGATTATCCTTGGGTCCAGATATGTTCAATATTTTTATCAATGATCTGGACGAGGGGATTGAGTGGACCCTTAGTAAGTTCACAGATGACACTGAGCTGAGCGAAAAGGTCAATTTGCTTGAGGGTAGGGAGGCTCTACAGAGGAATCTGAACAGGCTGTATTGATGGGCTGAGACCAAAGGTATGAGGTTCAACAAGACCAAGTTTTGGGTCCTGCACTTGGGACACAACGGCTCCATGCAGCGCTACAGGGTTGGGGAAGAGTAGCTAGAAAGCCACCTGGCAGGGAAGGACCAAGGAGCGTTGTTTGTTGCCAGCTAAACATGAACCAACAGTGTGCCCAGGTGGCCAAGAAGGCCAAAGCATCTCGGCCTATATCAGAAACAGTGTGGCCAGCAGAACCAAGGAAGTGATTCTGCCCCTGTACTTGGCATTGATGAGGCCGCACCTCAAGCACTGTGTTCAGTTTTGGGTACCTCACTACAAGAAAGACATTGAGGTGCTGGACCATGTCCAGGGAAGGGCAAAAGAGCTGGTGAAGGGGCTGGAGGACAAGCCTCATGAAGGATGGCTGGGGGAACTGGAGTTGTTTAGCCTGGAGAAAAGAAGGCTGAGAGGAAAACCTCTCACTGTCTACAGCTACCTGAAAGGAGGTTGTAGTGAGGTGGGTATTGGTGTCTTCTCCCAATTAACTAGTGATAGGACAAGAGTAAGTGGCCTCAAGTTACACTAAGGAAGGTTCAGATTAAACATGAGGAAAAATGTCTTCACTGAAAGAGTTATCAAGTACTAGAACAGGCTGCCCAGGGAAGTGGTTGAGTCACCATCCCTGGAGGTATTTAAAAGATGGTAGATGAAGTGCTCAGGGACATGGTTTAGTAGTGGACAGTTATGGTTAGGCTTAATGATCTCAAAGGTCTTTTCCAAGCGAGCGATTCTGATTCACAAATATTTCATTTCCTATTCTAAATGCAACATTAAGGTTGTTCTCTTAAAGGTGCATGTGCACAGAAAGTCCATCACAGCTCATCAATTGGCCACTGATTCATACAGAAGATACACAATAGTCCAGATAAATAAACAGAAGTTATGGGCTATACATGCATTCTACATCCTGGGAAATAAGTATCCACACCATTCATGCAACTAACTTATTTACATGCTTCACTGAAATTATAAATATTATTCTACTGTTCAAAACAGACACACTCTGCTCTTCTGCAGTTTTTGTCTCCTTACTTCTGACTGGGGGAAAAAGTGTAATGACCAAAAAATCTGTATGTAACTCAAGTACATTTTTACTTTTATGAATAATAACTTATGTAAATTGGTTAAATGAGAGACTATGCTATCAAGATTTCCCATATTACCCAATTCTCTGTTTACATGGCAGACGGTTCAGATTTACTATCAGCATATCACCAGGAAGCTAGAAATAAAGAAAACTTAAACAACTGTGAATCCCCTGAAGGGTGGAGTAGCAGTTTTCAAGAAGGGGCTTTTTCAGAATTTATAAACTGAACTAAAAATTATGGAAGGATGGGTGTTATTTTCAGTCCAAAGATACTGGAAGACACATAGTTCTCAGAAACCAGCAACTGGTATTGAGGCAAAACCTTAATTGTTGGAGATTTCTTTCGTATCAAAAGTGATTGTGATTTGAGAATATGTGCATCTTCACATTTTCAAATTTTCCTTAGTATTCTCTTCAGTGCAACATTTTCCTTGGGTATCTTCTATAGTACATAAACTTGACCTGTTATGAGGGTATCAATTTGCAACCATTGTCCAAGAGGAACTATTCACCTGTGACTAGTTTTACAAATGCTGAAGTACTTTGGATGTTTTAAAGAACATAATACTTCTCTAGGCTGGAACAGGAATGTGCTAATAATTGCCTTGGTTATTAACTATAATTAGGTAGCTTATCTTTTTCATTAAAGAATGTGTTACTAAAGGAAGCAGGCAAATATTCCACCTATGGTATATAAATTCTTCGTATGCTAAAAATCAGAATTTTTTTTTTTTCCATGGATTTTTTTTTATGGAATTCAATACTTTGTGGAAAAGGCATTATTCTACCACAGTTGGTCTACTCTAACAAAGTTCGGGCAGGATCTTAATATTACAATAGATTAATCCATATTATGTCTGCTCAAAAAGATCTCCTTACTTTTGTTCACATCTCTTAAACATATACCCCAGTTCCCTATGAGAAATTGGTCAAAGGTATGAAAATTATTATGTGGAACATAAAGAATCATGCTCAGAACAACAGTAAATAGGAAATGAACAGCACCTGCTTTGGATAGATACCAGCAAATTTTCTTTTCTGAGGTAGCTACTTACCAGGGTACTTTCAAGCTTGCACTTCATGCAAGGAACTGCGAAGTTAGCAAGACCGAGTGGTACCAGTGTGCAGTAAAAGCGAAATACTACTGTCAGTTACTAACTCACAGGCAATGTAAGATGCAGCAGTAACACTGACATTTTATAGCCTTTGGAATATTTCAAGAAATTTGCTGCAGTTTCTAAATCTTGTGTTTTGGCAGGTTTTCTATTGTATATGAGAATAATAGAGGCATTTACATGCCTTACATATAGCATTATGGGACTGGAGGCAGGATGTTGTTGGTTGTAAAACCTCAAGCCCAAAGCTCCTTCACCCAACTAAGCAGTGCTTATATCAATTTCTGGAAACATAAAAAGGACACAATTTAAGATATAGTAGGAAATATATTTTTTTTAATTTATGTCAAAAATATGTTGAGAAGAATCTCTGAGATAGATATGATGCATATCTCTTATCATGTGGTTGCATAAGTCAGTGAGGGCATAATCATCAAAAAGCTTTCTTGAAAAAAAAACAGTAATTAAAAAAATGAAGCGTTTCCATGAAAATATTTTCAACAGATTTTTTTCTGAGTCAAAACTTCTTCTGTAGGCAATCAGTACAGATAAATTAAGTTGAAAATTAGGATCATTCATTGTTGGTTTTCCCCTGTGTTATGCTAATTATGTATTTATCATAAATAGCTATTTAACCTCCTCATCTATGTTTTAAAAATCTTTTTCAAAAGTTAGAAGGTACATAGCTACTCTGGAAAAAAAAAAAGGGAAATATAGAAGTCTGAGGAATAGGCTTAGTGGTTAGAACTACATGCCATTACCAAATGCCAGTTGATTTGATTTTTTTGAGTGAAAGTCTTCCATGCAGGCTCTCAACTTTCAACATGAAAAAATTCAAGCCATGGGATAACACAGAGTATCCTCCACCCATTTTGGATCCCAACAATACAGCACTTAATGAACTATTCTTAGGGAAACATTACTCACATTTAGGAAATTGAATTGATTTTATCTCTGTCTTGAATGTGACTAGGTATATCTAAGAGCTTTTGACAGTCACTATGGGACTCCATATTTTTGTAAGATAGATTAGTAGACTAGTAGATAGGCACCAGAAAAGGAAATTCATCTTGTCCTTGAATATTAGTAGCTACCGTTAATTTCCAAGGTAATTTTTCACAGTTTGGTTCTGGGCTAAAACAAAGGGGGGGGGGGGGCGAGGCGGAGTTCTTTGAGTAAGAAGTGCTCTGTCAGTAAGAGACATTCTTTATATGTCTAAAAAAAGCATCAGCAATTGAAATCTTTCCCTGATCATTCAGGAGCCACAGGGGCTTTGCTTCAAGCATTGTCATGCTTCTAGTAAACAAGTTCTCTTCTCAGCTTCAGTTACCTTGGGAAGAAAACAAAACTTGAATACAATACCAGAAAATCTAATCCAGAGCTTTATGAATTTATTATGTTCCTATAGGTCAAGTTCAGTTAGTACAATAGATTTACAGAGATTATAGTGGAAGGTAGAGAAAGATAATGTTTTCTCCTCAACTTCTGCCTGTTTTAGTTTAGATTGTAATATTTTAGCTCTTTTAGGGCTTTCTTCATGAGTGATTAGACAGTTTATGTTCAAACTAATGTGTTTACACATCTTGAAGGCTCGCCTTTTTCAAATCCTCCAGCTCTTATTGGTCTCTCTCAACCTTCGTCCATTATCAAAGCTTTGATCAGATTAATAGTTGCAGGTATTATCTGTGCTTCAAATGGGCTGTGAGTTACCCGAGGTCATTTATAATTTCTCTAGTAGATGGCCAGTGTCTCAGAGGTGAGACACAGCAGATATGGCTGGTCCTACCACCATACAAACAGATCAACTAGAGGAGCCCTTGGGAATGCTGGGACGTGTCTACTGTGAAAATTTTTTTAAATGGGCCATCACAAGAGCTGATGGGTTTAAAATGCTCTTGAAATTTCAGGGTTACAGTACAAGGTTGAAATGAAACCTAAGATTAGGAAAGACAGAAAGGTTAGAGCTACAGATGAAGCGGGTCTGAAAAGGAGATGCGAAAGGGAAGCATGATCTGTAAAAAATTTACCCCATAGACAACTGTGTCTTCAAGAAAGGGTTGTAGATCTCAGCTTAGGATTCAACAGAGGGCCTAGTTTTAGGGTTAGAGTTCAAAGACACAAAACCGAGGGCTGCAGTGGGCAGGGGCTGCCAATGTGTTAGTGGGCTGGATACAGCTTTCTACCCTGGCGACTTTGTCACCTGCACCAAGGCTGGGGCTCTTGGTCTAGGCTTATCCAAGTGCCTAAGGTTATAATTAGGGATAAAATTAGGCAGGAGCCAAAGCCTAGAACTGTAGCAGGAGTGGGGTTGGAGAGGAGCTGCCAAAGGAAGGAGTGCATTGCAAAATGTTTTCTGCTTTGAGAACTTCTTCATATCAATGAGTGGCGCAATGTCTCAGGTTAGAGCTCAGCTGAAGGCTCAGCATTTAGGTGCGGGTTAGGGCTGAGAGCAGCAATGCCTGGAGTTTAAACTTCAGCAGAATTTGAAAGGCACCGCCAAAAGGAAAGATTATCGGAAAAAAGATTTTTCCCCTGAGAAGTATCTCATCCTTTTTTGTTGAGCCACAGATAACATTCACCCGATATTTATGGTTAGCTTCAGGGTTAGGATTTAGAGAGAGAGAAAAAGCTTAGGAGAGCAGCTGGAAAGCAAATGAAAACCACAAAAATGAAATGGTGGATTTGTGGACTAGAAGTTTTCTTCTGAAAAAACATTTTCTATCAATACTTAACATTTAATGGAAAAAATAATTTTAACTACTTTTTCTCATTGTGTTTGTTTTCTATGTTTGTAGGAAATAAGCTTGCTGTCAGGAATGCTTCCAGATCAATTCTGTTGAAGAATATTTGTATGCAAAACTTCATTCTACTAGTTATGGTTATCCAGTTTAGCATACAATATACCACTAAGTAAAACAGCACGAATTTAGGCACTATGGGTAAATAGGCTCAAAAAGCTTAGAAAAATTGCCAGCTTAGAAAAAATGACAAACAGGAAAACAGACAAAACAACTTAAAGCTAAATCAAGATCTGACCACAAATGCTGCATGGTGGCAGGTGAGCAGCTACAAGAACTTATACACATTCAACAACTTTGCAATGAAAGCTGCTGCTGAAGGAATGAATGCTTCTATACTGAGCTGTATTTTGACTAAAACATTCCCTCTGCTTAAAGAGGCAGACAACACTCTTTGAATGGGTGGTCTATTATAGGAAAGTTAGGCATTCCCGACATTACAACAATGACCTTGAAGGCAGCTTGCATGATTTTAACCACATGCTATCCAGTCTGCCAGGTTCTGCTTCTTATACTTTGGTATAAGAAGTCTTTGGTAAGAAGTAGTTGTGATATCAGGGTTAGACACTTGACAGTAGGTTAACTCTATATATACAGGCTGGAAATACTCCACATGTGCATATAGTCAAGTTCAGGATGACAGACAATGGCTACTTCAGTGTTGTCTTCAACAGGTTTACTAGGTAGTACTTTACTATTTTTAGAGCAGTGGCCATCCCATGTGCAGTGTGTGTATCTGGGGTTTTGGTCAAAAACCTGAAGAACACCAGCATATGTCTTATAGACAGTCCAAGAGGCTTTCTCTGATGTGAAGACTGGGCTCCAGCAGGAAATAATCTTCCTAATACAAACCAAACAACATTTTGAACAACAAAGCAGGTAAATCCTTTCTGCTGAAAATAGTATACGTGTATACTATTACACGTATATCTGTGCTTCTCCTTCCTTCTTAAACTTACTGCTTTCATTACATCAAGTAAGACATCCTTTTGTATAAATTTATCAATAGTAAACAGCTGACAATAGACTTACCATCTTACCACTGAATTTTCAGTAACAGTTGTTTCTGAAAATGCCATTCAGTTTGTGACAAGGTTTTGAGTAAATTTTTTGGCATTTTTGCTTTTAGAAATTTATGAAAAATGACATGTGCTTTCATAAAAAAAAAAAAAAAAAAAAGAACTCAAATCAGGCTAGTTCTAATCTCATACAGTCCCCTGAAAACCTAGAAATGAAAAAAGCCACAAGTCTTTGTGTTGGGGAATTTAAGATTGATTTTTCTGCTTTGTGAGCTGCAGATATTTCTGAGTCTTGGTACAGATAAAATGAATGGATAATTTAAGATTAAAACACAGTAGGCTTCCTGAGCTACACCTAGATATCAACAGTTATTCTGAGCTATGATGACAATACCCACAGCCTGATGCTTTATTTAGTCAGCATGACTACTAGGTCACCTATGTAGGTGGTGGTTGAGTGATTCAGAGAATGCATCATCTAGGACTGCCAAAACCCGACTGTTTATTGTTAATACCCAGACATGAGCTGAGAGCCAAGAGATTTCAAAGACAGCTTTAGAGAAAACGGATTTTACAGTAGCAGATCAAAAAAGTAGTTTATGTAAAATTGCAAATTCATGACACAATAAAGCAATAAAGAATAACGTGTTACAATTAAGGCATAAAGAATTTATATATGAAACAAATACATGTTTTGTTTGTACATGAAGATAAGTAACCACAAGATAATTCTACATTAGAAATCACTAACAGATGGATGGTCTACTGGGGAAGAAACTCAACCTTAGTTACCTTTCCCAGAGGAATAGAGTCGAGATTTCAGAGCATCTACAAACTGAAATCTCCAAATGCATACCAGGTCAGAAAAAGATAAGGATCTTACCTCAGAGAAGATCATTTAGTACCCTAAAGGTTGATATAAACCTGTAATTCTGAAAAGAAAAACAGATAGGCTTATTGTGTTACCTGCAGTCAAACCTACTGTCCCAGCTGTGTCCCTTGGAAGTCTCAGTTCATCTTTCCCTTTTGGTGGTTTTCACTTTTGTGTGGTTTTGGTTTTTTTGTTTAGCAGTAGTTTCTTTCTATCTCTTTAGCCTAAACAATTTCAAGATAAAACCCACATCTTCTTCTATCCTTAAAAGCCTGTATCATTTTCAGCTCTTTCTCCTTAGTTTTACATTGTCTTCAACACCAAGACCAAAGCCTAAAGTTACAAACCAACCCACACTACACAGCTAACGAAGAGAACACTTACTGCTGCTGTGGGTATTTAACATCAGCACCTTAGGCATCTCTCTTTCAGACACTGAGCACTGCTTTATTGCACAGCAAAGGAGCTTAGGACTCGACTCCTGTAATAAATCATAACTAATTATGCTAATATATAGGGCATGAAATTAGCTGCTCATCTCATGCCTGTGACATCTATTAATCTATATGTTGGTTTATTACTCCCATTCTGATGTTTTTGAAGACAAGTCAGCTTTTCCCTACTGTAGTAATAAACAGCTGTTCCTTAATTCCCAAGGTCAAATCTTCCAAACTCCTTTATCAAAGGAGATTTTAGAACCCTTTCACAACTCTAGTGGGATCAGCTGATACCCCAGCCCAGACAAAACGCTTACAGAGTCAATGTTCAAGCAGTTCAAAATCAGACAGGGTAGGAACTGTATGGATTAGGATAACTGTGCCTGAAGACTTGGTGCGTAACAAACTATCAATTTACAGCTAGCAGCTTACTATTGCATTCAAATGAACTTCCATTTTTCTATGTCGCTCTTTTCATGGGTATATACTTGCACTTGTAGGATTCACTTTCATAAATGATAAAAATTGCACAGTACTCATTGTCAAAAGCATCTGCAAAATGGCACCACATCTCCCAGGTCTCCTGTTCATCATTTTTATCAGATTACATTCTCAGACTACAAAATATGGAATAATTATATACCAGACTAACAATCAATGGTAAACCTGATGGCAAGTCTGGTTATTAATGCATCTAAATTCTTCAGTAGTTATCGATGCTGCAAACATCGGAAATTCACATTTATGTAATCTCCGGGAATATATTCAGTCTTCTTGAAAGGACCGTATCAGTTGTGGTGCTAAATTGGCCTTTCCTACACCTCCCACAGCCCCACAGCTGTGCCTCCCAGATTCCTCACTGCTCCATGACAGTCAAACTCAGAGGGAAGACAAGAGGCGCTGGCAGAGAAGCCTTACCAGTCAGATACACTGTGTGATCAAACTACACAAAGAAGCGGGGAAAAAAGCCTCCTGGTATGAGTCATTGTTAAGAAATCATTAAACCTTATCCATACGCAATGTATAATCCACAACACACTAAAGACCAAATCTGTTTTGGAAGTGTATATCATCATTAATCCTACACACTTTGTGTCAGCAAATAAATCAAGACTTTACTTCCATGAAGCATTTTAGCCTTGTTTGCAGATGAAAAGCTGCTGAAATCCTGACTGCTCTGCTTGTACCTACAACATTTGAGGCTTCTTTCAAGACAGCAGCAACAGAATATGGGCTGCAGGGGCAGTCTCTGTGAAGAAAGGCTGTGGTTGCCCTGTATGAGACACAGCTTGTTCCAGCCAGCTCCAAGAGACCCACTGCAGAGCAGCCAAGCCTCTCAGCCATGCTGGTGGCATCTCTGGGAGGAGCAAGTGTTCCATGGCAGCTCCTTGCTGCAGCTGGTGGAGAGCTCATGCTGGAGCAGAGGAGGAAAAACAGCAGAAAGGAACCACCATGTTTCAATGGCAAACCACATACCATCACCATCCCCTGTCACTCAAAGAATGAGGAGTCTGGAGTGAAGGAGTGGAGTTTTAAATGAATATTTTCGCTCTTGATTTTCCTATTTTCTCTCCTCTCTGTCGCACTCTCCTGGGAGGGAGCGAGTGAATGAGTGGCAGTGTGGGAGCTTGGCTGCCAGCTGGGTCCACTCCACCACCTGTGTTAATAACTGAGGCTGCCACTTCCAAATCAGCTTTAGCTGATCTAAGGGCAAGTTGCCATCAAATTCACTTTCCCACTGCGTATCCCTGCCTCTTTCCTTGGGCTGGGGTTGGGTGTTACTTGGGGCAGAGAGGTGTCACTTGGTCCGGTTGGCAGCAGCCCTACAGATCCAACAAGCGGCCTGACAGATCCGCTGCCTGTGCTTGTGCAGGAAGGAAAGAAGCAGTTAATGACTGATTTATGCCAATATGAGTGGAAGATGCTGTTGAATAGAACCATCCATTTCCCTTCCCTCCTGACTAGCCAATCTCACTTTTTCTAATCAACATTTAAATGCTCTTATTAAATATTTAATTAATCAATATTTTAAATTAACAATTCCCCAAATGTGGTAAACACAAGCAAACAATTTGTCTGGTTTTGAAAGTTTCAAACACATAGCAAATATGTTTTCTATAATATGGAGTTACATACAAAGGCTTAATTGAGAAATGCAGATGATCTAACTTTTCTAGAGAATACATGACACTTAAATCTGATAAGATCTTGTGTCACACAAAGCTGTTTTCCTGCAGTTCCTCTGAATAACAAACATTCACATAAGATGAAGGTGCAAACAGATATAGCTGAGAAAAAACATTAGTGATAAATATGTAATACATATTATCTACAGTTGTCTTCCCACTACTTCAAATGAACATTACAGCTCTCTTTCTGATTTCTCCTACTATTTCCTGATCAAAGTAATAGAAATTCTGCTCATTTTGTAATTTCTTTGATGATTTTCTGTAGCCTGAAGCTGTTCACCAGAGAAGACCGCAACATGCAGGCCCAAGTCACTAGAGAATTTAAGCACATCTACTTTTATGAATTATCATATCACAACAGAGAAAGCTGCACGCATGCTTAAAATTCAAAGAACACTTTACTTTTCAGTCTTACCCAAAATATATCCAGGGTCACTAGAAATAATCTAGCCTGCTCATTATCTGTAAATTTCAGAAGCTTCTTATTTCTCTAGTAATTAAAAAAACCACAAACATAAAAACAGTGTTTATGAGAAACTAGTGCTCCTCAAGGCATCTGTGCCATGTTCTAGTAGGAAAAATAAAACAGTAACTAAGGTCTTATTGCTTGTCATTATGGTTATCTATTCCCTTTGATATTAGCCACCAGAAAATATAATATTCAAAAATCAAATTAAATCAATTAAAAATCAATTAAACTAAGTGAAATATTTTTTGTTGTTGATCCTATGTATATTTTACATTTCTTCCCAGCCTTTTAATTCCACTGAAGCAAGAATGTTATTTTGCCTGTATAATTGAGAACTCTTATTATAATACAAAGTTCATTGAATCGGTACCTAAGAGTAAATGTAATTAGTAACACAACTTTTATAATGACTAGAACATTTGCACATAATGTGGAATATTTATTAATGCCATTTATTTCATTTTTAGTCTGTACATAATGTCTCCCAAAAAATAATGTGCTTGGTGAGGTTTTCTGTGTCCTATTTACAGCACTTGAAATACTGTAAATACTAGACGTTTCATCGTTATATCAAATCAATGCTAATTATAATACATAAAATTCAGGATGCAAAGGCAATCTCCAAGACATATATTTGTGCATTTGATAATTTATTAAGGAAGATTTTCTAATTGTAATAGCATACTTTCAAAGAAAGTAGGAGGTTCTGTAGAGTTATTCATCTGTGAAGTTTTCCCCAGAGGGTGTTCTTTCCCATATTAAGACACAACCCAGAAGGATATGACTGAGAATTTATTTCACACCTGTGTACCATGCAGGGCAGCAAACCATTAGACTACTTCTGATGAAGAGTATCTGCAACACCCTCTTGTAAATCACTCAGATTAAAAGGCTAAAATGACCTTGTAGGAGGGTGACAGCACGAGCTGCAATATTACAGAATTCTTCATTTCCTAATGACTAATAATTGCATGTTTCATGATAAACATTGAAGTTTCTTTATTTACTTCATTACAAAATGAGAAAAGACATGCCTCATCTTAATAACGTTTTCCAAGGATCATTTAGTGCTGAAAAAGTTCTGGAATCATTGTAAATCTCCATAATACTTCATAATATGCTATTCTCACGACGCACTACAGCTCAGTGTTATGTAGTCATTTACTTGTTAAGCAAACTACACCACAAAGAAATTAAGTGATTTATTCATGGTCAAAACCAATCAGAGTCAGCAGTGATAACCTCCAATTTTCTTTTCTGTGGTTCATGCTCCATCATAAAAGACTTAAAGTATTCAAATGTAATCTAAGACGTGAATTTGACAGGATTGATTCACATTTCATTAATCAGACGACGACAAAGTTAGTACATAGCTCTATTTTCACTTCAGTTACAAGAAACAGTCAGAATCCCTGTTTTTGGTATAGATTTTTTCTAATTGTGACTCAAACAGGAAACCTTTAAATTCTAGTAGCTCACCTAGTAGGACATTTTGGGGGAAAGTTTGGGCATGTTCACTTGGTTGGAACTTTTTGTCTTTTACCTTAAGTACCTTCATGCTTAAGATGGAAGTGTTGGCAGCGCCTAAGGATCTAGTTGCCATTTGAAAGTTGTTCACAAAACAACATTTGGTACAGAAATACCTCCAAAACATGAAAAGGAACAAAATTGTTTCAGCAATGGAGCACTTTTGGCCAGTTTGTATGATAAACCATCCACAGTTCAGCCTTTGACCTCCACATGCAGAATCTGAAAGTCACTTTACTGTTTTTCTGGGGAGAACAACCAGCAAGGAACATCTTTCCTGCCTTATAACCTGGCACAGCTCTGAAGAGGACAGCTTGGGCCATATATGAATTCAGAAGCAGTTTGATATTCTTTGTGAGACGTCACAAAAAATATAAGGCACATTTGTAATGTGGTATTGGAAATTCCTGCATTGGTTCTAAAATAAAATTCATCTAAGTCTTGACATGGAGGGTATTTTATATGCTCACTAAAGATGCTTGTCTAAATAAACAGATGGAGCCACTTATTATCGTATTAGATATGTAGAAAATATGGTACACATTTTTCTCTGACATTTATAAGTGGTTCATATCCAGGAAACTATTAGGCAGTTGCAACACAGTGTGTGATACGTACTATAAGAAAATATATCTGTTTATTTCAATGTATATATTAACCTGAAGATATCACTTCAATCTGATTACAGATTTCTAGACATCTAGTGAAAATTAGGGTTAATTATGATTACATTCAGAACTCAATGGATTTTTCAGTCTGAACTACGTTGTTCTGTTGAGCAATTCTAGAAATTTTGATTTTTATGTTCACTAGGACACAGTAATTGATCCTAATTATTAGAATAGCTTATCCCCAAGGCTGATGAATTTTACATTTAATATACCTATATGGTTCTGATCATACCAACACCACTTGCAAAATCTGGCTAAAGTAATGGAATATTTTAACTGAAACCAAAATGCATAGGTAAAGAAGATTATCTTCCTCTTTTACCAATCAATTAATGCAAAGAAAGAAATGTCCATTGTTTAATTCCTTCTTCTTTCAGAGTGAACTTGCATGCAGATTTACTAGAAAGAATCTTAGAGATCATAATCAGATACTATAGTAAAGAACAAATTCAGTCTTATCTGGAATAATGCTCCATTTTACATCAAACTTTGAAAAATGTTGAAAAACAGAGCTTATTTACAGAATAGGAGAAAGAGAACATTTAGTGACTAGGGCATTTCACCAGAGAGATCGGACATCTATCCAGCTGCTTTGATTTAGATGATTCATACAGAAGGGAACGGATTCAGTATGAAACAATCAACTTTTTAAAGAGAGAAAAAAAAAAAAAAGAGAGAAACAAACACCAACTAAAAAGGCTAGTCAGCATGGATGGAATTTTTTTTGTTTTGTTTTGCCATGGTGTAAGCTGAGATATCAGTTTGTCTCTTATCCATAATTATATTATTTACAACAATGTACTTTCTTTCTCTCTCACTGATTAAGGATTGTTCAGTTTAATGTCTTTAACAGTTCCTACTGCCAGTCTCTCTCTAAATTTTAATTCCTGAGAACCAAGAAAAGAAAATAATACTCATACATTTAAAATTAATTCATGTCTGTCCATGAGGTGCTTAATGAATAAATACAAGATTTACAAGTCCATCATCATTAGAACTCTCCTTTGATTGTTCTCAGCATGCTCCTGATAAAAATGATATACTTGCTGTACTCCACTGATCACAGCAAAATAGATATATAGCCCTGCACCGAAATTCTCTCCTGGTTTCTGTCACTTGTGCAGAGGATCATAATTATACACTGTAGAAAATGAATTAATGGAATAAATTACGTATGCAGATATCTGTCAGCCCTGACAAACAACTTTGCTGTTCAATTAGCATAACTCCATCCTTTATTAAAGAACTGGGATTACTCATCACAGATAAATGCTTTATTTATTTAAGATGCTCATTTATAAAAGAGGCCTAGAGAAGCACCAATTTATTTCCCTGAAGCCTCTTAGCAACAGAAGTTGGTGTGTTTACGTACAGAAGATGGTTCGTACATGTTTTTAATTCTGTGAGCCGCACCTCTAATCCATGCTGTTTTGTGAGCTGCCTCTTCACCTTTTCACATGACGTGACATTCCCATGGCAACTACTGTAACTGCCAACATGGAAAAATACTAGCGGTGTATTTAATGCATTTTAACTTAGCAGTAAGCACATCATCTCTTTTGAGGAGAAATGCAGACAAAACAGCCGTAGTCTGCAGTGAGGAGTTGCAGAACGTACCAGCATCTGCATGGAAGGAGCAGACAGGAGCACCCTGTGACTGCTCGATGTCTTCAAACTCATTATCAGGTTTTCTGAGTACTCCGTACTGCAAAGCTATGTAAAATACCACTAGCAGATGGTTCCTAGAAAGAAGGGCTTGAGGATAATTATAGGTGTGGTGTCAGTATTTACACAGCTTTTGGGAGCCAGGGAGTGCTGCTTTCTGACAGCGTGCAGAGTGCAGCACACTGGAGAGGGCTCCGCACTCAGAAGCTCTCCCAGTTCTGGAAGACCTCTGCCCCTGCTGCTCTCCTCAGAACCCACTGCACACAAAGTGGGTTTGAAGCACCAGCACTAAAAGCGCAGGACAGGCTGAATATCTTACACTGATATATTGAACAAAGAAAAAAAAATTGAAGCCTCGGTCCCTGTAGGAAAGACAAGAGGAGGCAAGAAAAACGTGGCCTGCAATAGCTTAAGAAACAGAAGTTTAAAAGACTTCATTGCAAACATGATAATCTTATCTTTTTTCTGGTATCCATTTGTACATCTCTAGGACTGTGTTTTGTGTCTCTTACTGTATAGTACCAAACACAGTAGAGAAAAAAACAAATAAATTATATATTAGTTGATTTAAAATAAGGATATAAATCTACACCAGGGTTTCAAGACAGATATGTTGACAAAGAAAATTTAGTTATGTCCACATTAGAACTCAATTTGACAGCATAAATTTAAAGTAATTTGTAAGAATAAATTAAGATTATAACACCATTTAAAAAGAAAAAATAAGTAACTTTTAAATATCATGATAATTGTCAAAAGACCACCACTCCACAAATGAACTGGACCGTTCCTATTCTCTATCCTTATCCTCTGCTGCCATCTGGTGGCCATTTAATTCAAAAGCCAATATTAAACCTATTTAGAAAAATGAGCTAAAGAACCTGAAAAGTCGCGATCTTTAGCTAAAGGTAGAAAAACAGCCATTCTAAGGGTGAAGCACCACATTTTCAGCAAGGGATATTGACAGCAAACTAATATTTGGCTTTTTTTTTTTGAGTACGCATCTTTTAACAAAGCACAGAAGAGTAGAGGATGATAGACCAGTAAGGGAAAGAATCATTCTTTCTGTGGGGAAATGTAGATGTTTAGATTAAAACAGTTGTGGGAATTCCTCTCCTGAGCTAATGGGTACATGAAAGATAAACCAAGGCAGCTCCAAAGGCAAATTCTTCTACCTTAAAAAGGGATGTCTAAAGTATATGGGATTAATCAGCATTTGGCTGTGCCTCGCTCTCTCCATTGTCTATAAAGCAGCCCTCTAGACACCTGACATTTAGATAATGTCACTTAGAGAGCTCAATCCCATCCTGAGTGGCAAGTCAAAACAGCAGACCTTTATACTACATCTGTACACGCCTGGCACTCATTTAGTAGTACGCAAATAGCAGGGAAGAGTAGACTACCCATAAGGCTAAATTATTAATATTATCTTTAAGCTGCTAAAAGCAGGACATTTTTTTGAAGTTGTCCAACATCAGATAGATTAGTTCCTACCTCTCTTTTAAAGGAGGGACAGTGTAGAAGTATGTGTTCAGTTAAATCAAAGCATTAGGAAGAGTATCACTACCATAAGAGACAGAGGCTCAGGACTACAATAGCTAAAGACAGCAAAAAGCTGTTTTTCCTCCAACTTGTACTTGCAGAAAGGGATTCTGTTTTACTCTGGCATATTTATATTCATGGTTGCTACTGCAAGAGAAAGAAGGGTGATCAGTTGCCCATATTCCTGGTTTAGTCTTATTAGTTTGCTGCTTTGATTCTTAGGACTATCAAAAGTGGGTAAGACCCTAGGAATGTTTTCTCTCCACTTAGATAAAGGATGCTTGTTTTCTTTCTTTACATATGTCTGTAAATATGCATTTCAAAGAAGATAACAGTCAGTGGAGGAACAACTACAAGCATTCTTCCTGGAACACAGAAAAAGATTTCCACATAGAGAGTGGGAAGTCTTAGTTTGGACAAAATAATTTTGACAGAGAAAAGCAGATGGTGCTCCTGTAAATAATGAGTCAAAGGTTCATTCATGGGCAGCTTCTGTCAACACAGATGCAGCAAGAAAAATAATTAAAAAAATAAATGGGGACAGGAAAGTAAATGCTAGAGAAACAAATATGTATACTATGACTATAAGAGGAGAAACTGGGTGATTCCTATAGTGCAACAAACAGAAGCAAAGACATCTCTGAGAACTTCAGGTCAGGAAAATGGGCTGGAACTTCTTTAGCTTAGACAACACACCAGCATGAGCCATTCAGAACAGTGGCAGCAAAGGATGGAAACACAACCTGAACTGCATAAAACATAACAATAGTGACTTTTCTGTACTGTTCACATCCCCAACCATACCTGGAAGCATCAGAACTAGTTTCACTGGGATTCATTGGTGAGAAAGCATTCAGTGAATGACAGAAAACAAAACTGATCGAGAGCATTGACAAGAAGTTACAAGTCACTACAGGCTTGGATGAGATGCTAAAGTTGATAGGAGAGGCTTTCCTAGCTGAGTGTGATTAATCTGGATTCAGATTAATAATACAGCACAACAGAAAAATTTCTTTCTTGATTTACTGGCATTATAATAGATGAATGCACAAGAATCCTGTTCTGGCAGGAAACCGGAAGTGTGTCCTACAATCATAGGTAGAAATTTTCTTAATTTTCTTTACTCTGATTTTCCTGCTAGCCAGACATAGGTCCTCCTTTTTCTTCTCCCCTTTTGTAAGTGCTAATCTGTTTTCTTGTTGCTACTTTTATGTATTCTTTCCTTGGCAGTTATTATTCATGTTCAATCTGGAATGGCACCATCTGGCTATCAAGGAACTTCCCTTCCTCTCTTACGTTGTGTAGGATCAACTATCCTAATAGCTACCATTTAAAGGAACAAAGATTTAGCATGGAGTTCCTCCAGAATGTCAAAAAGGTTTTCTCAGTTATGTTCTGAAAAAAAAAGCATTTAATATTGATGACCTTCTGTCCCTTACATTACTGCTAGTCACAGTTTTTTAGAGTCAATCCTAACAACAATCTTCCCACATGACTGATACTTCTTTGGATTAGGCTGAATTGACTTTTTTAGACATATCATACAGAAAACTCTCCTGTAGGAGATATTGTGAAGGCTGATGTGAAAAAAAAATATTTATCAAACAAAGATGCAAGAAAACTTTATTTGCACACTAGCGAAGGTTAATTTCTGCAACATGTAAAAATATGCCACTTCCTAGGATCACATTCAACAAAAGATAGTCCTGTAATCTTGTCAGTACAGAAACTGAGATGTTAAACCTCGGAGAAATTTTCCTTTTCTTCTTTGTGAGATATGTATTATTTTAAATATTTTAGGTACTAGGACTTGATTCTATTTTTGAAACTCCTTTATAGTATTCATCATACCAGAAACTTCTTATGTCTTCTGAGAATAAAATGTCTCAGCAGGATAGCTGAATTTATGTAATATTGCCACAGACTATTTCTTCCTAGGAGTCTGTCACCTTTATACAAAGCAATAACTGCAGGCAGAAAATGAGCTCATGAAGAATTTTTAAAGCATTTTAATTCTTCATTGAAAAAGGATGTGTGTGTGTATATATGCACATCAATTAAAAGCCATAAATAGAATGAAAAAAACATACCATCAAAGGAAAACATACTTTGTAAAGCTTGGCCCAACTGCCCTCCATTGTTTGGTTTCCACTACTTATTTACACTATTGGCTTAAAAAACTGTGTGCATTAAAAATGCATTGTTTAATAAATAGGCAATAGGTCTAGGCAGTCATTTTCTGCTTTAAGATCTTTGGCTTTGAGATGCCACACAACTTGTTTGTACAGCTTGCTTTATTGATAGTGATCATAGCATCTGAGTGCCTCCGAATCATTAAATTGCTTGAATGCAAAACTGCAAAGTAGGGAAATATTATTCTTCAGATTTTGCAGCTGAGGAGAGAAGCAAGGAGCAGCTGCCCAAAGTTATTGAAGTCTTTTTTTCTGTCAGTACCAATCCTGTGGAATGTGCTGATTTTTCTGCTAACAATACATTCCAAAATGTATAGTAATCACAAAAACTACTTTGAATGAAAAATATGATTTAAATAACAAAGAAGTCATTCAAAGATAAACACACAAAAAATCATTCCTGTTAGTTAGTAAAGAGAGATTGGGAGGTTGAGTTAAGCTACAACTGATGCCTCAATATGCTAATGTAATATTTTTGCTCATATGTATTTGGTTTAGGTGAACGTATGCTAGTAAAGCTGCAGGGCACTGCACAGTTACTAAAAAGAGGCTAAGTAGGCCAAAAGAAAATTTGTAAATGTTTTTGAGCTAGTACACAGACGTTTTAATACACGGCTAGAAGAATAAAAGCACAGCGATCTACCTCCGTACAGGTGTCACTGATATCAGCACTTTACAAAAATATTGTTAAAAATTCCACATAGAAAAATATAATAGATAATAGTGTACAGTAGAAATCATCTTTTTAACTTCTACTGAACTAATCTATGTCCTTTAAAAGGCAAGAAAAACTAGACTCTGAAAGCCAAATCCAAAATGGAACTTCAGCTGGGAATTTAAAATTTGTCTTGCATGGGCTTTACAACCTTAGATGCTCAGCTGCTGTCTGGCCCTAATAATCTTTCTCTTCTGTAGGCATTTCAGTCTATCTATCTTTTAGTTCTCTGGAATTTTTCCAATTGCACTTCAGTCTTCATAATACTGAGGAGTTTCATGATTGCCTCTTGCCCACACCAAGACAACATATCCTTCTCTATGTTATCAGCAGAAGGCCTTCAACTGGTTGACAATCCGGCAAAAATTCACCCTACAGATGTCTTGATGAAGGAGAGCATCTAGGAAGGCAGATATTCACGGCATCTCCTTTGATGTTCTTCTCTTTTAATCACATCTCAGTCTTTGAAGGATGACTTTGGAGAAACTTCTCTCTATTGCTTGGGAGCAGCCACAGGTAGATGGCTCCTGAACAGCTGCACGGCAATTTGGGATTCCACTTCAAGGGACGACTGTCTGTAACACTCCTCAACCCTACTTAGAGTAAGTCTGTGTTTGAAAACTAAGAGTCTCAGACGCTGCTGTATCAAATTATTTGAAGCTGCTCTTAATACAGATGCTGTAAAGGACTTCAGAGCAAGATAAACCTTGCAAATGTTTCTCTGGTTCATTTTATTTTACAAAGGCTGTAGGAGCACTTGCAAAAAATGTTCTTATTAGCACTCTTACTGGGAAGGAAGAACAGTCCTGACAGGTGTGTCTGTTCCTACTTCATCATTTGGCATACAATATAATCTATCTTGAAAGTCAAGTACTGTTGCAAAGACATTCTTTTTTTAAGGAAGGAAAAGTACTCCCCTTCTCTCCACAATTAATAGTAAGAGACTAAAAATATGAGTTTCATATATTCACTAGTAAATAATTCACTTCTACAGTATCATCAGTTGATGAGCAATCTGCAATTTCTCTGGATCCTCTCAGTGAAAAAAGGTCTGCTTGGCTGGAGTGACTGCAGCAGGCAACTGTCTCGTATTGATCTGCACTGCCTCAATATCCAGCTAAGAGCCTCGCAGTGCTATTTTTTATTCCTTGTGCTTTGGGGCTATTGCAGCAAAATCACTATTTAAACAGACTTAGTGACAGTGGTGCATTCAGATGGAAGATAGTTAACTGTGAGAGATTTTACATGTTCTTTATAAGATGAGTGTAGTGACTGTAAATGAGGTACCTGCAGATCATGTTGCTCTAATTGCATTAAATTCAGTCACAGGACAGAAGGGATGGCACAAAAGACAGTTTACCCCCGAAAATAGGATTGAAGTGGGATAGAGAGAACTTGAATATGTAGACACATGGCAAAAGTATAGACATGCACTGCAGACACGTACTGAAAAAATGTCATGAGAGGTATTGAATTCTCAAAGCATGGTGTAGGACCCATTGTGATGGCACCACAACCGTTCTATAACCCTAATAGGATATAAACTTCTTCCTGCAATATTTTTTTAAAACTTTTTCTGCTTCCAAAATCCCCATGTAAAATCTAAGTAGGCTGTGTGCAATAGTTTCATCTTTAAAAGAGGGATTTGAAGTGTCTTAATTTGTTTGTTAGCTCTTCCAATAATGCTTGGTTAAACTGGGATAAGTAAAACAAAGCAGAAAATAACCATTTCACTTCAAAGGTTATTCACTTTATCAGAATGTGATCTGACAGTGACACAGTCTATTCACAATGACATGTTCTTGAGGATAGAGTGGCTGGAACATACTTTGCCTTGGGAGTTTCTAAAGTGAACAGGGAACACAGGTGTTTCCGACTGAAAAGAATTCATCCAAGTGTTAAGCAATTCCTTACAAGGAAATGCTGACAACTTTCCTGAGAGATTAAGATCAGTAGAGAGGTGTGCGTCTCTCCCATTTTTAAAATTTTGACTATATAACACGTACTTTATTCTTCAGTTCATTTGAAGAATGTTGTTAAATTTCTGCAAAGGTCTTATGCAAGAAGAGCCATCAATTAGATATATTAAACACAAATTATAGATCTTATGTACTTTCCAATCAGATGACTCTGTGACCATGTAAACATGGTCTTTGGTTTTGGCCTGTTAGCATATTCCTCCTGTAACATACACAGCTGCTTTCTACAGTGCAGTCCTGTAGTTCAGCTCATACTAGTGAATTCACACTGTTCTGAGAGTCTACCTTTCTGAAGGCTACGTATTTATTTCAATAGCTTGAGGACTACGTGGCAGTTAAAACTAGAAATGCAGGATCTGCATAGAACATTCTGAAGGTAAACGTGCACAAGATGTTGAGTCTTTACTCACCGAAACTGAAGTATTTGAAAAGCCACAGAAACAGATGTTTGCATGTGGTTTCATCATAGTCTCAAGTGCTTTGCTGGAGTTCTCTTATTAATCTTTGTCTCCTTGCAGTCAATGCAGTTAAATGTTCACACATCAAGGGTTTTCTTCTTTTAAACACAAGGCTTGGCATGTCCTCTAACTTCTGTACTTCCTCTAAGAGATTTTCAAGTGTTGGTAAGCAGGAAGCTGGAATAGGGACTTTGTGTGGTCCCTTCCAAACTGAATTATCCCATGATCCTTTGAACCTAGTCACAATCAAAGACATGGGTTGTTCACAGGGTTTTAGATCTAGTTCATTGGCCATTGCCACAATACTTACATTGCTGAACAACAAACACATTCACACAGCCAGGTTCCTCACATCTCACAGAAGAGTGCAATGAAGTAAGCATTGATCTTACTTCAGTGTTCTAAAATTCCACATTCCACTGATGTTTGCAATACTATATTTATAATTGTAGAAAACCTTATCCTATCTTTTAATTTTTTGAATATAAAGTCAAGTCTTGTGCAGATATTTGGTGCTTTGTCTTTTAAAGTATCAACTAGCATTAGGCCAAGTCCATTTACATTGAAACCAAGGCTATTTTGATGGCATGTTTTACCACATATTCAGCTGTGAAACGTCAGGATGTCATAATTCTGCTGAATTTTATGATTTACTTATTATCTCCCTGAGACTGTAAGATCATTTTCCTTTATTTTATTTAATATAATACCGTATTTTAAAAAATTTAGTGATCTTTGAAGGTAAGATATTGTTCCAACTTCTTCAAATTGGATGAAAATTATGTTGACACACTGAAACTTTAGACAACAACCAGAACCGCATACACCCATGTAAAAATGTCTGAAGTAATAGAAGACTCTGAACTGGAATGTCGCTGGCTAAAAATTGGACTTCAAATGAAGAACTAGATCCAAACACAAATGAAAAATTGTTGCTGGTCAATAATAACCGCAAATTCTCTAAAGTCAAGAGATTCAATATGCCACCAAGTGGAAGGAACCAAAATCTGAGTATAGAAATAATTGAGACACTAGTTTTATCTCATGATCTCTGTTTGAAAAGTTACACATTTTCCAAATTGTAGTGGTGATGAGATAATGAGTAAAAATCACAGAGGGTGTAAAAGAACAGGAGAAAATTGTATGCCAGCAATATCACTGAATCTTCATAAATGCACGGAGGGTGACATGTTTTGTATCAATGTTCCTTTGCTTCTCTCTTTCTTGTTGGTCTGTTATAATGCTTCTTCACTTCTGAAAACAAAGATGACTGATTACCAGATATAAACCACGGCTATTTTCCAGTCCCACATTCAAATGACCTTACTGCCCTGTGGCCAAGGAGATAAACTGGGGAGACATGATAAGAATGCTCACCTTGTTTCATGACAAATAAAACTGCGTTAATTTTCTCTGTCTACTAAGAAATTCCATGTAAAACTTTTGCTCAGGAAAGTATGTTATATCAAGCATATCACACACACTCCTGATACGTTTTAGCACTATTTCACCAACAAAAGACAAAGATGGAGGCTATAATTAATACGTGGCATGGTTTTGACTAGGCCTGCAACAAGTTGCAAGTTAAGGGTTATATCCTTGATTTATTTGGTGTCTTGCTATAATATAACCACATAAATTTTTTAAAATGAGAAAGTATTCTACTATAATATATGAGATAAAATGTTTTGAAAATAAATTTATGAAAAATAGGAGTTTCCAATGTGCGAAGCTAGAATTCTATCCAATAGAATCTAAAATACTTCTTCCTTTATCCCAAGGCAGAGGGACATACAGTATTGCCCCAGGTAACACTGTCTTTTGTAGATGAACTGCTTTAACTGAATGCTAACTGACTGTGCATTTTGCTTTCCAGCAGTGCAATTTCATGTGTTGCAGGCTAGTGGTGCTTTATTCAAGAAGTCCAGATCTAATGCCATTACCTTGTTCCTACTCTGACAATCCATCCTTTAAATGAACAAATGTAAAATGTCACTGGCTGATATTTTGAAAGTAAAAAGAAAGATATGCATGCAAAATCAAAACAAAAGCCATGTTGTCAAAGCCCTTCTGCTTCAACATCTTGCCCACTTTGAAATGACATGCAATCACTAGAAAGCAACAACAATGATGCAAGTTGTGGAAACATAAAGACCAGAATAAATAGCTAAATACACATAAATATCTGTACAGAACAAAAAAAATTCAGAGGTAAAAGAGGATAGTAAGAGCAAATGCATGGCTAACTCCAAAGCTGAAGCTCCTGTTAAGAGAAGGGGATAGTAAAACAAAGCAACTGTACCAGCCAGAGGGGGTCTTGAGGATAAGTAAAGCAAAAAGGCAGCAGAATAAAGCAAAAGTTAATTACTTTTAAGAAATGAGAAACACCCTAGTACCTGTAGTTACTACCAGCCATTGCACATTCTTATCACAGGTAAATCAGTGGGAGACAGTAACAATGTCCAAACCTACAAAACCTGAAGTTCAACCCTAACCAAAACAATAACAAGAAGAATAATGAACAATAAACTGAATTTCAAGCAAGAAAACCATATGGTAACTAATGTTTCCACATAGGAATAGAAATCAAGTCAAAAAAGCTATTCCCTCATCTTTCTTGTTGAACATTGCTGATGATACAAAGGGCTGACAAATAAATCAGAGTAGAAATATTCACTTCTCACACTTGTGACAACTCAGCTGTTTTGCAGAAAAAGACCAAATAATTTTAGAGCACCATAAAAAAGACTGGATTAAAAAAATTATATGAACAATCCAGAGTTGCCCTCACCTGAAATATTGTACAAAGAGGCAGAGATATTTGAAAGACAATTTATTTACTACAGCTACAAAACAAAAAGTGCGCCGCGTACTGAATAATATCACAATTTGAAGAAGTAACAGATTACAAATCTCCATTTAAAATAATGTCTCAAATTTAACACATGGATGTGAAAGTTTGCAGTGCATCAAAGAAATTCCTCCCTTCTTCTGAGGTCAGCAGGAAGTTAACTAGAATCCCCTAACTTCTTTGTAACTAGAAGCTACAGTGCCTCTTATCACATGTCTTTGGGATTTTCATGTAATTTCTCATTTGCTACTGCAATGTTGTTGACCTGCACGGCCCAGGCATTAAGCTCACCCATATTTGCTTTGATGTCTGTGAACCTCCTGATTATAAAAATAACGAAAAGAGATTTATTTACATATGCCTAGGCTCACTGGGATACAGTGATTCTGTTTTAAAGGGAGAGAAAGGAATACGTAGGAAATCTTGAGAACGAAGCTGCCTGGCAGCCATAGCAATGCAGAAAGAGGTTCTGACTTAAGAACCCATCTCTTCAGGACAGAATAACATAGCATAAATATGAAAAGTAGACCAAAAGACAAGAAAGAAAATGGTGATAACTATTTTATGAATCAGATTATACCAAAATAATTTTATATTGAATATTAAAAATTATTAAAGTCTAATTAGGGAGTTTTATATAATAGTTCAAGTAATTTTTGTTTGATTTTGTTTATTTGTTTTGAAATAAAGCATTATATCAATAATTACGAGTAATAACTCTGCTAACTTATCAATAAATCCTACAGGAAATAAAAATAGTTTCTCTATAAGAGATATGCAAAGCTCAGTCGAAGAGGAAATTGATTTTTGGAAGCATTCCTTATAGTACGATTGGAAGTTTTCTTTTTCCTTTTTTTTTTTAAAGGAATAATATTCTTGTAAACTCATTTCAGTCATTTCTATGACTGCTAACAACATGAAGGGAAACATTACTTTCTTCTCAATACATTAATGTAACAAATACATTACAGAGCAATTGTATTGCAGAAACTTTCTCATTTTTAACGCATCTTCAAAACACTTATGTTTGTAGAGTTATTCCATATCCTTGTTTCGACAGATTTTTATGGATTTGTGTTGATAAGTACATGTCTACTTTACCTATACAGTCAACAAATAGAATACAGGTTATTGGTTCTGCTACTGCTATGAGCATGGTACTGTGACAGTGAGAATATCTTGCTCTCTTTTTTTGCTCTGCAACTAAAGTTAAAGAAAAGTTTCTTAAGGCAAGGGTTAGAAGTGCTCTTTCAGCTTGTTCCTCTATTCATTTGAGAGTTATCCTTTCCTGATTTTCCCTTATATTTGGGTTTGGGTTTGTTTTATTTCCCTTCATGCCCCTTTCCACATATCCATTCCCCTTTCTTTGTTTCCCTTAAATTTTTAAGAAGTGTCATGATGATATATCAAGAACTTGCATGTATTCCACTTTCCTCTCTCAAAATATGACCCAGCTTGTCCATCAAATAATCAGACAAATCAGATGGTTTTCTTTTCTTCTGGGATCGCATAAAGGCTGATGTTATTACTTACCTTCACTGAAACATCCATCAGACTGAGACCAACTAGACAATTCAGTTCTCTCCTGTCTAGTTGATTCAGAATAACTTTGGTATGAGGCAGGCTTTCATCCTAAACTTTAGATTTCTGGAGACTTTTGTCATTTTTCAGTCCAGTGCTTTTTCTGAAAGCTGTCTAACTGAATGTGGCTTTTTATTCTCTGTTGGTTCTGATCAGTGTGTATTTTGGTCACAAAGATATTTAGTCTGTGCAGATGGAACCATTGCTTCAGATGTGTGTGTTTATAAATAAAGCTGAACAAAGAAACAGTAATACCCTTTTGGTATGAAGCTTATTAGCATTTTGATAGCTTCTTTATACTGGGAATAGCCTTTTTCTTTTGGCCTTCCTTCTATTCTCCACTCTGAATCTGTCGTCTTTTGCTAATAATTAGAATTTATACTGAGCAATCAAGGCTTAGGTTGTCAAGGCAAAAGAAGAGTCAAAATGAGTTATACCATGTTCTCCCTGCAGATGAGAATAGCATATATTTGCTTTATAAATCATAGTTTTAATATGTAAATTACAAGGAAAATAAGAATGTGAATGGTGTATGAAAAGCTCTAAAATTTCAACTTTTCTAAAGCCATAAGTTATTTCCTATAGGAATAATACTAATGGCGAGGGGGAGAATTAATTTGGCTACGTTAAAGAAAAATGAATAGCAATGCTTTATGACAGCAGTTAGACTTTCAAATGAGTAAGAGGCAGGATTCACCGAACCACCACCAAGATAGGACTGCAATCAAATAAGTAATAAATACTATTAGATTCCTGATTCCAAGTACGTGACACACAGCTCTCAAAGCGATACAGAGCTATGACATTAATAGAGTTGATGCGGTAATTTTCTAATAAGTTATCTGTAATTGTACACATTATTCATGATAATGAAGTTATTAACTTTTATTCAGTGTCTTTAGAAATAGTGGCCAATGTTATGTACTATTGCTTCTCATTATTCTATTTCATTCAGTCCCGTAAAAAATATTTTAAGGGCTAACTTTAGACTTTCATGTGTTGTCATTTAATAAAGAAATTATCCTTAGTTTAACATTTCAACATAGGTTAGCATGTGTTAGAGGCAGAATAAGTAGGGCAGAATAAAGTGTTTTCAAATAAATGTCAGGAATTCCACAATCACATCACATTTACAAAAGGCACAGTCCTAGGAGAAACAATACTAGAAGGAACAACACTAAAACCCCAACTTCTATTGTTTCAGTTTGTGAGTTTCCAAATGCAGCTACTCTGACATAGCAGATAAAAGCCTTCAAGTTTTCTCTTTCAGTATATTCCATATGATTTTCAGTAACAGATGCTACTTTGCAGGAAACTGAAATAGCTAAAGCAGAGAAAAAAACAGTATAATTCCCATCACTTTGAAGCTTTGTTCTCACACCTTTTCCTTCCTCTGACCCTCAGGTCTCGTGGACAGAGTAAAATAGATTTCCGCAACACACTAAGAAAAAAATAAATATATTCTAGAAACTGGAACTCCAAGGTTTCTGATCTCAGCGCTACTATTTATCACTCTTACGACTCCAGACTAGCAGATGTGTCTTACAGAACTTTGAGGAGTGAGGGGGAGCCAAGGGAAATGGCAAAATACTGATTTTTACTATCTTATTTGTCCTTTTTGATGAAGTTATTGATTGACTTGGTTCATTGCCACAAAGCTGTGCTGTATCACTTCAGACTGTGTTTTTTCTCCTGACAGGAGACACTGATTATGCTTACCCACTTTTTTGCTTTCTTCTGTTAACTGACACAGCATTATTATGATTTTTATTTTCCTCATCTCCGATAGCAAATACCACTTTGCTAAGGCAATCACTTAGATGACACATATTAGCAATTGTGACCATAAGCCATACAAAAATATAAATAAAAAAGGATTAAAACCTCTAAAAATATCTAGAAAGAATTAGTTGTGAAATAGTATTCTGGTATTAAGACATTTACAACAAATCTTGAGGGCGCATTTTGCTACCTGCTTTCAATATCTTCACACCAAAGTAATTAAATAAATAAAACAGTTTGTGATTTTACGCCTGTATCTAACAAAAATATTTTGCCAAAAAAATCCTGATAACTACTTCTAAGTCCTTCTCATATGATCCTTTTGCCTCAGAAAGTGGGCTGGGAGGCTGCACAGATACATACCATGTGGAACGTATATCAAAGTCTCTGTCTTCTCTCCAGTTCTCAGACTGTCTGCCACTGTGGACACAAGTCTGAGAAGGAGAGGTTATGCAACTTCAAAGCACAGTCTTTATCTTCTGAGGAAATATGTATGTAACAGACTGCATGAAAAACATATATGAACTATTGCTATTTATTAAGCGTTTCCACAACAGTCAGCAAACAAGTTCCATGCACTGGAAAGGAAGAGAGAAGACAGTGAGCAGTTGAAATGAGTAACTACTGGAAGAGCAAGGGTTACAGCAGTTGGTATGGGAACCTGAACAGGTAAGAAAAGACACAGAAGCCCTCCCTTGACATGAAGATTAGCATTTATCTGTAGCGGTCATGTTTCAAATGACTAGTCTGTGAGTACACAGTGATGATATATGGATTTCTATGACATAGATACTCCTCTGTGATTGGAGTAGCAGGTAATATATGCAACTGCACAGATTTTAGTTACGGGTCCCTTTTCATGGGGTTTAGTCCCAATACAAACCATAATATTTTCCAGACACCCAAAACATCTGAAAGGATCAGGAAAGCTTATGTGTTGTACCATGCCTAAATTCTCTATTAATGGCAAAATTAAAGTCCAAAGAAATCAACAGAAGCATTAGAATTATTTTAAAAGTTACTTACAGAATTGAAAGAATAGATGTCAAGCTACACAAGAAATTAATTCTCCTCCAGTTCCCATACCATTTTCAAGAATTAAAAAACTTAACTGTTTATACACGTTCTCTGTTTGTTATTTAATTTCAATATGGCTTCAGTCTTCAGACAGACATGCTCTTAATCAAGCAGTTTCATATGTACAGCAGTCTGACCGCATAGATAAAAAGAGTAGGATGCAAAATGAGTTCTACCCGCTGCCATCTTGTGGACCATATTTTAACCTTGTGTATTCAGTATATAATACTCAGCTAATAACATTAACCATTTGGTTGGGGAGAGGGTTGGTTGTTTTTTTTTTCTCAAAAGAGAAACAGCATTGCTCTACATTTGTTGTCATTTTTAAAAGTGATGAATGGAACGCTTTCATTTTTGCTTTTAAAAAGTAGGATTGGGCAGCAATGCCTGTATATGTGAAGGCTGAAATGTAGACCAGGTAAAAGGGCTGCTGACTGCACTAACAGTCCCCTGGGAAGTGTTGGCATGCCTTCATGCAGTTCAGCATAGTTCTTGTTCCTATTCAGGCAGTTTACATTCAGGAATTGATGTTCCAGCCATATCCCCTGGGGAGAAAGAATGAAACTCCCATTGCCTTTATCTCTAAGCTCTGTTTCTTCCTACTGCTGGCACTGAATCCCAATTCTTCTATGCCTTGCCTGTCTCGGTGCTATTCTTTGATTGTAGGGAATCTCTTCCGTTGCATTTTTCTACAATTATTGTTTTCTACATTTCCCAAAGTGGTCATCAGCATCTTGTTCAGGCAAAAATCTTAAGGATATTTAGAGATGCGATTCTTTTCTTGCAAAATTATTTCCTAGAGTCAGAGGCAGTCAGCTGAGTCCAGTGAAATGGAAAACTAATGAGACAGATGCCCTGGTGGATCTCCAATACAAAGTTATTCTAATATCACTGAGACAAGGAAAAAAATGAGAACTGAAATACCCATCACTAATCATTGTCCCCTCTGCCCATGGTGCAAACTAGGCAGGACCTAGAGATGTAAATAATTTGTTGAATTTGGGACAGTTTTGGACATCAGGGCTCTTAAAAGAAAGGCAACAAAATTAGGATTTGTTACTTTTACAACCAGGAGTTCTGTTTTTGTCCAATGCCACCTAACAAAATCTGCAGAAAATGTATTTGTTCTTTGTGCAGAAGGTACAACTGATTTCCACACACAAATACATCTGAATTAGGTGGTAAATTGTGTAATTCATCATACTCTTTTCACAGTTTATGCATTTTTCATTTACATGTCAGG
This sequence comes from Cuculus canorus, assembly GCF_017976375.1. Classification (NCBI taxonomy): domain Eukaryota; kingdom Metazoa; phylum Chordata; class Aves; order Cuculiformes; family Cuculidae; genus Cuculus; species Cuculus canorus. The sequence goes on along the minus strand of NC_071404.1, from coordinate 27,262,450 downwards.
AAACATTAAAGCTCTTGAAGGAGCCATGTCTTTATTCATTCATGGCTTTATTCCATTGAAGATTTAGGAAATTTTAGTGTAGAAGTGTCTGAAAGGAGCATGTTCTTAAGGCAGCAGGTATTCTGAGTACTAAACTTATTATGTGATTTCTCTTTGAATATTACCACAACATAGTGAACTGGAGGTGCTACAGGTGTTTCCTGCATGCAGAACTGAAGTGCACCAAGAAATTTAAGGAGCTGAACCATGCTAAATTCAGCTCAAAATCAGGATTAGACCAAAAGCCTTTAATTTCAATTATTTTTTATTTTTGAAGCTTTATTCTGTGTTGAATACGTACTTAGACAGGTTTCCTTCTGCATTCTTTAACTATATAAAGTTGGTACTGGCCGTTTGAAGATATTACAAGTTACATTTCAGTACTTACTTACAGTAGAATCTTACTACATTTAGAAATTTATTTCATATTTTCCTATTTATATCATCCCATTCCACACAATTTCTTTTTATTGTAATCTTTTGCAGGAAAAGAAATACGATAAATCCAGTAATCCAGAAAGGATTAGTAGAAGGCAATGGAAGAAATTTTTTTTCTAAGCACTGGGGAAGGGGGAAGGACATCTTACTGCTCTGCTTTTAAGCTCCTAAGGCAGATCCTTGTAAACTGAAAATATAGACATTGGGGCACCCACTGTACAATAAAAATGACATTGCATATAATTAATGCATTTTTGTGCCTATCAAACACCATGTTCTGTGTTTCTTCAATAAATATTGGTTTTCTACTTGGACATTAGATCAGATTTTTAGCATTTTTTTCAATGTGAAATTACAATCAATGTGAAACAAAACAAAAAAAAAGTCAGATGATTAAGCAGAACCAAGCTGTTACATTCGATGTTTTGGAAATATGGACATCATCTGTCACTGTATTAAAAAAAGTTATTAGGAGATGTGTCTCTCATCAGACTGTATGGTCTGAATAAACATGAGATATGAAGTATAAGAAGAAAGACCTATCAAGATTAAAAGCTATCTTTCGTTGAATATTGAAGGAAACTGGTAAAGTTTTTTATGAATTATTTTGTTCCTTTCATAAATGTCTAAACGATTTAGGTATCTATTTTGATTATATTTAGATTCTATAATATGATTATATGCATACTAGAATATAGTTTCATAAAATGTATATTATTTATTTTGTTCAATTTTCTTAGATTTTTTTTTCTGGGTGTTTTTTCAGAATTCGTGAGTAAAAAGCAAAACTGAATGCAAGAAGGAAAGACATTATGCTGAAGAGTCAGAGAAACAATGAACAATGGGTGGAAGATTTTACTGATTTGAGTAAGTTTTGCCTTGAGTCAGTATAAAACAACGCTTTTGTTAATATATTTTGTTAAACAAGCTGGAACTGCAGCTGTTTTCATTTAAAGTAGCTGTAGATGTTTCACCAGAAATCTTCAGAAACTCTGGGTTCACTAGAAAACTAACCTCTCAATGCTTTAGCCAAATGACTGGGAATCTGCTGGCAGTTTAGGAAGTTCATGCTCAAGTTTGTGCACTGCCTCAGTCAGAGAACTGAGATGGAAAACTGTTCTAAATGCAATAGAGCAAGGAATCAAAGTTGTTTTATGGTTTGGGCACGAGGCTGATTGCGAAGCGAACTCTCCTGAAAGTTGATTTGAGGCTCAGGACCCAAGAAAGTCTGGTTTTATTTCCAAAGGACAGGCACGTTGAGCTTTGTGACAATAATCATGAGTCTTTTGTTCTGTCACAAATCAAATGCAAAATTTGAAACTTCAGAAGTGGATGCAAAATGGGAATTGCTGTCAGAGAGTAAGGACATAAGGCTGAGGAACATATCCCCAACTAACTCACACTTTCCTGCAGAGACCTATTGGTACCTCACCTCTCCTGGGACACCTGCCTATATGCCAACAGCATAGAATACCTGAAAATAAAATTGCATACTTCAGACCTGAGCTAAGAAAATAACAGTCAAGTGTGAAGATAATAGTCGCTCAGAATACAAAAGTATCCTCAAACAGGATAAAGAACAGGTTTAAATGACATGGCAGAGACCAGCACCATACACTTGGCTACTGTGTTACAATCTTTTTTTTCCAGAGAGCAATTTCAAGAAGGATGAGAGGGAGCAGAGACGTTAACCAGGACTCAGTATTGACTTGCCCCTACTCCCATGAAGGTTTCGGACCTTTTAAAACACTTCAAGTGAATATCTATGCCACGTGACTGGTGAGGCGGAAGAAAGGAAGACTAGTAGCTTCTTTTCAATATATTTACACACTGAGGTGAATAACATTTTATTTATATAGGTTTCTGTATTCAATATATAGAATAACTTTCAGGAGAGTAAACTTCAGTAGCAGTATATATTTGCTTAGCCTTTCATTGTTGCCTGAGAACATACTGCTGAAGTTGAACTGACAACAAAAAATGTGAACACTTCGATTCCCATAAATCATTTCAAACCCAAAGAACAGATGGTGTTGAGAAGCAGCATCACAGCCTGCTGTTCCCTGAGATTTGAGTAAGACCCTGTAGCTCTCCATGGAAAGCCATTTTATTTTGTTCTCTTAATCTATTAGGCATAAGAATGATTAAAAAAATAACCAAAAATGTCATTTCAGCTCCTGAAGAGAATCTAAATATGACATGCAAAAACATACTTTGTACTTTCTACTCTCAGTTTCTATCCTTTGGATTTAGATAAACATCGCAGGGATACTCTGGGTACTCACTGCACATGTCTTAACAGAATCTTCTAAAAAATAATTTTTAAAAAATCCTTATTTTCTTGCATTGTTTAAAATGCTTACATCTTTAGTATAACATTGCTTAATCCCAGGTAGAGTAAAATATTTTAATGATAAGAAATTTCAAGGACTTCAGCTGTGGCTGTGGCTGTAGCTGTAGAGGTAGAGGAGACAAGCAGAAGAAAATATTTGGCTCACAACTTCTAGAATAAAGCTAGGACTGCTGTAAATGTAGTTAAACTTTTACTTATTAGGGTATTTAGTCCACTCTGAAATGATTAGTCTCGCTTCAGATTAAAACAGGATGCTTAAACAAACACTGCTTCTGCCAGTCTCTCTTAAAGAGGATTCCTTCTTGTGGCATACCCTACTTCCTTGTTAATAAGTTTCTGGGTTATTTAGACAGGAAAAGGTAATTCTAAAACTGAGGTTATTCTATCACACCTCTACTGTCAAAGCATTTTCAGTACTCCAAAAGTGTCATTCACCACACTGTGCAGAAGGCATCTACATGAGGTAAACATTTTATGGCTGGCTCCAACAGGCATAAGGAGATTCAGAATTCCTTACAGACCTCGAGGAACTCTGCTTTTAGAAGTATCATCACCAAGAATTAAGAGGTACTTAAAGGAGAACAGAGCAGATAAGCAATAAGCCTGCTATCTATCCATTTCCCTGTAATTTGAACTAGTTGTCTATAAACCAATAGAAATAACACAGTTAATTTCAAAGCAAAAGTTTGCATGCTTGCTTAGCATCAGGATCTTGCTTCAGTACTCAGTGTGATTACTTTAGCAGTTATTACCAGAAAAGAAGGCCTGGAGCAAAGCAGCCAGGTGATACTTTGGACTGGTTAATGAGCTGGAATCTAAAAGAGCTGCCATATGTACAGGCTGACAACGTAGGGCATCTGTCTGTGACTGGTGATTTATATCTTCATAGGATCAGCAGGAAACTCTTTGCCATGTGACAGACATAATACCTTCTTCCTTCAACTATTTGTTCCTTACCAGGGAGCAGAGTTTAGAATGGAAGACATTTCTCAAAGAAAAGGTAAGCTTCTGACCAAGGCCATTCTGCAAAACCATGTTTTTACTTCGAAGTACAGTTTCATTTAAAATATATTAGTAAGAAAAGCAGATGATTACCAGCTTAGTCATGTTTTCTACAGTTTGCAGCAGCATATCTCAATATTGAGTAGTGCCTAGCCTCAAACTCTGAATCTCATTCAACTGTTAAATGTCGTATAACACTACATAATGTTAATAATACAGTGAGAGGGATGTTCTCATCCTTTTATTTTGGAAAGGTTCCTCTATCTTTTAAAAATTTCATCCAAACTCAAATAATTGTGTGAAAAACTATAGAAAATTTTAAAACAGTAATCAGTTGGCACCCATGCAATAAAAAACCTTGAAAAAAGTCTAAATTCTCCTTCTATACCTTATAATATCACTTTGATATAATATTTCTGGGAGAAAAATAAAACAACTCACTATAGTTAAAACAATTCCGTTCTTCCCACAGGATATTCTACACTATTTGTGTCCTAACTCTAGGTCACAACAACCCTGTACAGTGCTAAAGGCTTGGGGAACTGTAGCTGGAAAGCTGCCTGGCAGAAAACGACCTGAGGGTATTGGTCTAAAGCCAGCAGAATATGAGCCAGTAGTGTGTCCAGGTGGCCAAGAAGGATAACAGCATCCTGGCTTGTATCAGAAATGGTGTGGCCAGTGGACTAGGAAATGAAGTTGGTGAAAAGTCTGGAGCACAAGTCTTATGGGGAGCAGCTGAGGCAACTGGGGTTGTTTAGCCTGGAGAAGAGGAAGCTGAGGCAACACCATATTGCTCTCTACAACTATCTGAAAGGAGGTTGTACTGAGGCGGGTGTCAGGCCTCAAGATGCACCATGGGAGGTTTAGGCTGGATTTCAGAAAAAAATTCTTCATGGAAAGCATTGTCAAGCATTGGAACAGGCTGTCCAGGGAAGTGGAGTCACCATCCCTGGAGATATTTAAAAGATGGGTAGATGTGAAGCTTAGGGACATGACTTAGTGGTAGACTTGGCAGTGTTATGTTTACAGTTGGACTCAATAATCTCAAGGATCTTTTCCAACCTAAATAATTTTTTAAAAATGATTTTTTAAAAAGCCAGAGAGAGAAAAAAAAAGCTTAATATATTTTGTAACTCAAAACTAAGTACTCTGTCTTGTATTACAGTAAATACTACATGGTTATGCTTTCCATATAGGACTCAGATGCTAAAATCAACATTTTAGAAAACAATTAGAATCATCTTGTCCAAAATAAAAGGGAAAACAATCTAACGGTGTGCATTATATATGATATGCAATATATAAGAAAGTATTAAAAAACACTAGCCACTACTTTGTTTCATTTCATTCAATGGTGCATATTTTTTCCCCCATTGCACAAATCCCATTCTGAGCTGGAAATCAGAGGCAGAATCTCTCTATGCAAACTACAGTATTATAAACGGGTTTTCTGGCATTAAGTTAGGGGTTAACTAGTCATATGATCTCTGTATCCTATATTAGGCCAAATCATGCTATTTAGAATACTACAGTAATACCTTCTGGTATAAGAAATAGTAACAATAAAAATTCTTTAAAATCAATTGCACTTTTGAAACTGATTAAATGTCACTGCGGAAACCTCATTCCCAATCCTTGGTTTGCTTTAATGGGGAAAGTGTAAAATGTAAGAAAAATTCAGAAGGGGGATCTTACATCCTGAATATCTGTATTTTTCAACTCTCATAAGCAGTGTCATCTGTTTTGCTAGAAATGAAGTACTCATTCTTGTCTTCAAAAAATATAAAACCTCAAAGAGTTGCTAACTTACACTTCACAACTCAGCCATGAAATGAGGATGTAATTTTTCAGATGGATTACTCACAGTACAGCTGGCATAGAGATTAGCACCACACATTTCTGTATAGATTAGCTAACCCCTTTATAACGTGCCTTTCTATATGTATGTGAAAAGAAAGTTAAATTACCATCAACATCTGTATGAGTAAATTGTACCTTTGGACACAAGATATGATACAAGAGCCTTAAACAGCATTTCATCTATTTTTTATCAGTTTGGAAATTCTTTAGGTTTTGATCAGTCATGTCAAAAGCTTGAGAATAATTCTTCCCTAACTCCCAGTCTTCTAGTGTCATTATTTAAGCAGTATCCCTAACATTTTCAGTAATCAAGAAAGGAAACACTTAGAGTAATTTGCAGTACAGCCCTTAAAGATAAGAGAGCAGGAGAGCTATCTTTTTCTGTCGCTTCAGTGCTGAGTCTTTAGTTTCATTCAACAGTTTCCTTGAAATAGGTTTTAGAAATCAGCTGTAATTTCCCTGATGTACTATATCAGCTCCCAGATAGAACTGAAAGAATTGATCAGATGAAAGTAAATGAAAATTAAGTAAGTCAAGGAACCCAGTTGGGATATGTCTTTTGTTTCTCTTGCAGAACAGAATCTGTTCCATGTTACTTTTTAATACATTTCTCTGACATAATTTCTTTCTGTAATATCAGAGGGAATAGTGCTGACTTTCCCCAAGAACTTCAAACAAGAAAAAAAAAGCCTTTTACGTTCATCTTTTGTGGAACATGAACAGAATGTACAGATCTCAAATAGCAAAAAATAGCACATCCTCTCGAAGAAATATGTAATTTTCATCCTACACATATGTCACTTTCAAACCAGAAGGGAAAATCTTCAGATTGTTCCAACTGATGCCTTCTCATAGAGCAGCACTCAAAGGAAAAACCCAAAACAACATTTATTTAACAGCAACACTCTCAATAGCTAAGAAAACTTGCCTGTCCTTAGGAAGTGCAACAAGAAACAGAGTCTGATCACTATAAAATTATATGAATACAAAACAGTGGGGAAAGTTATTTTAAAATAAGCTAGTGCTTTCATATATCAGCTCTTTAACTTTCACTGGGAAGACAGATGGTCTCTCTAACTGGTAGGTGGCAATGGAAATGGAAGTCATATTTGAAAGGCATGGACAACAGCCAAAGTAAAAATTGTAATTTTGATATAGTAGAGTTGAAATGCAGTGCATATAACAACCATTTGATAATGTCTAGCTGCCCACCTGCCTTAGCCTCAACTTCAGGACCTGGAGCATTCTAAGCAATAGGTTAAACCAGGTATACATCTGTGAGAGGAACAAGAGACATGCATTTTGTAGCTGACATTTTCTTCTCGCACACAGCCTCAAACCTACTCACTTTCATACCAAGGGGAAACAACTTGAGTTAATTCAGAGGACAAAACTTCTGGAATACAGTACTCATGTGAAGAGGTCAAACAATTGCTAGTTGTGCTGTACAGATGGTCTTCAGAACAGTCCTTCAGATATCCTATTATGCATTGTGAAACAAAGTATAATCACCTGAGGTACTTAAAATTTAAAACAACTAATAAGATGATTCAGAATTTCAGCTCACTGTGGCTCATTCTTGTTTCTTTCACTTTCCATGTTGTCTCTTTATGTCTAAGGTGTTTAAGAGATATGTCCTCCAAACAAAATACCCTTATCTAATGGGTACTTATATCAAAGTAGCTGGCTCACTATACGTCTACAAAGACATATCTGGTACTGCTTAGGTTCACTGTAGCTTATCTGTTGTGTGGGTAAAAAGGCCTGTATGTACAAGTGAATGAGTTGTACAAGTCTGACACTAGTACTCTATGACTTACATAGGCTATAAAAACAAAATGTCATACACCCTAGCCAAAAGAATTAAAAATACAATGAATTCTACAACAAGTTTCCAATACTTTATTAATATTCTTCCGCACTACTAAGTTCAGTACCAGTAAGAAAATGGGAGGGTTATCTGAGACAGTTTAACTGTGCCTGAAGACAGATAAAGAGTACAATTATTAATTCTTTCAGATATTTATTTGAGTTATCAAAAAGCAGCACAAACTCTTCAGCCTAGAGTAGTTTTCTACAGGAAGACATTGCTTGGTTTTGATAACAAGTAGCTGGAATGAAGGAGCATTGTGACATAGAAGGGGAATAATGGTGAGGCATAAACAAATGCAGAAGATCAATGAGAAAAAAAATTGTAGAGGGAGGAAGGTGATGAAACTATAAATATAAAATTAAGGTAAGGCAAAAGAAAAGGCAATTTTTCATGCTGGTAATTAGAAGGAAGGAAGGAAAATGCTGTCAGTTCGGAATTAAGAAGAGGTTTAATCTGACAGCTTGATACTCAGATAAAAGAATCACCACTGTAAAGCACAATATTGATTCAATGCACTAATTACGAAGGAAGGAAATACTGACACTAACTAGTTTCTGAAGATTTTTTTAAATAAATCAGATGAGTTTTACATTTTCAAGACAAGTCATCCACTCTACTAGTCACTGGTGATAACTGTGATTTTCTTCTTATGTTGAGTCTGATGTCTTTGAGGATACACTTTTAGAAGATTCTTAATATGCAAAAGTGACTATAAGAGGCTGCACTGTAAGATGGAATTTACTTCCATCACTTTGCCAGCTGGTAGTGAATTAGCTTTCTATAAAGTGTTTGCTATATTTTTCCACATCTTTGCCATTACTTATACAAGTTATCTACATCGGGCAGTTGAAGCATATGCAACTTCAACTGCAAGTTGAAGCACAAGCAATGCAAAATCCAGACTAAGCCCCGAGGTACTCTCTGGGTTGCAGATTGTAGCTCATATAAGTAGCAGGT